>NC_050447.1:90681710-91008287 GCF_903995425.1 Onychomys torridus | reverse complement strand
TCAAGTTGACTCAAGGATTAACCATCACCCCGAGTTAGGGTCCTGTGACCACAGATGTGAACTTAAGTCTATTCCAGTAATGATATGTGTAACTACTCACAATTTCTGCCTTCAGCCATTGTGGCCATGCTACCCTGGCAGATGAGAAACACTGGCTCAGCTTGATCTGGTCACTTTCTCCAGAAGTTTCCTTTTTTCCCCACATTATTAGTTCTGTGTAGCTGTCAGATTATGTCTAATGTCCTTGACCTAGAAGGACAGTTTGCTAAGGAGGGATAGTTCATTAGGAGCCTCTGCTTGAAACCAAACATGCTTGAACACATTTTCAAATTCCAAGGATTCTATGCAGGGAATCCTCCTGTGCTCGTGCTCTCTTGCGCTCTCTCTCTCTCTCTTTCTCTCTCTCTCTCTGTCTCTCTCTCTCTCCCTATGCACCTCAGCTTTTCTTCATGTTTAAATGGGACAGGACAAAAAGCCACGCTCTGTGAACTGTCAAGTGCTCTGGAAACGAACATTTTCACCAATGTTCCTGTAAGATGGACAGCTATTTTGTTTTCTTTCCCTTCTGCTCCCATCCCCCCTCCCTTTCCCCTATCTCTTTCAATATCTTACAATGTAATCCTGGCCTGCTTCAAACTCACAGTCCTCGTGCCTCGAGCCCATGGGAGCAGCTGTGATTACAGATATGTGCTACACAACACCTGGCTTCAGGTTTTTCTAGTTTTTGGCAGTCTGCTTACTGTGAGAGGCTGGACTAGTCTATGCTCTCAGCTACCATTTCATTTAGCAGCCCACCTCTTGAGGACCATAAGAATCGGCCACACAGACTCCTTTGCAGTCCAGTGTCAGCTGTGGGAGTAAGAATTGACTCCATACTCCTTATATCCCAGAACAGGGACTGTTGCATGCAGAATAGAGTTGACTACGTGAACTATCCTTCTAGGATCCTGCCCGCTGTGACTCTGAGCTCCAACAGGCTGCTATGATCTTGATTTAAATCCAGGGCAACCATGGCTTTCACCCCATTAGGTTTTGAGGAGGGTCAAGCGACATGTGTTAATGTAGACCATATTTGTTGCTTAATAGGTGCATACATGGTTTGTATCCATTAGGCTTTGAATGTTCTCATACCTTTTGTGTTCTGAGCTTTTTAAAACCCTCCCCCCCATCATATCTATATGACTGTGACAGTAGGGCCCGAGTAATGCAGGCAATAACTGGCTTATTTCTGTAATAATATTTGCTCCAGAAGCCTTTGGGCTGTCCATCTTAGGCAGGCACACCAGTGAAACTTTTCATTTCCACAGCACTTGACAGTTGACAGTGTGTCTCTCCTTGCACTGCCCCATCTAAACATGAAGAAAAGCCAGGGCATGTGGGAACTACCGATATTCTGCCTGCCTGGTTACCAGGCTGTGAGCAGCCTGTACCTGTGGCCTCAGATCTCTGTGGTGCACGAGAGACTGTTGGTCCGCAGAGGACCCATCCCTGTGCTGAGTCCTGTGAGGAAGGCAGCTTTACTGCTTCATAGCCAGGAACCAAGCTTCTGCTGAGGAGCACAGTTCAGTAAACCTGTACAGGAACTGACAGAGCCTGACAAGACAAACCTGCCAGAACCAACCCTGAGATGAGCCTTCCCCACGAGTCTAGGAAAGATGTAGCATCCCTGAGTCCTTCTGCATCCACCCAGTCCCTGTTCCCATCCAAACATCCCTCCCCTCCGCTGTCACCAGGGGCTTTCTTGGAGGCTGGAAAGGTTTAATCCTTTCTGGTTCTCTCCCAAGATAAGCTGGGTAATTGAAAATGTGCCCAGGAGTATAATCTCCAAATTGGTGGATTTAAAACAAAGCTGATTAGAGGCTTCCAACTGTAAGGGTGGGAACAGAAAATCTTTCTTTAAAAGATACTGTTGATAACGAAGAGCTGAGAACCTTGGTGGGCTGCACACAGCTGGTGTGGACTCTGTGCAAAGAATATGATCGGGGCTATGGAGACCGAGTATTTGGTTAGAGTGCAAGCACAGAGACTTGAGTTATTTCCCCAGAACCCACATATAAAAAAGTTTGTGCGTGGTAGTGTGCACCTGTAATCCCAGCGCCAAGAGTTGGAGATAGAGGATCCCTGGTCAGCAAGCCTAGCCTACTTGTCAACTTCCAGGCCAATGACAAATATTTAAAATAAAAAAGATGGTCAGCACCTGAGGAACAGCAGCCAAGGTTGTCTGACTTCCATATGCACATGTCTATGTATACACACATGTGAATCTGAACACACATGATGGCCCGTGGCACAGGGTGGGGGAGGTGACTGGGCCTCAGATTGCCTCCATTGCCTCCACTCCCAGCAACTGCCTCTGCTCTCTCCCAGCATGGAGGCAGGACATACATGTCTCTCTTTAGAATGCCTCATCTGTCCCACCAGGGCTCCAGCTGGGATCAGAGGTGCATAGAGAGGTCTCAGGAAGGCAGACTGGAGGAGGATTTCAAATAAGAAAAGCAGCATTGTCTGAAGACAGAAGGCTCACAGAGCATGCTGACCAGCATGGAACTGGACATAGGAAGTTCAGAGAAGATGAATTCGTGGTTTGTACCTTGGGAACCAGAGGAAGGTGGGGAGAGCTGGCACAGCAGGCAGAGAGCTCTCTGCACCATGGAGACGTGCCTCACCATTGCATTTGAAGCTTGCTTTCCCACCCTGGGGAAGGCAGTGTGGACAAGCAGATCTCTAGGGGAAGATGAACTCACTATCCCCACATCTTTCTAATGATTTCCCAAAAAGTTAGTAGAATTAGCTTTCCATAGATGAGTACATCAAGGTTGGGAGAAGAGGTCTTTTGTGAGGGGTTAGGGTTGGTTTAAGCCAGTTTGACTTTAGAACTCTGGATGACATTGTTCTGTCTTCTGGAAGTCTAGGGTGCTCAATGTCTTGTCCTCATGGAGATTTGATAGTTGTGACCATTTCCTACTGGAGACCTGGATTATACAGAGCAAGGCAGTGGGAGACCATTGGATGCTGCTTCTCTTGCTGGCTCACTGACCTCTGCCCTAAGACTCACTCCCTTCCTGGGAGGCATAGCTTTGCACTGCTCAGGCACTTGTCCTTTTGATTTTCAACCTGCCAGGTCAGCTGGCATCATTCAGGTCTGCACCTGGATGTGATATCTGCACACAAGCCACCAACATATTCTGAATCCCAGCCCTCGGGGAGCAGCCAGCAGCTCTGGCTCTCTGCCCACTCTGGCAGATGGCCCTGATCTGAGAGTTTATGTAATATCTGTCTGATGGCAGTGACTGCAAGAGACACTGGCATCTCATTTAAATAATTTAACCATCATAAACCACGCTGCTTTGGTACTGAAGCTTGCAGAAAGAGCTGGGTGGAGATGTTTGTGTTTTCCACAATGTGGAAACAGACGGTTGTATCCAAGGCCCTCTTCAGATGTTTAGACACCAAAGCATCCTCACACACCCACTCTAAGTAAAATTTACTGCTTTCTTCAAGATCCCATCATGTGGAAGCATCATAAGACAAGAAGAACCGAGACTCCTTAGTAACTAATGTGCACAGTTTAAATGTAAATGAGTTCTTGAAGAATTTACTCTTAAACGTTTTGAGTACTCCTGTGGTCTCTCCCCTTAGGTATTTATCCATTGAAACAAACTCTTCATTTTCAAGTAGCAAGCAGGTTAACTGAAATCCAGCCCCCTGCCTCAGTATTGTCATTTCCAAAAGCTAATGGTGTTCAAATCAGTTAGAATGGAGCCATTCTGTCTAGTGAGTGCGTTCTCTCAACGTGTGGAAGAACATGGAAGTTAAACATTGACTGGTAGTTATCCTAGCTACCTGGGAGGCTGAGGCAGGAGGATTATAAGTTCAAGGCTTGTCTGAGCTACAGAGCAAGTTCAGCTTGAGCAATTTATGAAAGCTTGTCTTAAAATTTACAAAAGGTGAAAAGGGTCTATGTACATGGGTCAGTGGTAGAGTGTTTGCCTAGCACACATGAAGCCCTGAGTTCTATGCTCAACTATGCAAAATCATTACAGCAACAAAAACATCAATAAAATGCAGATGTCAAAGCATACATGAAGTTTCAATATCAGTGAGACTAGAGAAGGTAAAAATTTGTTACATTTACTTGCATGCACGCCTGCACACGCCATGGCAGCCTATTAGAGTCAGTTCTCTCCATGTTTGTCCCGGGGATCAAACTCAGGTTGTCAGACTTGGCAGTAAGCACCTTTACTCACTGAGCCATCTTGGTGGGCCAACACTAGAGAAGTTTTCGAGAAGAATCAAGAGGTCGTATGTTTATAGTTATAGTTGGCATTGTGAACCTAGGAGAGTGGGGCCTAGAAATGAGTTGGACTGAAGTCTCATGCAACAGCCAACTTTATTCAGAGCACCAGGCATAACTGTGAGGGTTAAGAAGCGTCACCCGAGTAAAGTGTATAATCATAAGGACAAGCCACACGTGGCAAAAACATGTTTTTCCATAGAGGCACATGAATAACAACAGCGGAAGTCAACTCACTCCTATCTGCTACACCTGGGAGGAGCGTGAAAACACATTCTAAGAACAATTCTCTGCTTCGAAGAATCTTCGGTCACAAGACTTGTCTTGTTTTCTTGGACTTTTCTTACAAGCACTCAGAATTCTTCTCGCACAACTCCATTTTTGGACTGTGTTCCCACAGTTGTAAAAGACAATTAATTGTATTATATTTCATCTCAGATGGCAGCCACAGCTCCCATGCTAGGCAAGCTGCTACCACCCAAGACTGTACAGATGCCACCTCAGCCGGTCATCATGCAGTGCCGATTCCTTCCACTGCCCCCACGTGCCTGCACCAGGACCCAGAGCTGGCATGGGGAAAAAGCATCGCACCCGCCCCCCTTTCCTGGCAGGACCATACGATGCTGTTGTCATGTTATCGTTTGGGTCAGGCATTAAGATCAGCATAAGCCTTTGATGTGGGCTCACATCCTGAGTATTATGAAAATGAAGTACAAAGTAAGGGTTTGCTTGAAGGGCGCTGCAGTCTCCAGGGAAGAATTTCCGTGGGCCACGTGGATAATTTGGAATCATTTTGTTAATAAACACATCTCCAAGTTGGCATGCAAAGTGGGGCGTTTAGAGAGCCCTGGAAATGAGCTCCTGCCGAAAATGTGACATTAAAAAGAGAACTAAGAACTTTGCAGATAACTTGTGTAAAGGCTCCTTTGTTATGTCGGATTCAGGAGCGTGCTACTCTTTGCTGCACAAACATATGGCCAGAAACCCAAGTTGCTGAGTTGTTTTGAGATAAGAGCAACAGAGAGTGCTCCTTCTGGTTCATCCATATTTCATTAGGGCAGCAGTTAAAAGATTCATTAGAGACACCCATCTGTAGCCCGCAGCATTCTTGAGGGGGTTCAGATGGAGGCTGGATTTTGTGAGTAGCACTTTACATGCACAGAAAAAGACAACCATTTATGAGAATTAATAGCTCAGCCGAGAGAGGCTGCCTGGTAAACACTGGAGTGTACCTGTGTTGGTACAAAACACAGCACTCGCTCCAAAAGGAATAAAGGAATTTATTCTGAACTCAGTGTGTGTGCTCATGGCCAGGGAACATGGATTTGGGTTGCCCTGAAGGATGTGTTCTGATGTGGAAGAGGTCACATGAGTGTTTCTAGTCATACAGCTACCCCCCTCCCAAAATTATACATCCAGGTGTAGATCGGAAAAGGGGTGGGGACTGCAGATAGGCTGGTTCTAGCAAAGCAGGGAAGCCTCTGCTGTAGGTCTCAAATGCTGTCTGCTGACAAGTCTTAGCTGATGATGTTCTAAGTTAATGTTCTAAGGTTTTACCTGATAAGAAAGGATATTAGAGGGGTTGGGAATTTAGCTCAGTGGGAGAGTGCTTGCCTAGCAAGCGCAAGGCCCTGGGTTCCGTCCTCAGCTCCAGAAAAAAAAAAATTAAAAAAAAAAGAAAAGGATATTAGATCAAACATAGAGTGGGCAGTGAATAGCTATTAAAGGGACTAATGATAGCTCAGGATAATTTTGGCTCTGGATCTGTAACATTCCAACTCTTCACAATCATGAGGCTTTAGTCAGTCTTGCAGAATCTTCAACATGGGTGTGGCTCTTTTAAGGGAATGTGAGCTGACACCTGTGGCAGAGTTATAACCCTTGACTGCCTGCCTCTAGCATCAGCCAGTGCTCCAAGTCTAGGAGAAGAAGCCAGACCCAGAAAGGTAGATCAGAGTTTGGAAGCTTTTGGCTTGGGCAGGGTGGGGACCAAGGGTCCGTGAGATCATATTATGGGGGGCACTCTAGTAACTGTCCTGGAGGAACAAAGATATTCTGAAGAGATGCTTGTGCTCCTCTCCTTGGCTATCAGAGTACTGGGATAATGGTCCACAAGGGATTGGAATTTCCCTGGAGGAGTCTCAGGTTGTTCCAACTCTAGAACAGGCTTGATCTCTGGCTGATGAGTTAATAAATCTGTTCCAACAGAAAGTAGAATGGTGTTCATTGGAATCAGGGAGAGGTGCAAGAGTGCCAGTCTTTGATGTGGACCATGTTTTAGTCTGGAAGGTTGTTTAAAAAGTCCTGCAGATGGATGGTAGTGGTGGTTGGACAACAGTGTGAATGTACCCATTACCATTGACCTTAGCACTTACAGATGGTAAAAATGGCAAAGTTTTTTGTGTATATACTAGCATACTAAAAAGTATTGAAAATATCCTGGAGAAAATAAATTGAAGCCTTGGAGAGGAATAAAGAAAGGCAAAATTCCAAGCTCATGTTTTTCAAAATACCCTGTTAGGAGTTAGCAAATAACAACGACTAGATTTTACTATTTCACGTTTCGGTGGACATCTATGAGAACAAAGAGAGAAGAGTATGACAGTATCACTTCTATCTCTGCTCTAGAAATTTCCTTTGGTTACTCTATTTGTCAGGGTTCTCTAGAGAAACAGAACTGATAGAATGATTCTCTCTATATAAAAATGAGATTTATCAGTTTGTAGTCTGACTAGTCCAACAATGACTGTCTTCCAATGGAAAGTCTAAGAATCCAGTAGTTTTTCAGTCCACAAGACTGGATGTCTTGGATGGCCTTCAGTACATGTTGGAATCCTGAGGAAATAAATTCTAATTCCATGAAGGAATGAACTTGTCACTGAGAGTGAGGGCAAGCAGGCAAAGAGCCACCAGAAGGTGGATCTAGAAAAATCCCTCACAGTTGGTCAAATTGACAACCAAGAACAGCCATCACAGCCCCCCACCCTGGTGCTCAGATGAGGATGTGCATGCATACTTGTTTGCTGGCATGGCAGAGAAGTTTGCTATTTTATTTGTAGCATTTCTGTGCTATAATATTAAACATTTTTCTTTATTATTTTTTAAGTTATGTGTATATGTGTAGTATGTGGGGGTTATGTGCAAATGAGTCCCAGAGTCCAGAAGAGGACATTGAATCCTCTAGGACTGGAGTTACAGACATTGTGAGCTGCTGTGTGGATGCTGGGAATCAAACCTGGATTCTCTGGAAGAGCATCAAGTGTTCTTAACCATTGAGCCATCTCTCCAGGCCTGCAGTGTGCCTTCTTTTTTTCTTTTTCTTTTTTGTTTTTTGAGACAGGGTTACTCTGTGTAGTTTTGGTGCCTGTCCTGGATCTTGCTCTGTAGACCAGATTGGCCTCGAATTCACAGAGATCTGCCTGGCTCTGCCTCCAGAGCGCTGGGATTAAAGGCATGTCACCTTCTTAGAGCAATTGAGGAAGAAATAATTAATCTAATTCTATTACTATTGGTTTTAAATTTTGTAGTCAGGCAAAGGCTTTTCTGTGTGGCCACAGACTCTGAATGGGTGGAGAAGAGATAGCCAGCTGTGTTTAAGAATTATTTATTTATTATGTATACAGTGTTCTGTCTGCATATATCCCTGCAGACCAGTAGAGGGCACCAGATTTCATTACAGATGGTTGTAAACTACCATGTGGTTGCTGGGAATTGAACCCAGGACCTTTGGAAGAACAAGCAGTGCTCTTAACCTCTGAGCCATCTCTCCAGCCTGCTAGCTGTGTTTAACACTGGGAACAGAGCTTCTGGGTGTTGCCTAGCTTTAGGCCAGGGAACACAACCAACTCTTGTCACAAGGGTTCTCTTTAGCTCTGGCCAGTTTTAAGCATCTGATGTTGGACATCTTTAGTCACACAGGCACAGCCTTCAGCTGCTGTCTGGTTCATTTTAACTGAGCAGTGACCAGTACCCTGAGGATTGATGGTTGAACTCAGTTGTTGAATTTTAAGCTGCCTCCTTGAGAACCTGCCTCCTCCCCTAATCACCCAACTCCCTCTCCGAACATTCTCCCAGCCAGGCTTTTCAGGGACTTGTTGGACCGTTCAGAGAGGCCCTTTGATATCTAGATTGGTTTTAAACATGTGTCTGTCCTTTCCCTTCAATCTTAGAGCCATGAGGCTGGGTGGGGGAGATGGGGTTCTGTGTCAGATGGTTTGTGCTGGGAGAGGAGGTGAGGTTCTGTGCTTTGCTCCCCAGAATCTGTCTCTTATGGAACAGGATGCTGCGTAATACTAAAGAGGCTGTTCCAGGCCCCTCTCTTGGTACAGCTGTTCCTAGGTCAGGTGGGCAGAATGAAGTCATCCCTGGCTTTTCCACAGTAGTGGGAGCACATCTGTTTCCTGGCCACCCTACAGAGCCCTCACTCTGGGCCTCACCCTGGCGGTGCCTCGATTTCCTTCCTGTCTGGCTGAGTCTCTTTCCGGCGCTGACTGTGCTCAGTAAGAAGGAAGTGCAGTCTTCTCCCGCTGAACCATAACACAGCCCTCCCTCAGCTGCAAGCCAGAGCAAACCCATGAGGTCATGTTTCAGGAAGGATCTATGAGTGAGAACTGATTTGTGGTCCCAGGGGACCTCAAAGACTCCAAGGGTGAAAAAAAAAGAGAAACAAAGGCAGAAACAAAAAGAAAAAAAAAGAAAAAAAATGGTGTGTGTGTTTTTGTGTGTATGTATGTGTGTGTGTGTGTGTGTGTGTGTGTGTGTCTGTGTGTGTATGTGTGTGTATGTGTGTGTGTGTCTGTGTGTGTGTATGTGTGTGTATGTGTGTGTGTATGTGTGTGTCTGTGTGTGTATGTGTGTGTGTATGTGTGTGTCTGTGTGTGTGTGTATGTGTGTGTGTATGTGTGTGTATGTGTGTGTGTGGTGTGTGTGTGTATGTGTGTGTCTGTGTGTGTATGTGTGTATGTGGTGTGTGTGTGTCTGTGTGTGTGTGTATGTGTGTGTATGTGTGTGTGTGGTGTGTGTGTGTATGTGTGTGTATGTGTGTGTATGTGTGTGTATGTGTGTATGTGGTGTGTGTGTGTCTGTGTGTGTCTGTGTGTGTGTGTATGTATGTGTATGCATGTGTGTGTGTATGTGTGTGTGTATGCGTGTGTGTGTGTATGTGTGTGTGTCTGTGTGTGTATGCGTATGTGTGTGTGTATGTGTGTGTATGTGTGTGTGTATGTGTGTGTGTATGTGTGTGTGTATGCGTATGTGTGTGTATGTGTGTGTGTGTATGTGTGTGTGGTGGGAATTGCACACTTTGGTTGTGGAAAGCTAGAAATCTTCTAGCAACCTGACCTAGAGCCTGCATAGGTTTCTTCTGCACCTTCTAGCTCATTCCAGAAGTTCCTTTCAGGCCTGGATGTCAATGTGTCTGTCTAATCCTCTACCTTCTAGTGCCTGAGCGTTAGAATGAACACCTGTGGTCACCTCCACAGAGGATGGGACATATGAGTCTGCAGTTAGCTCCAGAAGTGGGCTCTGCTTTGTGTCCCATTGTGTTTTATAAATACTTTGTATGTGTGTGTGTTGGTGGTGGGCTGCTAACAGAGCTAGAACCCAGGGCCTATTGAATGATGGGCAGATGTGCTACCATGAAGTCATGTCCCTAGCCAGGTAGACACTTGTCTGGTTTTAGCCTGTGGGCAGTAGGCCTGTGGCTCTCCAGACTTATGTGGCCCTGGCTGGAGCAGCTGGGGCTTATGGCCTCAGGGTCCCAGGAGGGCAATACAGGTAAGATCGAATAGGTATTTGGAAAGAACCCATTTCTGAGCAAGTTATTCTCTACCTACTACTGCTCTTTGAACAACATGAGAGCTATTTAAGGGATGGTATTTGGGTTACAAAGTAATTTGAAGTCTTTTAACCCAAAAGACAATATAGACTCACAGGATTTATTGTTCAGGGTGTGAAGCTGTGAGCATTTTCTGCTGGTCACTGTGGCCAGAACAACTGTAAGTTGGATTCCTGGTTCTTTAGTAAATCTCTTGCCAGTTTTACAAGGGGTGGTAGGGACAGCTGTTCTTGTGGGGCTCCCTCTGTTCTCTCTTGTATTCTGTAGCCCTGGTGAGTGCTCTAAGCTGGTGGGGGCTCTGATGCCGCAGAGAGCATCATCCTGGGAAGGTGACACACAGAAGGACAGCTAGGGTGCCCAAATGACCAGCCCCACATTGGCCACTCCAGGGCTAAAATGGTGCAAACATGCTCTCATGATGTAACAAGGAACAGAAATCTGTCTTTTGACTGCCTGTCATTGAAGTCACCATCCCTGTTTGGGTACCCAGAGGAAGGAGAAATGGTGAGCCTGGAGGAAGACAAGGATCAGGGCTGAGCTAGGCTTTGGGAGGTCAAACCCGGGACCTCAGGGGTTATCACAAACTTCTAATTATTTTTCCACGTGTGTGTAAGACAGGGTCTTTCCCTGTGACCTGGAACTTGCCAATTAGGCTAGGCTGTCTGGATAGTGAACCTTAGGTATCCTCTTGTCTCTCTACCTCCTCAGAGCTGGGGTTACAGGTGTGTACCACCACACTCAGCTTTGTGTGGATATATGGTGTGGTATTTGCAAATGTGTATATCCTTGTTAATAGGAAGATATTTGTGTGTGCCCATGCCCATATGCATATGGAGATCAAAGGCCAACACAGAGTGTCTTTTCCTTATCTTTAATTTTTAAAAATATTTTTTAGATTTATTTACTTTATGTATATTAGTGTATTTTCTACATGTATTTATATGTACCACAGTAGTACTTGGTGCTCAGGGAAGTCAGATGTGGGCATTAGATGCCCTGGAACTGGAGTTATAGATGGTTGTGAGCTGCCATGGGGATACTGGGAACTGATTCCAGGTCCTCTGCAAGAGCAATTAGTGCTCTTGTGGAGTAGAGGCCCATCTATATCTTGAAGATGGTGGCCTTAGAAAACCTGCCCTTGGGCTGGAGAGATGGCTCAGAGGTTAATACCACTGGCTGTTCTTCCAGAGGTCCTGAGTTCAATTCCCAGCAGCCACATGGTGGCTCACAACCATCTGTAATGAGATCTGGTGCCCTCTTCTGGCCTGCAGGCATATATATGCAGACAGAACACTGTATACATAATAAATAAATAAATTAAAAAAAAAAAGAAAGAAAACCTGCCCTTGCCATTTCTGTTGGCATAACGTATGGCTGAACAAGCCTGCTCTTCTAGTCCATGTCTTTGAAGTTGGCATTAGCAAGGTTACTTGGTGCCTAGTTGCAGCCTTAACCATTGAGCCAGCTCTCCAGACTTTCTGTCTTTAATTTTTGAGGCAGAGTCTTTCACTGAACATATAGCTCATCAATTTGGCTACACTGGCTGGTCAATGAACTTCAGGAATCCTCCTGTCTCTACCTCCTCGGCACTGGGATTGCAAGCATGCACCATCATGCCTGGAATTCTTTACCTGGGCTCTGGGGATTGAACTCACATACAGTGAATACTTTACCTGCTGTAACTAACTAGTCCTGTAACTAACATTTTTATCACACTGTTCTAAACTGTTTATACTGATGCTTATGAGAACCTTCTACAAGGGGTCCTTCCAGACCTCCCCCCCTTTACTGAGGAGGAAACTGAGGCACAGAGAAGTTGAATAGCCTGTAGCAAGTCAGCAAGTGGTATGACTAGGCTTGGACCAGACAGTGAGGTGACATCATTTGTCACTGTTCCTGTTTCTTCAGGATAGCCAGATGAGGACTCTGGCCCAGTAGTCTACTGTGTGAGCTGAAAGGAGGGGCAGCCCTTGAACCCCATCCAGCCACAAAGGCCCCAGGAATGCATTGGGAATGTGGGAACGCGGATAGTTGGATAATGAAAACCCAAGTGTCGATCAGTAGTGACCGGAATGAAGCATGGAGTCACACGCTGATATTTTACTTTCCCAAGTCCTCTCCTGGATGGACATGCTGATGCATCCTAGGCACTAAAGAGTTGCTGGGGAGCTGTCAAGGCTGTGTCCCCTGGACCTGGCCTGACATGTTGTTAGACATACAGTAGAGCCTTGCTTCTCTGCCAACCAAGAGCTGGGACGCTGGGCAGGGCTGGACATAGGCAGAGGAACACCAACTTTCTTTAATTTTTCAAGACAGGGGGTCGTGTAGCTCAGGCTAGGTTTGAACTCTTTATGTTGGTGAGAATGACCTTGATCTTTCTGCCTTCAAGTCTCAATGTATTATGGGTGTGTCCCACCATGCCTGGCTTAGGATATGCTGTATCTTCGATAGGTGTACTCACAGATGGCCTGTTATATCTGGCATGTCCTCCACGTGTGGTTCCGACTGAGTCAATAACATGTATTGTTTTCTCTTCTCTTCTCAGACAGTGGGCATGGCTCACCGCCTGGGGCAGCCCCTCAGAGGCGGCGGCTGACACGGAGACCAGGCTACATGAGAAGCACAGCCGGTCCCGGGATCGGGTTCCTTTCTCCAGTGGTGAGCACATCATGCCAGATCTCAGCAGGGCCGACAGGCCAGGAGTCCCACTACTCACAGTCCAAGGCTGGGCAGTGTGGCCTCGACCCCAGCAGCCGCTGTCAGGTGGTGGGCAGCCCTTTTCTCAAGAGCTCGCTTGCCCCCGCTGTGGCCTCTGTGGGTTGCTTGCACCCAGGCCAGAGCTCTACGAGAGAAACGCCAGTGCACTTTGCACTTCATTCCAGAAATGGCAACAAATTACCTGAGAAGCTAACCAGGCCATGCAGGCCTGGGGACAGTGGATGTTGGCAAGACTTTTTGTCTTCTGACAGCTCTAAGACCCTGGCCCCTAGCCTTGATGTAGCGTGGAGCGAGGGATCGAGGGGCCCGAAAACTGTGAAAGCTCTGACATCACCAGAGTTGAATGGCTCTGCTGACATCCCAGCTCTTCCTGGCTCCCAAGACACCTTTACATCCAGCTTCAGCTTCATCCGACTCTCCCTTGGTGCTGCTGGAGAACGTGGAGAAGCAGAAGGTTGCCTACCATCCAGAGAGGCTGAGTTCCTTCATCAGAGCCCCCAAGACATGGCAGCTGAAGCGTCCAGCTCAGACAGGCCCGCTGAGGACCCTCGACATCTCTGGACCGTCAGTCTTCAAGCTGCTTCAGGCTTGGTGGACTTGGATCAGGTGACAGGGAGCAGCAGCAAGCCAGAATGTGGCTTGGTCTCTCCCTTGGACACTGGCTTCTCATCCCAGGACCCGACCTCAGCTGATGGGTGGGGCGACCAGGGCAGCGACTGGACAGATACCCAAGGATGGGATTCTCTGCTCAGCGAATGGGAGCCCATGCTACAGGACTACCTGCTGAGTAACCACAGGCAGCTGGAGGTGTGTGTCCTTCAGGAGACTGTTACCCCAACTCCCTGTGCTGGGTGGAGGCAGGGAGTGGGCAGCTGACTGAGAGCTCTACCTGGAAGCTTCAGTGGCTCCTCGGATGGCTGACTGAAAAGATGTGGTGACACTTCTGTCCCCCTGCAGCTGAACATGGGTGCTCTGCTCTCTGCTTCCCGCCGGTGTGGCTTAGGTGCTGGCCTGTACTTGCTGATGGGGCCCACGCTTCCCCACAACCTTTGACCTGCAGTGTGGTTTGTTCAGCTTAGCTCTGCTTTGAAATAGGACCCTGGGGGCTGGCAAGATGGCTCGGTGGGGAAAGGCACTTGCTGCCAAGTCTGACAACCTGAGTTTGATTCCCAGGACCCACGTGGTGGAAGGGGAGAGAGCTGACTTCCTGTTGCCATCTCCCCTTGCCCTGCAGTAAAGAAATGTGGTAAAATAAGACCCTGGGAGGGTCAGGGAGACAGTCAGCTGAAGTTTGGGAAGCGTGAGAGTGGCCATCCTCCCCTGCTGTGCTTCACTTGCCGCTTGGGCTGGGTGGGTCCTCCTACAAAGAGACTTCTCTTTTGGTGTGAACATGTGTTTGCGCGCACGCCCCTGTGTGTGTGTGTGTGTGTGTGTGTGTGTGTGTGTGTGTAGGCTGGAGGACAACCTTGGGTGTCATCCTAACTTCCTGTCACTATACTAGAGTGCACCATTTAGGTCAGTGAGCCTCCTCCCCAGAGCTGGGATTGCAAGCATGGGTCGCTGTGCTTGTGTAACTTCTGAGCATTGAATTCAGGTCCTTACACTTGCCAGGCGAGAACTTCACTGACCGATCCATCTCCCCAGTGCCCAGCCTCAGTGTTTAGAAGCAAGTACTGGCCACAGCCCTTTAGGACGTTGTTCTGGGATGCAAGGTGTGGCTGCTGGTGGTTCTCTACTTCCTCATCCTTCCTTTCTTCTCCCCATCCAGTGCTTTCTGTGCTGGGGATGGAACTAGAGGCCTAGGTGCATACCACTGAGCTCCAAGTGCAGCCCAAGACAGCACCTTCCCGGTGATGGGCCCTTGAAGCAGGGTTGCAGCCCTTCCTGGGCTGGCCTGGAGACTGTGGTGGTCCATGCCTGGCTCCTCTTGGCTGCTCTTTTAGTTCCCATGTTTATCTTCATGGCTGTGCTCTGAGGTTAGAGCAGAGGCCATTTGGCCTGCAGTCTGTGTTCCTTCTCTCCACATGGCTCTTCATGCTGCTAATGGCATAACATTGTGGTATTTTTAGCATTCTGAGTCTTTCTGGGGATTTCATGCTTCCATTCTGCTTTTTGTTCAAGTAATTTTTTTTTAATTAAAAAGAAACCTGCATTTGGCATGGGAAAACTGTCTATTTGTGTGTTTTTAAAGAATAGTTTAAATAGAAGTTCACTTTTAGAATAGTTTCCTTTTTAAAAAAATGCTGTTGCTTTTCAGGGTTTTCATTTTTGAATTACATTTTTTATTTTTGTGCATGTGTGTGTCATGGTACTTTTGTAGAGGTCAGAGAACACTTGTGGAAGTCAGATCTTTCTTCTACTCTATGGGCCTTGGGGAATCAAACTCAGGTCCTCAGGCTTGGCAGCAGGGGCCATCACCCTCAAGCCATCTTGACAGCCCATTTTTGAAATAGTTTTAGGTGCTCCTAGATTTCACAAAATGAACCTACTGAAATTTATTTGTAATTTGTCTCTTATATGTAATTTCTTACATATAATTTATTTCTCATGTTTCCCCTTCAAACCAACACAGGTCACTTCCTTAAGTTTAAAGCTCCAGAAACTTCAAGAAAAAGCAATTGAGGATGGTGATTACGATAAAGGTGAGTTTGAATCTGTTTGTAGACTGTTTTGTCCTTCTCCCCGTCATCTATCTGTCTTCTTTCCTCTCTTTCTTGGATTCTGCCTCGCTCACCCTGCGAACTGTGTGGTTGACTCCTTTGAGAGTCTCTGCTCTGGGACTTTGGAGCATCAACCACATGGTGGTAGGTTGGACTTTATTGACTGGCCAGGAAGGCTCTGCTCTGTAAGAAGCATACTAACTCATCACCAACTGACCTGCCTATGACTCACGGATCCATCAACTATACCAATTGGACACATATGGGGGCGGCAGGGGAGAAATTAAGGTGTTGCTTCTGTCTCTGGGATGTGGGTGATGGCATCATCATGGAGCTTTCTGGCTTCATGCTCTCCAGGGTGAGATACAGAAATGAGTTGCATTCAAGAGATGTCAGGCAGGGGCTGGAGAGATGGCTCAGAGGTTAAGAGCACTGGCTGCTCTTCCAGAGGTCTTGAGTTCAATTCCCAGCAACCACATGGTGGCTCACAACCATCTGTAATGAGATATGGTGCCCTCTTCTGGCCTGCAGGCAAACATGCTGTATACATAATAAATAAATCTTGAGAGAGAGAGAGAGAGAGAGAGAGAGAGAGAGAGAGAGAGAGAGAGAGAGATGTCAGGCAGTACCAAAGAAACCCCTCATGGTCAGAAATATCCATGAGAAGAAGGACAAGCTGTAACATGAGGTCAGGAGCAAGAGGAGCTGGTCAGGAACCAATGAGGAGCCAGACAAGAGTTGGGCCAGAAATAGGGGGTGCTGACTGGGCACAGGTAGGTGGAGAAGGGGAGCTTTTAGGGGTGGCTGGTTTGGAAGGAGCCTTAAGAGCTCTGCTGTGTGTGGGGGGAAGGAAGAGAGCTTATAATAACTTGAAGATCCTCCAGACATCCGTAGTGCTGACAGATACTGCAGCTGTGTAGCTGGTGGCCTGCTTTAAGATCCAGGACTGGCCAAGAAGTACAATGCACAGCAAGGATTCTCTGGAAGTGTAGGCTGCTGCCCCTTGGCCTGGTTCTGTTACTCCATCGACTATGCCTTGAGCTATTGGAATTGGGATCATGTTGGAATCTGTGAGTGACCTTTGAAAGGAACTTCCTCCTCAGAGCAGAGCTGCACAGTGTCCCCACTGTGTGTGCCACTGAGCTGCTCCTTAGGGAGTGAGAGGATTTGGAGATGAAGGTGGGCTTCTCCAGGTTCCCTTATACCTCCATCCGCAGGCCACCAGATTTCACATAATGCTGGGTGAAGGATGAGTGCCAGAGGGAGCAGAAGGTATGAGGCACAAGGACCCTCCATGATAGACCCCGGGGTCCATGCTACTGTGAGTAGAAAAGAAGCCAACAGTTCCTGGGTCCTGTCTCACTACTGGTTTGTGTCTGTAAAAGACAGCACTGATTTTGATGCTCCCAGCTAGTGCAGTATTGCGTGGGTTTGTTTTCATCACCAAGAGCTGAGTCTTAGTCTCTCCTCCTTCAGGACAAAGCTCTCCCAGTACCACATCACGTGTATGGAAATCCCTCACCCCCCAGACCCCAAGACATAGACCTTTCTGGACTTGGTTCCTTTTCTAGCCATGACCTCACCTCTTTGCCTCCTCTCAATATCCTTGCCACACATTGGGAATGAAATGATGATGCTCTTGTCAGAGAAGTCAGAAAGAAAAGGCACCCTCTTTTGGCATCCTTCCTGGCATTTTCCTTATTTTGTGTCAGTGGCTACTTGCTCAGAGCTTCTGGAATGGACCTAGCACTGTGCAATTTTCTCCCGCGTCTAGAAGACTCAGGAGGAGGAATTGTGGCTTTGGGAATTCTTCCATGGAGGGTCAGGCCCCAGAGCAGTGGCTGGGAGTCTTGATGGAGCGGCTGTCTGGGACCTTGGAGTGTATAGAGAGGACAGGTTCATTGGTCCACAGTAAGTCACACACCCACACTACTTTCATTCTTCCCAAGCCTCGGGCTTGCGCATCTGGCTTGCATGTTGAGAACTTGTATGTTAAGTGTCCTGGTGAAGTGTGTATCTGGTTACTGGACATTCAGTGAATGCTTCATGAAGGATTAAGATGCCATGGTACCCACACTATCACCAGCTAGAGTACGTGAGGAGAAAGCACTAGGGACTGCTCATGGCAGAGCATCTGTTTTTGCTTTTGCCCTGGAGTTCATCATGGAAGTGTTGGTGGTAATCCATGGTGGTAGGAACATATGGTAGAGGGTCTTGCATCATGGCTGACCAGAAGGCAGAGAACACAGACCAAATCCCAAGGTGAGTATATCCTTCAAAGACCCAATCCTAGTGACCCGCTGCCGTATGCTCCTGCTGCCATGGACCACCACCACCATTTCCACAATGGACTGAAATCCCTTGATAAACCCTTCTTTCCTTAAGTTGCTTTTGTTAGAAGAACAGAGTGGCAAGAAAAGTAACTAATACAGGGATCTGTGAATTCTCATAGATTGATAGGATTCTGGGTCAATGGGACCTCAGCTGACATCAAAGAGTACTTATTGTAATGAGATCTGTCAAAAGACCCAGGAATATAACTTTATTTCTTACCTGGTATCTCCAGTGTTCCTAAAAACTTTGGAAGAGTTGTCGAGATTTGTTCACACAGCCTGTATGAACTTTGTTTCCTTTTGTGTATAGACAACAGTATACTTGTTCTCAATCTCAGAAAGGGTGTGCAATGATTCTGTGTGCCTGTGCACATGCAGGAAAGTTACAGGGCAGCAGTATGTCCCTTGCTTTCTGTTTCTTTTTCTCTTTCTTTCTGCTTTCACTGTGGGCTCAGGAGAAAGATGTGGTTGGCAGAGAACAGAAAGTTCCATGTTCTAATCAAAATCACAGCTAGGTTACCCTACGAGGCCTCCTGGGAAACCTCCTAAGGACTCTGATTCCATCTCTCCTTCACCAAAAAGTCAAGTTCCTATTTCTTTCATCTTTGCCACTAGTTGGGAAGACCTGGGGAGGCGTGGGGAGAAAGAATAATACTTTCAATGTTTGTTTGGGATCTTTTCCCAAAAGGCACTTGGACTTCATTACATTAATGCTTGTCTTGTGACTGTTGGGGCTGAGGGGTGGGAATGAGACCTTGGGAGAGACCACTGCTCAGACCCTGGGGTGTGGAGTAGAACTCGAAGACATGGCTGAGAGGGAGGAGAAGATTGCCTACAAGGACCTTGCATGTTGTTGTTCCTATGTTGATGTATCCCCACACTGTACTCTGTCAGTCTCTGCCCTATGCCCACCGTAACCATGTCCGTCACTTTGCTCCCCAAATGAGCAAGGAGGGGCTGTGAGGAGGGAGCAAAAATCCTACGATCTTAGCCCGCCCCACCCCCCTGTGTGTGTGTGTGTTCACGTGTATATGTGTGTAAGTGTATGGGGGCCAGAGGTTTTCTGGGAACTGAACTTGGGTCCTCTACAAAAGCAGTAAATGCTAGTAATTGCTAAACAGTTTCTTCCATCCCCCAATATACCTTTGGAGAAACCTGAATGTTGCGGGCTTTTATGTTTAGATATATTTAAGTGTGCAAATGCTTGCATTGGTGTTACAATTGGCTACATATGTTTTATCAAGTTGCCTATGGGGTTTAGCATAGTGGTGTGCTGTTCAAGTGTGCACCTTGGAGCTGAGGGATGTGGCAGGCGGCAGCATGGGGCAGAGGGGAATGCAAGGCTCCACTGTGGATCCAAGAGGGCTCTTCAGGCTTCAACATGGGGCTGAGGAACACAGCATAATATGCCATGGAGTCTGCGCCATGGAGCTGAGGGGTAGCAAACAGAACAGTGATGCAGCCTGTAGTACATAGAGGAGCTGAGGGGTGTGGCAAAATGCACACCAAATGTGGAGGTAAGGGTGTGGCTGGCTGTGCCACTAGGCTTGTGTTAATGTACCCTATGGTGGCTGAACAGTGGGGCCGTCCCAGGACGCATCCATACTAGACTATATCTCCAAGTCCTTTGCTCGACTGTATGAAGCAGTGCCTTAGATATAGACCTATACCTCCCAAACCCACTCTCACTTACAGTTTTAATTCGCCCTGGTTGCCCATTTCCCAGAGACTTTTGTCCTACTCTGCCCCAGGAAGCAAAACCTCGTGTCCTCCGAGGTTTGTGTGTGTAACATTTGGTCCCAGGTGATGACACTGTTTGGGGGAGGTTGTGAAGTTTTATGGGGGGTGGGGGAGCTCACTGGAGGGATGGGTCTTGAGGGTTGTAGCCTGGTCCTCATTTCTGTTCCTGGCATCTTCCTGCCTGAGACAGTAATGTGACCAGTAGTCTTGTGCATCCCTGGTGCAGAGAAGAACCATCTCCACTCCCATGCCTTCCCTGCTGCAGTGGATTATCTCCCTGAAAAATGAGCCCAAACAACCCTCTCTTCACTGAGTTCTTTCTGTCACAGCAACTAGCTAATACACAAAGTAGCCCTTGATTGACGTCTGATCATGACAGTGTAAAGAGGGTTTCTATGTGGAGCTCTGGAAAAACTCCATCCATTAGCTGCGTGTTATATGTATTACAACAAAGAGTGATTGGACCACAACCTGCAATTGAGTTGACTGATTGATAGCTTCTACTGGCAGAGCGTTCTGACTCTTCTACTTCTTGCACAAAGTGACAGAAACAATTAACTTATTCAAAACCTGAGATCCTTAAAAACACCTTCATGAGCTGTGAAACATTTGTTGATAATGCATTTATGTATACATTTGTTTTCGTTTTCTGTATGTTTTCAGTTGAGGTATGGTGAACATGAGTTGTGAAATATTTAGCATCTCCCTGTCTCCTGGATGGGGATGGCTTGGCAGGTGCAGGAGACGGTCCTGGGATGGGTGAGGAGACAGGTGGCTGTCCTGCTGTCTGCTCTTGGGCACTGTTTGCTCCAGGATGAAACAGGAGAGCTAAACCTGTTTCCTGGTGTGAGAGGAGTAAATGTGATGGTGCTGGATACGAGGCACCCACAGCTCAGCATTTGGAAGGATAGGGTCCCTTTCTTCCTTTTGCCCATACATGTTAGAAAGCACTGGAAACTGAGACTTCTGAGTAACCTCAGCTGGCAGTTAGCATCAGGAACAAGCAGAAGGCAGGACAGGATAATTTGGCTCTTACTTTCTATATGGCAATAAGAAGCTCATTGTGCATGATTTGATTTCTTTCAAGATGCAAAGATAAAATTGTGAATGGGGTAAAGAAAGCTATATTGTAAAGCATGCAAATTACAGTGCAGTATTTGAAGTTTGAATATTCTAAACATCTTAGTGAATGGGTTTTTCTTCTCTGCAGGGTAGATTTCAGGATCTTGTTTTTCTTGTTAGTTTTCTGGTGCTTTGCTGGATGACATTGAATGACACTGAGGAAATAAAACTGTAACGTGTCTTGGGTTTAAGGAAGCCCCAACATTGATTATCGTCCTAGTTAGTTTTAAATTTTAATTGTCAACTTGACACAGCCTGGACTCATCTGACAGGGGAGCTTCAGTTGAGGAATTGCCTACATCAAACTAGCTTGTGGGTGTGTTGGTGGGGAATTATCTTGATTAAATGTCTTGTTAAATGATGCTGAAAGATCCAGCCCACTGTGGGTGGCATCACTCCCTAGGCAGGTGGTCTTGGGCTGTATAATAAAGCCAGCTGAGCATGAGCCTGTGTGAGCCAGCTAGCCAGCAGCATTCTTCCATGGTTTCTGCCTTGGGTTCTCGCTTGAGCTACTGCTTTGTCACCCCTCCACAAAGAACACGTGATCCGAAAGTGTAAGCCAAGTAAACTCTTTCCTCCCTCAGTTGATTTTGGTTAGAATGTTTATTACAGCAACAGACAGACAAGTGAAAAATTATCCTGTCTTTGTTTGAGGTGGCATCTCACTGTGCAGCCCAGGCTGGTCTTGAACTCCTGACCCTTTTGTCTCAGCCTATCTAAAATAGCTAGGATTACAGGTGCAGTACCATACCCAGGGTTGCTTATCTTGGTTTTGAAGCTAGGCGGAAGAGATCGAAGGGGACCGAATGGGAGTGGGACCCGGATGGAAACGACATTGGAGGAAAGGTGGAAGTGCTGTGGCCTGGGGCTTCCCACGCTCCATGGGCCTCTGCTGTTCTGTGAACTCTGCCCTTGTGGGCAGAGCGGGTAAGGAGTCATCCCCAGAGAACTGTGTCACCATTCCCTTTAGAACGGTTACAAACATGGTGGACATCTCCTCTCGGGAAGATAGTGCCACACCACCTGGCCTTTGCCTTGGCTCTGTGCCATGGATTGCTGGGTGACTTTTTGTGTGAACTGTCCAGGCATTTATTTCAGTCTTGTATCTATCTAGTGAAACGTTGTGGCACGTCTAGTGCCAACCTGCCCTCAGTGGTGGAACTTCCTGGGGGGGGTCAGTGGCCGTTTCCTCCAGACCTAACTCGGTCTGAAGCTTGATTTCTGCTGCACTGTCTACCAAGGCTTTGGTGTGGGAATGTGGTTGCTCTAAAGGCCCTGTCTGTGATTGTTGGCTTAATTGTCAACTTGAGAAAAAAAATCTAGGATCACCTGGGAGATGGGCCTCTGAGCATGCTCATGGGGGGAGGGGTTATTGTGATTGCCTTAGTTGAGGTGGGAAGTCCTGCCCACTGTGGGTGGTGCTATTCCCTGGCTAGATCCTGGACAGTATAAATGGAGAAAGGGAGCCGCTCAGTCACCAGCGACCACTGCTGTCTGCTTCCTGACTGTACGTGCAAGGTGATCAGGCTCCTGCTGCTGTGGCTTCCCGCCGTGATAGACTATAACCTAGCACTGAGCCAAAAAGCCTTTCTTCCTTAAGTTGCTTTCATCAGAGTATCTTTATTACAACAGCAGGAACACACTGTCCTTGGGAAATGGACTCCAGAGGCTTTTTTTTTTTTTTTTTAAGTTACTTAGGGCAAACAACAACAACAGCAACTCCTTTTGGTAAATAATGATTTGGAAGTTCTCTGTCGTCTTCAGTCGCAAGGAAGTGGACCCTGAGCAGTACCAGGGGTTGTCTCAGTGGCGCATGTGGCAACATACATAAGAAGCCCTTTCTCTGATCTGCATGGCTGCCTGTGGCTGGGGGTCTCCAGGCTCAGTGTGATGAGCAGCCCTAGGGGCCAAGCCCACCTCCCCTGCTCACACTGTTACCGTGTGCCCTTCTCCCAGGCAGCCAGCCATCTTGTTTTGCCAAGGAAAGGCAGGCTAGTGGGTCCAGACTTGTGTTTGGAGTCAAGATGGAATGGGGAGTAAAACGAGGAGCAGCAAAGAAGGAACTGGGGCTTGCCTGACCCTCCGTTTTGCTGGACTGTGAGTTGAGACAGCGTCCGTGTGTCTTTCCCACCAGTGTCTTTCTTTTCTGTCCTTTGATCTCAGCATTATCTGGGTGTACTAATTCATGGGTCTCTCCATGGAGCCCTGGATTCTATCTCACCCCTCTCAGTTCCTCATACACATTGCACCCCGCCTTAAAGTTCTTTCCTCTTCCTGTCTTAGTCCAGTTACTATTGCTGTGATGATACATGACTGAAACACCAAGTTGGGAAGGAAAGGGTTTACTTGCTTACACTTTCACATCACAGTCCCATCTCTATAGGAAGTCAGGACAGGAACTCAAGCAGGGCAGGAAACAGGCAGGAACCTGGAGGCAGGAACTGATGCAGAGGCATGGAGGGATTCTGCTTACTGTGCTTCTCATGGCTTAGTCTACTTTCTTATAGAACGCAGGACCACCAGCCCCTGAATGGCATCACCCATAATGGGCTGGCCCCTCCCCCATCAATCATTAATTAAGAAAATGCCCAAAGATGGATCTTATGGAGGGATTTTCTGTTAGCTGAGGTTCCTTCCTTTTAGGTGACTCTAGCTTGTGTCAAGTTGACATAAAACTAGCCAGGACACCTCCCACTTCTCCTCACACTGTTTCTAGGACAGGTGTTAGCCAGGACAGTCCCCACCTCCCCTGATCACACTGTTACTAGGACAGCTGTTAAAGATGCCCTGTCCTAACTATATTTTCTCTATCCTAACTTGATTTCTGTCTGGCTCCCCAGTTGCTCCAGAGAGCATCGGGTCTTGACCCATACCACATAAACGGTGAACACCTACCATCCCTCCTTTGTCCTAGGTTTGAGGAGACCCTCCTGCCCTGGGGTCAATGTCTGCATGTTTGTGTGTCCTCCTATATATTATACTTGAATACAGCTGTTGGCTCTCCCCTTGGCTGAGCTTCTGGGGGAGAAGAGAGACCCTATTTATATTTCTTTTTATTTTTTAAAGACAAAATAACATAATAAATGCAAATAAATACATTCAGGAGGTATTTTTTATTATTTTAAATTATCAGCTTGTTACTTGCCTAATTTTAACTCTATCCTCCAGCATGGTGCTGGTCAAAGTCTCCTCTTGAGGAATAAGTTTGGAATACTGTAGTGGGTAGCTGTTCCAGCTTTGACCTGGAAGTACTACCCCCAGTGAGGCTTCTAGTAACTGCCGTGCCTACCTATGATGAGCCCCTGGGGCAGGCCCAAGATGGGAGCCCTTAAGACCCAAAATCCGGATGTGCTGGCCCTCTTGGTTCCTGGTGATCCTGGATGCTGGATGGCAGACTGGTCAGAGTTCTTCAGAGAACCCTGCTGGACTGCACCTCACCTCTCCCGGGTCCTGTAACCAACTCCTTTACTGGCTGTAAGTTACCCCAAAATAAACCTCCTTTTTAACTACATGGAATTGCTTTGTTAAATCCCCACATTAGAATACAGCTTATTACAAATAGTAATTACTGTCTTTATCGTTATGAGACAGGGTCTCATGTAGTGTAGGCTGGCCTCAACTCTCTATGTAGTAAATGATAACATTGGATTTCTGATATTTTTGCCTTTATCTCCTGACTGGTGAGATTTATAGTTGGGTATTACTGTGCTCAGTTTGTGTGGTGCTGAGGGGATCAAACCCATACTAGATAATTGCTCTAGCAACTGAGCCATATACCCAGCTCCAATTATTGTCATTTTTATGGTTATTAATAGTAGATAATTATATGAGCAGTATAATCATAGGATTTCAGTATCTTCAGGTCAATCTAGTTAAAAATCTGACAACAAAATCAGGTTCTGCCATCACAGCAGGCTGTATGAACTAGTACAGATTTTTTCAAGCTCCTTACGCTCTGTTTTCTCCTCTGTCAACAGGGCAACAGGGTCATTTGGAGAAGTAGCTCATGCTATAACTGGGCTTGTAGATGGTACCTAGTGTGATGGTGGTGGGAGTAAGAATGGCCCCCATAGGCTTGTAGATTTGAATGTTTGTTCATTAGGGAGTGGCACTAATTGACAGGGATCAGGAGGTGTGGCCTTGTTAGAAGAACTGTGTCACTGAGGGTGGGCTTTGGGGTTTCAAAAGCTCAAGCCAGGCCCAGTGTTTCTCTCTTCCTGATGCCTGTGGGTCTGGATGTAGAACTCTCAGCTGCTTCTCCAGCACCAAGTCTGCCTGCATGCCGCCATGCTTCCCGCCATGATGGTGATAGACTAAACCTCTGAACTGTAAGCCAACCCCAAAGAAATGGTTCCTTTTGTTTGTTTGTTTGTTTGTTTTTTGGTGGAGCTGAGGACTGAACCCAGGGCCTTGCGCTTGCTCCACCACTGAGCTAAATCCCCAGCCCCATGGTTCTTCTCTTTGCAAGAGTTGCATGGTCATGGTGTCTCTTCACAGCAACAGAACACTGACTAAGACAGGGTTCACCTCCCTCGTCACCGTGACTGGAGTTAGAATCATCATGGAGACATACTTTTGGGAATCTTTCTGGAAAGATTTAACTCTGGGGGGAAGACTGCTCAGAACGTTGGTGGCACCATCCTATGGACTTGGGTGCTGAACTAAATAAAAAGAAGAAAGTGAGTGGAGTGCTAACATTGCTTCCTGGCAGTGGAGGCCTCCTCACACTCCTGCTGGGGTGCCTTCCCTCCATGATACATTGTATCCTCTTGGATACCGCAGAATAAGCCCCTCCCTCCTTACGTTGTTTGTATCACCACGACAAGGAAAGTAAGGAATAACCGAGTAAGTGTTCGCCACAAGCACAGACCTAGAAGGATGCTTAGGTATTAAGAGTCTTCAGCTCCCAGCTTTGTTTTTCTGCTCAGTTTAGTTTGTATCCAACTTCCTACTTGGGATAAACTGTGAGTGCCTGGCTCAGTGTTAGGGAGCATGCCGAGAAACCAGGACACCCGGATGAAGGGAACGCCTCACAGGTCACAGCAGACAAAGCAATTTTCTGTCTGGATTGGGTGGAATGACCTTTCGAAGCTGATGACAGTGACCTGGTAGAAGGGACAGTTTTCCATCTGACCTTTATCCAGGGTGCCTGCTTGCGCCGTAATTTGGGATCGGTTGTTATTGACAGGCTTGACAGAGCAGGGACTTGATGGGAGCTTGCTGGAGGGAGATGGGCACCAGGCGCCACTGTCAGCCTCGGAGTGCAGGAAGCACTTCCATGTGCCCAAGGGTGGCTTGAAATGATGGCTTCCCCGACGACTCCCTGGCAGCACATTTAGCGTAAATTAGTTCCTCGGGGAGTTTGTTTTGAAGTGAGATGTGCTCATAATGAGTTGTAATTGTCAGATGCTCGGTTCTCTTGTGTCAACCCCACTAGCACACCCCGTCTGTCAGCTCTCTTCTTCCTTCCCAGCGTCATGGTGGGATGTTTTCTTCCCTTCTTTTGTATCTCTGTATTTTTCCTTTCTCTGATGTTTGCTTGCTTCCTGTAGTTTTGACCACAGGGGGATTCCCTGAGAGTTCCATAGAGGGGCTCAAGGGTGAATTTTGCTTATCTTTTTGGACTGCTTCAGGGAAGAATTGGTACTGGGCATGGTTGTGGGAAAGGGTGGTCAGTGGGTTTCGTGGAGGAAACTCCTCTTAAGAACTGTTGTGTCCTTTCTTCTGAAGTGATCCCATAGATCACGCACAAGGGATTCTCATTAGCTCTTCAGGGAGCCCGTGCAGGGGCAAACAGTTGGTTCCAGCCAGGGCAATTAACTAGGGGATAGGGCCTGCCATCATGGCACAGTGGCCCTGGCTCCCAGCTTTCTTCCCAAGCCAGATCTGTCATGATGGACAGACCACATCTCCTGTCCAGAGTGCGGTAGCTCCTGCTCCCATTTCCTCCTGGGCACGTGAGAAGCTGAGGAAGGAGTGGATCAGATAACGTGCTGACACAAAGGGGCTTGTCACAGGGTTTGGTTTGGATAAATGTTTCTGCTTTTTTATTTCTTTTTCATAGTACATATGAAAAGAAAAAGGGTTTTCAGATAGAAAAGCTAGAAAGAAGTAAACACAAACAGGCTGTGGAAATGTGAGAGATCTAACACAATGTTTGTACCATTTGACTTTGCGCTCCGAGCAGGTGTATCTTCCCAAGTCTGTGCAGATCGGGGAGATCAAGGGCACTGATGCCTTCAGAATGGGAGTCCATTTATGCCAAGGGTGAGTGACGGTGTGACTCTTTTATCTTTTTTTAATCTTTACATGGGCTCAGGGAAGCAACCAAAGCCGGGCCTGGGGGCTAGTTATGTGTGCAGCTGGCAGTCCTGAGAGAATTCATCTCACAAATTCCCACCCAGGGTGTTTGGCTCCACTGTCAAACAAAAACAAAACAAGGAGGCCAATGAATGTTTGAACAGTCCTACCGAGGCACCAAATGCCCTGGGAAGGTCCAACTCCACAGAGAGAGGGAAGGCAAGCCTCTGCTCATTCCCAGCTGTGGCTCATGCTTAGAGGAAGCTTGATTTCATAGAGTTCAGACACAATCTACTGGCTGCATCCCGCCTGGGGGAACCACATGCACCCTGCCTGGTTACTAGGCCCAGAGACCAGCTTTTCTGGTCTTCAAACAGGGGAACCCTAGTGAGCTCAGGAAAGTCTTGCTCTAAGGAAACCCTCAAAATTGCATCCCACTCAGCCAGGCCAAACCTCCCCTTTTGCACATTCCTCTTAGAGGCATTTATGTTCTTCCTGGAAGCTGGGACCAGTTTCTCTGGATTCACCGTGAGACTCTCAACACCTGAACAATACTGCTGTTAACATAATGTAAGCAGGGCAGGATGACTGGAGCCCACCTAGAGCCATGTTCCTTCTTTAGGCTGGAAGAGTGGGCAGCTGAGGGATTTGAACTGTTCTCCATAGGCTCATGTGTCTGAGCTGATGACATGTGGGTGCTGGGAACTGAACTGGGGTCCTCTTGGAAGAGCAGCTAGTGCTCTTAACCCCTGAGCCTTCTCTCCAGTCCCCACATTTTTTGGAAGAAAGGGGAAAAGTTAATAGAGAGCTAGACATGGTGGTCCTGCCTGTCCCCTTGGATACTGTTCCGGCTGCTGTGACTGACTCCCTGACATAAGCAACGTAAGTGTGAGAATAGGTTTGTTTGGGGGAAGGCACGGCAGCAGATGCCTGAGGGAGCTGCTCACATTATGTCTGCTATCAGGAAGCAGAGTGTAGAGGCAAGAGAATTCAGTGTCCAGTAGTAATCGAGGTTACACAGTGAGACTCTGTCTCCAAACATCAAAGGAGCGAGAATGGAAAAGCATGGCATTCATGTTGGCTGTGAGAACCTCAGGACCATAACTAAGCCCCCATCCCCTTTGGTGACAAGAGACGCTCGCTGTAAACACTGGACTGGTAGTAGCTCACTTGCAGACCCTGGTCTGTAGACTGCCAACAGCCCTCCCACTTCCTGCACTGTTTCAATGAGGTTGGATACACTGGCCATGGCTGACTCTCCTTGCAAAACTGGGATCTAGCCTAGCTACACGTGAGCAATTGCTTCTGCTTGGCCCCATGCAGCATCTATTAAAACAGACCCACCCAGATCAAACATTCCAAAACATTGACTTCCTTCTGTAATGTGGCTTGTTCTGGTGATTTTTGTCCCAGCCATTGGATCGCAGTGCCCCTAGACACTGTCCTTCACATAATCAGATCTCTCTTGCCTCACTGCCAGCCTCGGCAGGTGATTTCTGAAGCCTCGGGAGTCCTGCCTTCATCCTGCTCTCCCTTCTTCTTCCCTTTTACCTGTCTGCTCACCCAAAGGACCTCCAGTGCACGGTTATGACAAGTTTGCTGTACCTGGTGCCAGCGTCTGAACAATGGACTCTTCATAGGTTAGTGGGTCTCATTGTCTGTATCAGTGACCTCCAGGAAGAATGACACATACACAGAACAAATAACCACTGACTTTGTGCTCATTTTCTTCTTGTTATTTTAAGCAACTCACTTGTTAGTGGCTTAGACCGGCATTCTGGAAAATGTTGCTCTCCCCTCCACCTGACTCTGCCTTCTCAGACAGCACACTTTTGACAGGATGAAAACGGTCACCAGCTAAGGCAAGGATGCACTTAGGCCTTTTCTTGGAGCCTGCCTGTAAGGTTGGGGCTCTAGAGAAGCTGAGTCGGAGAATTGCTTAAGGTCTCAGCCTCCAGGAAGAAAGCAGGGATGCTGATCTATGCTGCCCAGCCTGGCTCCCAGATACTCCCGCTGTGGCACTCAGTCTGTCTCCCTGGGTCCATGTGAGCTCCAGGCTCCATGGGCACCTCTCTTTGTGGATACTTAGGTGACAGGGAAGGGCTGTAGCCTCTCACATAGCAGAAAAGACAATGTCAACACAGGAGGAAAGTCCTCTTCACTGATGACATCACTCCAAACACACACAGCATACAGCTCAGCAGGTGGCACCATGGGCTCACGAGCATTTCTGCTGTTCTGCTCTGACTCAGAGTGTTTTTAGAATATTCCAGTAGAAGAAAGGTGGATGGACTTGCATGATGCCACATGCGTTCCTTCATTGCGTGCACACATATGCTTGTGTGGGGTGCACATATGGGTGCAGGTGTGTGCAAGCATGCTGTGCATATATGGTTGTCAATCCTCAGGCTCCTAACACTTTGTTGTCTGAGACAGGTCTCTCACTGGCCTGCCAGCTCTCAGGAGTTTGTCTGTCTCTACCTTCCATCTAATTATCACTAGGGTTGCAGGTGTGTTACATGGCACCAGCTTTTTATGTATGTATGTCTTCATACATACAATGTAAGCAATTTACCTGTGAATCCACTTCCCCAGCCTATTTTCTTTTCTAGATTTTGGTAGATATGGGTCATCACTGACGCTGTACCCTGCCCTGTGAAAAGCTGGCGTGTAACTGTGGGATTATCATTAAAAATAGAGCACTTATATTTGATAGAATTAAACCAGGAGCAGGGCTGCCCTGATGATGCACTTGAAACTGGATACTTAGTAACATAATTGTATTCTTGAAACTCTAGCTCATGCAAGCCTTCTACCACTTGTTTCTGGCTGTCTGAGAGATAATGAAACAGTTGATCATAGCAAACAATTACCAGTGAGGAAGCGTGGCTTTCCCATCCCACCCAGGCCTCAGCATGTTCATTTTTCCTTGCTCTGTGGACACCTGTGCCTTTTGCCTTAATTTTGTAGTGCATACCTGTCACCACCTCCTAGTTACTGACATTGTGCTAATTTAGTTATCCGTGTATCCCACTGTTCCTTTAAGGGCTCTTTGACTTCTAGGTGGCTCAGAGCCTAGGTGCCAGCAGAAACCTGTGCTGCTCATGTGGACTGAGGCGGACTGAAAGAGCTGGGGAGCAACAGGAGGGAGTGTACACTTTATGCATGAGAAATAAAAGCACTGGGCAAGGTCAGCCAACAATCCCTCCCTATGTGATGGTCCTATAGGTGTTGGCCACATTGAATGTTTGCCAAATGTCAGAGATGCCATTCTGTTAGGTGGTTTTGTTTTTGTTTTTGTTATAACCACAAAACCCAACAGAAACAACTTAAGAGAGAAAGGATGTATTTTGATTCACGGCTGGTTTAGTCCCATTTGCTTGGGCAGCACCATGGCAATGGGAGCAGCAAGTGAGGTAGCAAGGAGCTAGGGAGAGAATACTCAGAAAGACCGTCCCCTGTGGACTACTTCCTCCAGCTAGTTCCCACCTCCCCAAAATCCCCAGAATAGTGCCACCACCCGGGAATCAACTGGTTAAGCCCATGAGCCTGCAATGGATATTTCCTGTTCAAATCCATGATGGCTGTTCTTGGTTGTCAACTTGACTGCATCTGAATTAACTAAAACCCAAAAATGGAGGGCACACCCCTGAGTGTGCTTAATTTAAAATTTTGTCTAATTTGAAGTAGGAGGATCTACTTCTAATCTGGATCTTTGAGGTAGGAAGACACACCTTTAATCCAGATTGTTTGAGCTGAGAAAACCTACCTCTAATCTGGGCCTTACTTTCTTCTGGAAGCCTATATAAGGGCACGGGAGAAGGACGCTTTTGTTCTTTTGCTCTTGCCTTGCTTGTAAGTCTATTCCTTCACTGGCATCAGAGCCTACTTCTTTGGGATTCTAGCATGTGCTAAAGACAAGCTGAGACATCTAGCGTCTAGATGAGCAAGCCAGTAAACAGCACCCCGCCATGGCCTCTGTATCAGTTTCTGCCTTCAGGTTTCTACCCTGTTTGAGTTCCTGTTTTGTCTTCCTTCAGGATGGACAGTGAGATGAAAGTATACGCCTTTCTTTCCCAACTTGCTCTTGGCCATAATATTTCATCACAGCAGTAGTAACCCTAAGAGAAAACCATTAATGTCAACGAGGGGAGTTAATCTGAATCAAGAATCGGGCCCATTAAAACAATCTCTTTGGTTATAACTTGTTGCACGAATCCTAAATGGTCTTATAATAAAAACTCAGAGCCAGATAGTGGGGTGAATGCTGACATATCAGAGGAAACAAGCCACAACCATTTCTCACCTCGCCAATTCCTCAGCTGATCCTGTCTCCATGAATCCCTCTGAATTCTCAGCCAAAAGGCCTGTCTCCTTATACCTTATAGGCCTTTCTCCGCCCAGCCATTTCACTTCCTATCTCAACCTTCCTAGTGCTGGGATTAATGGCGTGTGTGCTTCCCAAATACTGGGGTTAAAGGTGTGTGCCACCACTGCCTGGCCCTGTTTCTCTCCTAGACTGAATCGATCTCATGTAATACAGGATGGCCTCGAACTCACAGAGATCCACACGGGATCTTTGCCTCCCATGTGCCAGGATTAAAGATGTGTGCCACCACTGCCTGGCCTCTATGTTTAATCTAGTGGCTGTCTTTTGATCTTCAGGCAAATTTTATTAGTGTATAACAAAATATCGCCACAATAACTCTTACACCTGTGGTTTTTAAAAGTGTTTGTAGGCACTTTGGGGTCATTGTTTCACAATAATTTGGTGGCACAAAATGGGATAGTGTTAATAGTCTCCTATGTAAGATGAATACACTGATCTTAGAGATGAGAAATCACCCAGAGATTGCGAGGTCAACTGGCTGGATCAAGGACTCAGCTCTGGGTCTCTTAGTCTAGGAGAAAAAAATCACTTTTATTTTTTATTTTCTTCTCACACTAGAAGACTCTTTGCAGAGGCAGAGAAACACACACTCTCCTTTGCATCGTTTACTGGATCTTCAGTCTGAGGTCCTGGAAGCACCCACTGGCCGTTCCCCTTGGCACACGCACATGCTAACACCTAGCCAGAGTCCTGGCTATTGTCTGTCCTCACAGTTCAGGAGTTTCTTGGCTCTGTTCTTGGGATGACACATGAGCCCTGGGCCTGATGGCCATGGACTATGTCTTCTTGCCATATGGGGCCAATTGGAGGGATTCAGGGGGCTCTAGAAAGGACCTTCAGAGTCTCTTACAGCTGCTTTCTCTTGCTCTGACATTTTCCCTCTGAAAACAATCCCATAAACTTAGTTTCATTTCTCCAATTGGCATGGCATTCTGTGGAGCTTAACTAGTCCTACAGGGATGTCAGTGTCCTTTGGCTTCTTTGGGCTGTTTACAGGGATATTATTTAGAGCCAGCTCCCGTGAATGCAGCTGCAGCAGAATCATGGCCTTTCTCGGCCTTCCTTCCCATTGGCTGCTGTCCCGTGATTCCTCCTAGCATCACCTGGACACTGAACATCACTGTTTTACTCATGTTGCTGTGCTTCAGCACCAAGGAAGCAGCTCCCTTCTGTGTTATTTCTAGAAAACAATATCCTAGCATGGCGTCTTCCTTCTGATTAGATTTCATCCTAATTGAAAAATCTCAAGCTATCAAAATCATTTACTCCTCTAAGTTTTTTTTTTTTTTAATTTGACCATGCTGCTGTACCTTACATTCCTTTATACTATTCAAAGAATTTAAACTGTTCACATTGCCACGCCATTTGGACTGTCAGCTCAGAGCAGAACATGGTGTGCTTCATTTTCCATCCCAGGAAGGGATAGCCATACCAATGTGGCTCACATTGTATTTTAAAAACAGTGATAATGGTGGCCGCTCACTAGTGCACCAACCTAACATCTTGAATCAGGCGAGAGAGGAATATGCTAAAAGCCGCTCTCCAGAAGGTGATGGAGTCTGAAGAGATTACAGGTTACAAGGACCAGCCATTCTGAGGGCGAGTGAGCCTGTGGTTTTCAAGCTCTGGTGAGCAGATGTGTCCAGCTAATTTCTTAGGAAAACACCAGCAGAGCAGATTGCCCATGAAAAGTCTATTCATAGGAACTAATTGGATGCCATGCTCAGTTTAATAGGGAAAACAGTGTGACCAAAACCCATGGAGGGAAATGATGAAGAGGCCTTTGGCTTAGTCCAAAAATAACCTTAGGGCCAGGAGAGTCTGCTGCCGTCAGTCTGTGAGGTGGCCCCAAATCTGCAGTAGAGGAAGTAGAGGAGTTCATGAAGCAGAAGCCAGAAAAGTGATACCTGAGCTTTCTTTCTACAGCACCATTACAGAGTAACTGTGAATGCAGAAAGGGCCCAAGAGATACTGGCTGGGCCGTGAGCTCATAGAGTGGCATGGGTGATCCCGTGGCTGGAAGGTTGAGAGGTGGGTCTATTAGTCATTGTGTTGTAAAGAATTGTTCCTTTAACTTCATTCTTGGGGTGCACCTGGTAGGTGTCTAGATTCAGTGTCTGGAATAGGGAACCTACTGCTCCATGGGGAGGGGGCAGGAAGCTGTTAGAGTTTGAATGCATTAGTTACTGCTGTCCTTGCTGTGACCAAATACCCGATGAAGTGACTTAAGGCAAGAGGGGTTTGTTTGGTTCTCACCATGGCAAAGACGACACTGTGGTAGATGACTCCATGGCATCAGGAGTGTGTGCTTATGACTCTTCAACTACTCACGTGCTGAGAAACAGGAAGCAGAGGTGGCCTACTCTCCAGTGACCCATTTCCTCCAGCTAAGCCCTGTGGTGATTTATTGTATACTCCAATAAACTTGCCTGAGGATCGGAGGACAGAGCCAGCCACTAGATTAGACATAGAGGCCAGGCAATGGTGGCACACACCTTTAATCCCAGTACTTGAGATCTCATGCCTTTGCTTGGAAAGAACACACACCTTTAATCCCAGGAAGTAATACGGCAGGGCAGAGAAAGGTATTTAAGGCGTAAAGAAACAGGAACTCACTCTCTTTAGGCTGAGGATTTTGTAGAGGTAAGCTAGTGGCTGGCTGTTCTGCTTCTCTGATCTTTCAGCTTTCACCTTGATATCTGGCTCTGTTTTTTTTTTTTTTTTTTTTTTTTAAATTAAAAGACCATCTAAGATTTGAACAACAAGGCCCCACATCCTAAAGGTTTCACAGCCTCCCAAAACAGTGTCACCAGCTGGAGGCCAAGTGTGATGATGTGGTACACTCTTCTGTTCCATGAGGAACTTTGCATGTGCTGAATCATTCATCTGGCATGAACCAGCACAAATTCTCTGTTGCTCAGAGTAGATCTGCATTCACCATGGGGTGCTGTGCCTGGAGACTGCTTACTTAGTAGGTTAGTCACCATCTATAAATGTAGCACATCTTAGTGATAGCTGAGCATTTATCAAATCTCAATTAAAATGGGGAGCAGGAAATAAAATTTATTTCATGAAGGAAGATCTGTTATTACATTTTAGACAGGAGTTTCTTTTTCAGATTGACATAGTTTGTTTTTGTTTGTATTTGAGACATGATCTCACCAAGTAGCCCAGGCTGACTTTAGAATATGGTAATCTTCCTGCCTTAGTATTGTGAGTGCTGAGATTATATGTCTAAGCTACCATGCCAGACTCCCATATTACATGCTTATAAATAGATGTGTAGAGTTCTCCTATTATATTTCTCTGTAACTTAGAAAAGGAATCCAGCTCTTGGTCGTCCTGGGCTTGTTTTGAATGCTCTCCATGGAAGTTTAAGGATTAGGGGGGACCCTCAGAAGGACATTGTTGGAACTCAATTTTAAAACACATCTAACTCACAAACTTGCTTTTATCACCATATCAAGGTTATTCTAATTTTGTGCATCCAGAGAGCTGTGATGTTCACAACAGTTTTGTTCATTAAAAGAGTTTTCTAGGGTTGGGAATTTAGCTCAGTGGTAGGGCGTTTGCCTAACAAGCGCAAGGCCCTGGGTTCAGTCCTCAGCTCTGGAAAAAAAAAAAGACACACACAAAAAAGAGTTTTCTAAGAGTTTCTACTTTTATAAACATGGTGGTGTCACCCGAAGATGCAGTCTATTTGGTTTTTCCACAAACCACTTTCTTAGGATTACCTGCTGAGTGTGGCACAATTTCACTGAGCTGACTTAGAAAGGCTCTAAGTACTTTCAAGGCTGAGGCAGGAAAATCATTAGTTATAGGCTAACCTTGGCTACATAGTGAGACCCTGTCCTAAAACTTACCAACTAACCAACATCATAATTAACAATAAGCAATAACAACAAAGGAAAGTGTCTTTAGACTAAATTTTGTACTTCCCACCTACTTCATGGCAATGGCCATAGTTCCATTGATAGTATACATCTATGACCTAGGACAAGGCTAGTCACTTCATATCCCCAGGCAGGTCACACATCACTGTTGAAGAGCCTATGGCAAAGCAAGGTTCTGAGCAAGATCCAGTTAAGATCCAATCAAGATAGTATCCCGCATCAAATGGCCTCTTTAGAACCAGGCTTTGGATTAAGAATTCTTTCATATGAATGCCTTAGTGCCTTGCTAAGCCATGGTGTCCCCTTTTGCCACTACAGTCACAAGGACTCTTTGTGACAAGGGCATATGGGCTTGAGGCTCCATGAGGAGATGAACAGCATGTCTTTAGAGGGAAATATGACAGCATGAGCAGACTTGACTAATGATGGTAACCGGCCATTGGAAAGCATCTGTGTACTTCTGGCTTTCCAAAGGTCACATCTGTTTTCTCACAACCCACCTCTGGTATTTAGAGAGTACATAAATATAACAACCCCCAACTTCGGTCTCTTGTGTAGAGATGTCTTTGTTAGTAATGCTCCACATGTCCTTCTTGACTTGTTTCATTGTGTTGGCAGATGACATTTTGTCTTTTGGGTTCTCTACATTATAATGTTGGAAATTATCCAAAGAATGTTCCCGTCTCTTTGGCAAGGCCTCTACCCTTGTATATATTACTAAATACAGGCAGAAATGGAGACAGATATAGCAGGAAGTTTCATGCTTCTCCCCTAGAAATCAGCGGCGGTGATGGGATTGATGGTGGTGGTGATAGAAGGGGTGGAGGAGGTGGTATGAGTGATGCTAATTGTAGTGATGATGACGATGGGTAGGAATGATGGTGATAGAAGTGGTTGATAAGGATGGAAGGGTTGACCCTGGACCACATATGCAGGTATGCACATATGTCTTTTCTAGCATCAGAATAAACATTCTTCAGAGATAGCTTTTTGCAGTTTTGAAAACCCAAGGGCTTAATAAACTCTAGCCAAAATGGAGTAGGCTGGCCAGTTACCTCCCTGACATCCTCCATGGTTTGTATTTAATGAAAAAACCTTGTCTGTCTCTCTGTTTGCTTGTTTGTTTCAAGACAAGGTCTTTCTATGCAGCTTGGGCTATCCTGGAACTCACTATGTAGACCAGGCTGGCCTCAAACAGAAGCTTCTCTGTTATTTGCTGTATAGAGGTGAAGGGTATTTCCGAGTGCCTCAGTGAATCCCTCTTCCCAGAAGCTCAAACCAGACTAATTTGTGTGTTTTCAGATGTATCTGTGAGGTGGCATTTGCAAGGTGTGTTGACAACGGAGCAGGGGTGGGGGGCTAGTTTATGACCTGGTGTAAATACCTAGAGGTCGGTCTCTTTACTATTACTGGTTTGATCACTCACAATGTAATTTCTTTTGCATGATAATTTTTTTTTCTTGGGAAGAACAGATGCTTCAAACCACACATTCTGCTGAAATATGTCAGAGCAAATCAATGACCATGCATCAAGAATGAGGAAACAGGCTTCCTGCTGAGTGGGCAAGCGTCACAGCTAAATGAGTGCTGGTGTTCCAGAGCTCCCTGTACTCTCTTGAGGCCAGCTGCCCCTTCATACCTCGTCAAGATGATTTCCCAGGCCACTACTCCGTGCCATGAGCTTTGAAGAGTACATTTCCAGAATTCCCCCTCGTTGCTCACCAGAGGGATCTTTGACCCTCAGGAACCAGGCTTACCCTAAGCGGCTTAGCATTAAGAATTTGAAGAAACCAAATCTCCACATTTATGCAGAAATCAAAGACTAGTAGAAGGAGCCAGTGAGTTAATAACTTCCTGAAATAATAAGCAGCTTGGGATTTTACAGCTGATTTCGTAAGTGGAGAAATGGAGATAAAATCACTCATAATCATACTGACTGCTGAGCTCTTAATTCTGCTCGAGTTTAAAAAAGACACACACAGTTGTAATCACAGAGTACAGAGACTACAGATATATAATCTTGCATCCTGTTTTTATCCTGTAGTATTCAAATATTTCCACGCTGCTTTTCTAATTGTTCTATTGCACAAGCTGGAGTACCAAGGGTGCCTTCGCCATGCCCCTAGAATTGGATCCAAGGCTGGTTTCGCTTTAATGAATTTGTTTGTTTGTTTTGGCTGCTCAGTCCTTTCTGTGAGAAAAAGCAAAGGGGGTAGGAAATGAGCTGTTGGAATGGTGAGTATTGGCACTAAGCTTTGAGACTTGGAGTTCAAAGCTTTGAGACTTGACATGGCACCACCCTCCCTAGAGAAGGATGGACTGGTGAGGAGCAGAGCATAGAGGTGGGAAGAGCTTGGCTTAATTTTTGAAACTCAAAAGCTGTGCAGCTAATTAGGAGAATGCTTCAAATGTTCCTTAAGCTTCAGTCTTTCATTTGCAAAGTAGGACTCACACACCTGCCTTGAGGTTACTTTAAGAGTTAACTGACTGTCACACATCACACAGTGGCTGTTTTTCTGTCTTGTTCAAACAGAAACTCAGATTTATGGATCTATGGAGTACTTATACAGTGCCTACTGTGTGCCTGGCCCTGAGCTAGATGCCAGGAGGCAGGTAGTTATCGCTCAGCCTGGTAGATCTCACTGTCATGAGGGATCTAGACACATGAGCAGGAAGATGGGACCCCTATGTGATGGGGATGTAGGAACAGGGTGACTCCAAGGAAGTCTGTAGAAAAGTTTAGGGGCTGACATGTAAAATGACCAAGATTCAATTCCATCTTTGCTGTACACTCACTTTGACATGTTGGGCAAATCATTTAGAGTTCTGAAATCTGCTTTCTATATTTGTAATCCTACCCTGCAAGTTGTGGAGTTCAGAAATAATATATACACATCACTGTGCATGCATTAGATGCTCAGAAATGCTTAATGCATTTGACATCTACAGTGCCCTGATGGCGGCTGATCTTTATGAAAACGACCCCAACAAACTCCAATATTCTGAAATGTCAAAGATTGGCTCCATTGTGCTTGAGATGGTCGGAAATACATCTTATTACAGTCTAATCCTTGCAAACTGGCCATCTATGTGTGATATGTATGCTAATGAGAGTTAGAATATGCAGCTCTCAAGGAATTGCATTTCTTGACTATTGTGTAAAAGGCAATGAAAAATGACTGGCGAAGATGTTGATGGCTCAGCCGGAGAGGCCCCATAGGATGTAGACTGGTCACCAGTCTCTAAGAATATTGCTCATGCCATGTGTGCTGTCATCCCAGGGGGAGATGCATAACAGGAATTCAATCTACTTAGTAAGATGTCTTTATGTAAAGTTTCTGCTTCATCAATACTTATTTACATATTCATTCTTTTATCTGTTTTCTTTCACTGGGTTTCCATAGTGTAGCTTTCGAAACAGGTATTCATTACTGATGGGCTGAGGGTAGCAGATGACCTCATTAAACATTAATAAATGTATATAGATGATGGTTAATCTTTATTGTCAACTTTATGGTGCCTAGAATCACCAAGGAGACAGTTTTCTTCTGTGTGTTTCTATGGGGGCATTTCCAGGAAGGTCTACCTGAGGATGGAAGACCCACCTGCAATGTGGGCAGCACCATTCTATGGGCTGGGGATCTGGGCTTCGTTAAAAAGGAGAGAGCGAGCTGAGCACCAGCATTCGTCCCCTTTTGTTTCCTGACTGTGGATGCCATGTGACCAGCTGTCCCCAGCTCCCACCACCAATTCCTCCCCCCAGTCAATGAGCTAAAATAAATTTTTTTTTGGGGGGGGACATGTATTTTATCACAACAACAAGAAAATTAACTTAATACAATGCAGTGACATAAATTCTCTTGCTTCAAGGTAGAGTGAGGTGATGGCCAGCATTTCTGTCATGGAATCCTCTGTATAAAGCTTGTAATATGCCTGGGATAGATTTTGTCAATCAGAATGTATTCTTTTGTTTTGTTTTGTTTTTGCCAGAGCTGAGGACTGAACCCAGGGCCTTGTGCTTGCTAGGCAAAAGCTCTACCACTGAGCTAAATCCCCAACTCCCAGAATGTATTCTTTAATGCTTGATTTTGCTCACTGCTTGTTTACACCTTTTTTTAAAATTAATTTTGAATTTGTTCATTTATTTTTGCTATTTACAAAGTGCAAACAACATTCTTTTGTTTTTATTATATCATTCCTGTTAAATGATTTGCCAGCTGCATTTATTTGGCATCTGTACATGCAACATATTCTTGATGCTGGCCCAGAGCTACCAACTGAATTCACATTCACAGTATCGACAGGATGGATGTTCAAACAACAGAGATTTAAAAGGAAGAGAAACCAAGGTGTCCTAGTCAGTGTTCTGTTGCTGTGAGGAGACACCATGACCAAGGCAACTCTTACAAAAGAAAGAAGAATTAAATGGGGCCTGCTTTTAGTTTCAGAGGTTTGGTCTATTATCAGCATGGTGGGAAGCATGTTGGCAGGCAGGCAGACATGGTGCTGGATAGGTAGTTGAGAGTTATATGTTCAGATCCACAGGCAGCAGGAAGACAGAGATTCTGGGCCTGGCTTGAGCATTTAAAAGCCCAAAGCCTATCCCTAGTGACACCTGTCCTCCAACAGGCCACACCTACTCCAACAAGCCACACCTCCTAATCCCTGTCAAGTAGGCTACTCCTTAATGACTAAGCACTCAAATCTATGGTCCTAATGGGGGCCATTTTTATTCAAACCACCTCACTAGGGAAACAAACTCTGTTTCCTTAACCACTGGGCCAAATGGAGAGGAGGAAAGTAGTTGGGGGAGGGAGGGTTCAGAAAGGCACAGTAGGATGCTGGCTAATCTATTTTAATGAAAATGATTGTTTGGAAATCCCTCTGCATGTACAAGAAAGTCCCAGGTTGAGCTTACATTTGTCCTTCATTCTATGTCCCTGATAGGACCCACATGTCATTGTAAATTTTTTCCTGGCTACTTGATGGCAAGCTATAGCCATGATGCTTCATTATCATCCAGGACCAAGATGTGTGTCCATAAACTAGGTTATATTCCCAGGTCACTGAGCTGTAGCCTTAAAGTCATGAAGTCAACGTTGTCATAGGTCTGATGTCCTTTAGGAAGAAATAGGGGTCCCTGGAGAAGAGGTTCACAGATTTAGTTCCTCTCTCACTCTCAACCCCAGTGAGTCTTCTTCCTCCTTCCCTCCCCACTCCCTGTCTCCTTTTAGGAATACAATTGCCTGAAGCTATGGCCTTGGATGTTTGGAGGAGTGAAGACTGTGCATTGTATCTGACCACCTATAACTCAGGTCCATCTGATGCTTCCACTTCCTTGAACCCATGCTGTGTTCTCTGCACAGTGTCCTGCCCTACATTGGATGGCTACCATCATCACTGACATGCTGTAGTTTTAGGCTTCACTACCTTAGAGCTATCATTTTCTTTTGGTAATGATACATCTTATAGGGGGATTACTTAAAAGTTCCTAGGAACCTGCTCAAGCCTTCTCTCTGCTTCCTCTCACCAGGAAGCATTTTGTCAGTATGATGCCCAGGCCCCAGTTTGCTACAAGGGGATGAACATGACCATTATTATTGTTTGTTCTGATTCTCAAGTTATCTGATATTTGAGTTTCTTTAGGTGGTCTCCTGTTTTCTGTTGACACATCCTCAATCTTCCAGCACTTTCTAATGTTTTGGTATAAGATGTGTTAGAATCATTTCATCCTGCTACTGCCTAAGTCCTGGGGCCAGTAACTTCCCCAGCAGCCCTGCTTCCTTCCCAGAGGATGACATTTGCAAACCTGATCTGGGCCTAGTGTGTTCACTGCTCCTGGGCTGGTGTTTCTTACAGCCTTCTGAGTGGAGCAGACAGAAGAGACCTGGAAATGTATGCTCATGTACATCTGTGGCTGTCTCCACATCTACTGTGAGTTTGCATATAAAAAATGAACAACTCTTGGTAGGACTTCTGTAATTGGACGTGGTCAGTTCACACTGTGGTAAGCACAAAGCCAAAGTCAGCACAGCCAACATGGGAAAGATTTCTTACCTGTAGAGCGAAGGGGATCACAAAGTGACTTCCAAAGCAATGGCCTCCCCAAACAAAACATAGGGGTTTTATTCAGCAGGGGAGTCTCTCCATATTTGTGTGGGGAGGGTCGTTTCTGAACATACTCAGGTTAAGATCATAATTGAAAAAGAAAAGTCAAAATGGGAGTTGTGGCACCCTCCTTTAACCCCAGCACTAGGAAGGCAGAGGGAGGTGGATCTCTTGTGAGTCTGAGGATAGTCTGGTCTATATAATGAGCTCCAGGACAGCCAGAGGCATGTGGGGAGACCCTGTCAATACATATATCTCAAATCACATATGTGAAAGATTGACATGACAGACAGACATGCCTCTGGGCATGCTCGGATTGCCCAATTTTAGCTGAAAATACATGGAAGGATACTTTGAAGAGGTTCATGCACCCAGGAGTCAATCTCTGAAAGCTCTTGCTTTGCCTGGCCACTAATTTTTCCACTGCCAGGACAACACAAGTCCTTTCTACTCTTGTCTTCTCCTGTAACTATGTAGCCCAAGCTAGCCTCAAACTCACACAACCCTCCTTCCTCAGGCTCCTGACATCTGGGATTACAGGTGTACACCACTCTGCCCCACCAAAGACCCATGCTCAGTGTAGTACTGGGAAGTGGCAGGTGGTCCATTGCCCCTGATGCTCATGCGTGCAACTGTGGGGGCTGTAATGTCAGTACTATGTAGGAACAAGGTGGAGAACTCTCAGGACCCTGGCAGGGCAGAAGAAATGGAAATGGAGGAAGTTGAGGGTGTCAACACCATTAGGACAATAGGACGGGTCCTCAGTAAATTCCTGGTCTGGTTAGTCTCCTTCGCCCACTTGTCTAGAATTTGAGTCACCAGGAGATGAGACTCTGGTGTGTCTATGAGGGTTTATCCCTCACCCCCTAGCGGTTTAACTAAGGCAGGAAGACTGACCCTGGAAGTAGGAGGTACCAAAACACCTAGGGCAGGGATTTCGGCATGAATAAAAAGGGAAAAGAGAATTTATCTCGCTCTGTGCCCTGACTGTGGGTACAGCGTGATCCTAAGCTCCTGCTTCCATTCTTCCCTGTCATGATACATTGTACCTTCTCTGTGAGCCTGCATAGACCTCTTCTTCCTTACATTCCTTTTGACCCATATTTTGTCACAACAGCAAGACAAGTAATTAATTCTGCTCTCTGTGCAGCATCTGGACGCTGCTTTCAGGTCACTGGTGGGTTTGTGGGAAAGTCACTCCTGGATGGGGACTTTCTCCAAACACTTGCCCATTGGCTGCCTTCCCCTCATCTGGGCATGTGTGCTCGCAGAGGAACAGCGTATGAGAAGGGCTATATCTGCTACATTGGGACTAGTGTTAACCTGACCTGGGAAGACAGGCTTGGTTCACAAGGTTGAGTTTACAGAAACTATTAATGTAGAATGGAGTACATGGGAATGGTCTCTAAGGCCCTTGGGATGTGCAGGGGCATCTTGTGAACCTAGGAAGAGCCTCTAGAGTCTTCTTAGGATATCACAGGGAGAGATGCATGCACATGACACTGGGGTAGACCGAAGGGGAACATGGCCAGTGCTGAGTGCCTGAGACCCTCTTTCTGCAACAATGTTTTATTAGTTTTTGAAAGAGGCTCTTGCTATGTAGCCCAGGCTACTCTTGAACTTAAGATCCTCCTGCCTCAGCCTCCTAAGTGTGGTAAGCTACCACTCCTGGCTCAAAGATAACTTTATAGGAAGCTTTAAAATTTTCTAGGATTTGATTATGAACTAGAAAGGGATTCCAATATCTGCAGCTTATTTTTTAAGTGGTTTTTATAGTGATTCATATTTATAACTTGTCTGAGGTGACCTGAGGTCATTAGAACAACTATAAGACCTACTATGTGACAGAGGGGTACAGTCAGCTCTGGCATGGGGACTATGAACATTGTTCTGTGCTTCAAAGCCTGTGATTGGCTACAACTTGATAAGCACTATTTATTTATTTATTTATTTATTTTGTTTTTTGAGACAGAGTTTCTCTGTGTAGCTCTAGCTGTCCTGGAACTTGTTTTGTGAACCAGGCTGGACTTGAACTCAGACATCTGCCTGCTTCTGCCTCCTGAATGCTGGGATTAAATTTGTATGCCACCACTGCCTGGCTATTTCTTTCTTTAAATTGAAAATTTATGCTATTAAAAAATTGGCTTTGGGGCATTGATTTCTCAAAACTGTATCTATCCTATAGTGTTAGGGAGTAGCTCAGTTGGTAGAATGCTTGCCTAGCATGCTTTAAACTCTGGGTTCAGTCCCCAGCACTGTGTAAACTGGATATGATGGTCTATGCCTCTAATTCTAGAGCTTGGGTGATGAAGGCAGGCTTGAAAGTTCACAGTCACTCTTAGGTGCATAGAGAGTTCCAAGTTATTCTGGGCTTTATGAGACCCTTTCTGAAAAACCAACCAACCAACCAACCAACCAACCAACCAACCAACCAACCAATAACCTGCTCTTTTCCAATCCTTCAAATTTGGCGGTTTTCTCTCAAATGATCACCATGATTAAAAGAAAAAAAATCAGCTGCCCTTCTGGGTTTGGGGCACAGTCATGACCACCATGGAGGCTGGTAAACTACAGCCCCTGACAGCTGGGAGACCAAAGGGATGGAAAGGTCTTGGAACTCTGCAGAAGACACCAACAGGCCTGAAGAGCAGCCCTCAGCCTCGGGTGGCTCAGATGATGTAGATGTAACGGTCTTATTAAATAAGAAACACAGAGCCAAATGCAGAGTTAAAAGCCCAAGAGGTCAGAGCAGTAGCTAAGAGCTGAGACTAAACCCGCCTTCTTATCCTTCTCTGCCTCTGCCGTCCTTCCCCTGAGAAAAGAGACCTACTTCCTGTGTATCTGTCTTTTTATTGACCTTCTGTTCTGCCTTCTCATTGGTTGTAAACCCAACCACATGACCTCCTCGTCACTACCTGTCTATACAGACCTCCAGGTCTTCTATGGTTGCTATTGAGATTAAAGGCATGTGTCTCCATGCTGGTGGTGTCCTTGAACACACAGAGATCTGCCTGTCATGTGATCGGGATTAAGGGTGTGTGCTACCACTGCCAGACTTCTGGTATGGCTTGCTATTAGCTCTGACCTCCAGGCAACTTTATTTATTAACATACAAATAAAATCACATTTCAGCACAAATGAAATATCACCATAAGATGGAGCTGGCTGGGGCTGAGGAGAGACCTGGGTTGTCTCCCTGAGTTTCATGGCCTTTCCCCCTCTTTCACCTCTTTGGGTTTCCAGCAGAGACACTGAGACAGCGATTGGAAGACCTGGAACAGGAGAAAAGCCATCTGCCCTGGGTTCTGCCTTCACGACAACCCGCTCTTGGCAGCTTCTTGGGCTACCTAGCAGCACAGACCCGGGTAGCCTTGCATGGAGCCACCCAAAGGTGAGTACCTGTGGATGCCACCAGGATGCACTTGGCTCTCTTCTCTACTGTCCTCTCTCCATCCTCTTGTCACTGGCCATTCTCCTTGTTGCTTCTGGGGTTTTGTCTCTCTCCCTGTATCCTCACATTGACATCGCCACCTCTGCAGGGTCCTGCATACTTCCGGTGTATCAGACATCATTTTGTACAAATCCCAGTCCTATGATGATTCCTCCCTAGCACTTGCCTCTCTGTGATGACTCTGGCTTCCTGTGGTCAATAATACATTTATCAAAGTCATCTTTTTATCCTTAAAGAGGTACTGTGTTTTTATCCTTGCCTTGATTAAGCCTATCGTGGATGATGGTTGGTTTTGGCTATCAACTTGGCTGCATTAAGAGATGACTTAGACTGGTGAACCACACTCATGGGGCTGTGGGGGCAGTTCCCAAGATGATTGACACCTGGGACAGTTATCAGGCGAGGAAAGAAGGACAAGGCTACATGCCTGCTCTTGCCTTCCCTGTCTCTCTGTGCGTGTGCGGCCACTGCTATTCTGCTCACATCAGACCCCAGCTTCTTTGGCCTTTGGACGATGTGGACTCAATGCTAACAGCTCTCCAGGGAGCTTCCAGGCTTCCAGCTCTGCTTTGATTCTGCTGAGGTGTCCAGCTTTGTGGGCTGAGCAGCTCCTGCTCCTCTGTCTCAGCAACATGCAGGCAGCCATGTTTGGATTGGCCAGCTTCTAGCTTGTAAACCAATCTAATTCCTCTCCTATAGTACATGGATTCTGTTTTCTGTCCCTCTGGAAAACCTTGCCAAAACATTCTTTTAAAGTTATTTATTTATTTATTTATTTATTTATTTATTTATTTATTTATTTTTACCTGTGTACCTGTGTATGAAGTGCATGTGTATATGTATTTTTGCATGTGTGTGGGTGCATATGTGTGTGTACATATAGAGGTCCAAAGTTGACATCGAGGATCTTCTTTCTCTCTACTTTATTGAGGTGGGGGTCTTTTGATGAACCTGGATCTCATTGGTTCTGGTTAGTTTAGTCAGCCAGATTGCCTGGGGGACCCCTATCTTTGCCTCCTGAGTGCTGAGAGTATGAGTGGGCCCTCAAGTCTGCCTGCCTTTTGTATGGGTTCTGGGATCTGAACTCTGATCCGCAGGCTTGTGCAGTAAGTCACTTCCCCAGACCCACTGTCTTTAAAGAGGAACTCCACTAATCTATTATCTCTTTCCTCCTCCTCCTGGATTCCTTGTCTCATGACCTCTGCTTTCAGTTACCTCAAAAACACGATAGATCCCCATTCCTCAACCGTCTAATTCATGGGGTGCTATCTCTGCTCATCTATCGTCTCTGTTATTCCCACTCACCTTTCCAACCTCTATCCCAAACCTTCTTCTTCTCTCTACAGTTTCCATCTGGGTTATTGTAGCAGCCTCTTGCCTTGCTGGATTTTCTGACTCCACCTTTGAACCTCATCCACCTCCCACAAAGCAGTAAGGAGAAACCTCATGCTGGAATCAGGGGCTCCTGGGATTTCAGGATGGACCTTGTGCTCTGAGTGGGACCCCCAAAGCCTCTGTGGTGCAGCCTTACCAGTGCCCAGCATCTAACTGGTCAGCACCAGCACCAGCTACCCACACAGCAGAACCTCGCTGAGTCTGTGATCTCCCACGGGTCATGGTGCAGTCACCAGTGGTTGTTCCTCCTTCAAGTGAAGCCACCATCGCCCCAACCCTCTGTCTGTCAGCCACACACCAGTGGTTGCTCCTCCTTCAAGTGAAGCCTCCATCCCCCCAACCTTCTGCCTGTTAGTCACACATCTCACCGAGACTTCCTAGGATATCCTGAGTGACAGTGTCCTAGTGCGAAGCCTTCAATCTGCTGCCTTGAATATCCCCTCATTCTGAGGGATGACTGTCCCCAGAGGAGGACTGCACTATATTTACCTTTCCAACTGACTTTTGCAGGAGTTCCATATGTATACATGTTAATATAGGTTCACAAGCATATATGTGAACACGGAGAGTGAGGTGAAGGGGTAGGGGCTTTACCTCTACACTTCCTACTCACCTCATCAGAAACTGAGGGGTCCTGTCTTCCTCACTTTTGTTGTAGTTTATTCTTGGCTTTCTTCTGTCAATTTCGCCTGTTCTGTTATTACCATAGCTAGAAAAGGACTTGATATCTGCTTCGTTATATCACATTTTTACAAAGCACTTGGGCATGGCTACGTAGCTGCTAATAATTAAAGTCTGTCTTTGCATGTGCCAGCCGCCCAGTGGCCTGAGAAGTTTGTCCTCACCAGGGCCAGCTAGCTGATCTGGAAGGCTCCCCAGGAGACAGTAGCTCCTGCAGTCCTCACAATGACCACCAGGGGGACCTGGACTCAAACTTCTGAGGATCTTGGCCTTGAGTCCAGGGGAAAAAGGCTATTCTAAACGCTGGGGACTTTTCCTGAAGAAATAAAACAGTTTTGTTAACATGGCCAGCTTTCAACACGAATTAGTAACTCAAATAAGTACCTCTTTACCTTTCTGGGATGAAGTGTTTCTATGAGAATCTGATGAAAGCAATGTATGTTCCCATATTCAAACGGCCAGGGCTATCTCATCAGATTTGAGGCCCTCCCAGTCACTCTGGCCAGAGGAGGAGGTGTCTCAACATCTCAGGTTATGAAAGTTTAGAGTAATATTTAAGGGGATGTAAGTAACTCCAGAGTCTACCAGCTACTTAATTTTTATTGCCACTTATTTTGAAAATTACTGTTCAACTTCTTAAGTAAGCTTGTGCCCCCCCCCACCACCACCACCACCAACCCCGAACTGTTTATATCAGCACCCGAGTCACTAGGGTTTGGAGGTAATTGCATGCTCTAACAATGGCCATCAGTTCTCACACTGTCTTTCTGGTGTTAATCTCTGTTGTTCAGTAATGGGGCCAGTCCCTGGATGAGGTGGACGCTGCTCCTTGGCTCAAGATAGCTTTTTTTGTTTGTTTGGTTTTTGGTTTCTTTGAGAACCTGGAACTCACTCTGTAGACCAGGCTGGCCTCGAACTCAGAGATTCCCACCTCTGGTTTTGTTCTTTGACAGTCTGGTAAATCCACTTCTCTACTTTGTTAGAACATCCTGGGTAGATAGTACAGACATTGGGGGAAGTTCTGATTTTTTTTTTTTTCTCATATAGCCCTGTCCCTCTGAGATGCCAGCCATAGGTCAGAGTCACAGTTTTGTCTGCCTGCTGTTTGGATCCCTATTCCATGGTCACAGAAGCTCCCTGACTAATGGAGTCAATGTTCTCTGTATGCAGATATCAGGATGCTCACTGTTCTGTGCAACACACACGGTCCCCACTTCATGGCCCACATTCTGGCTTCAAATGACCTTCATGTGCCCTATATACACACAGAATATCTTTTGTCAGAGACCTTACCCCAGAAGATTAAAACACACGGGAGCAGAGTCTGACAAAGATAAAAAAATGAAGGACAGGCAGGCTTTCCAGTCTTACCACAATAGAACTCTGGCACTGTCCAGATGTAACAGCTGCTGCTTGTCTGTTCCCCTGAGATGGGACCAAAACTGTTAAGCATGCCACCCCGGACTCTCTGCTTCTCCGTTCTTCCCTCTCAAGCATACAAGCCTTTGATTTCAACTGGATACCATGGCAGACTATAGTGTCACAGGGCCCAGTGGCCCTCAGATTGGAACAAGTACCCAGGGCACTGAAGTACAAACTCCCAAGACGTTAGCAGGGAATAAAGATGCCGTCTTGCATTCTGCAGCCATGCCTTTCTCTGTGGCTCGTGATCAGGTTTTACAGGCGGGTTTCATCCCTTCAATGATCGATGGGCAAGAAACCAGACAGGAAGAGGAAGCTTTCCCCACAACAGGGCTGGTCCCAGTGGGCACCAATCTGAACCTCTGAGGCTGAGAGTAATATCTTAGATCTTAGACACCCTCACCCACCCTGAGTCCCCTCTAGCACCAAGCAGCAACATCCCATGCTGCTGCAGGTTTTTTATCTTCCCCTGCGGGGTCTGCTCATTTTACATACTGATTAGTTTATAGCAGCGATGCCAATTTGCTCTGCCATGAGGGATCACATATTGAGACTTAACAAATATACAGAAAAGAGTAGCAGAAGGAAGACTCTGGGGACCAGAAACATGGAAGATGGAAACCTGTCCCTGTATCATAACTGAAGGATGTGTCCTGGGGCCACCCCTGGCTCTCCATGGATCTCTTTTCTGTCCCTGGAGTAAGACTATGAGAGACAGATAGAGGAGTGTTGGTTAAGCACAGGACTTTTCTTATGAGTTAAATAATGGATGTGATTAACCATCATGCATAGCATTAATTCCCAGCTACGCACCTGTGGCTTCTCTGTGCAACTGATTTTGCAATTCTGCATTGACTTCCTACACTAGCTCCCACCTCGACCCAGATGGCATCGATTCAAGAAATTCAGGAAACTCTAATATCAGCATGTGCCGAGGAAATTGGGAAATAAGGGAAGAAATGAGCGAATGCAGCAGGAGACAAGAGAGAAATGACTGCTCCATTTTCAAGGCTGGGAGCTCACTCATTAAGCCACCCAGCAGGTATCTGCTGAATCCCAACTCAGTGCTGGGCACTGGGGACATCAGCATAAGAGGAGCTGTGTCTCCCTCGGAGATTCACAGTCAAGGCTGAAGAGTATATAGCAGCTCAGAGCCTAGAGAAGGGCTCGTACCCTCTTTTCACAGCCGAGGGCGCCTTAGACCTGTTAGACACAGAAGAGGCTTATTGTGCCGCTGTGTTCATATCCGTGTTCATCCTGTGTAGGAGTGTGTCCACCAGACAGGTCCAGTGTTCAGTCTACTAGTGTACATGTTAAGATGTTGGAGGTCTCCAGAAAATGCCCCAAGGGCAGGGTTGTCTTACTGCCTTCTCCAGGCAGTCCCGTATGAGGAGGACCATAGGGTTCAGAAGGTAGTTCAAAGACACAGCCAGAGAAGGGCAAATCCAAGTTCTCACTGTGGCTGTGACCTCTGTGAACTGTGTTCTCTCTGTCCCATGCCATCCTGGGAAGAGCCCCTCAGGAGACTTCCCCTGGGGGAGGGTAGGACGTGATCGAAGGGGGAACAGGTGTCTGAACTTCCTGGGACTCTTATGGCCTGGGGTGCCTTGGAAAGTGCTGGAGTGTAGGTGACATTCTGGCTGGTTGTCTGTCAGCTTGACACAGCTAGAGTCATTGGAGAGGAGGGAGCCTCACTGAGAAAATGCCTCCATAAGACTGGGCAGTAGACAAGTCAGTTGGGCGTTCGTCTAATTAGTTAGTGGCTGATAGGGGTCCTGGCTTCTATAAGAAAGTAGACTACTGAGGGAAAGCCGAAATAAACTGCTTCCTTCTCTCTGCTGCTTTTTGGTCACAGTGTCTTAGCACAGCAGCAGAAAGGGAACTAGACAGTCCAGGTTAGCCTGGTCTCCAGGTTAGCCTGGTCTCCAGGTTAGCCTGGTCTCCATGACAGACTCTAGTTGAAACAGAGATGTACGTGAGGGACTTCATCCCTGGGAGGCTCGGGCGACCCTGTGACAGGGGAAACTTTGTTCTGTCTCTTGAAGTACATGTAGACCAGGATGTCTGTTCCTCCACACCTGTCTGTAGTTGGTTGTTTTCATTCTTTGCAATTTGGGGGCCCACCACCCCGTTTCCAAAGAAACACACATGGAGGCTTATTCTTACTTTTGAATGCCCAGCCTTAGCTTGGCTTATTTCTACCCAGCTTTTCTTAAATTACCCTGTCTATCTTTTGCCTCTGGGCTTTTGTCTTTCTCTATTCCTGTACACCTTTGTTTACTTCTTACTCCGTGGCTTTCTGTGTAGCTGGGTGGCTGGCCCCTAATGTCCTCCTTTGCTTCTCCTTTTTCTCGTTCCTCTGTCCTCTTTTCCCAGGGTCCTATTTATTCTCTCTGCCTGCCAGCCCCGCCTATCCTTTCTACTGCCTTGCTACTGGCCATTCTGCTCTTATTAGACCAATCAGTTGTTAGACAGGCAAAGTAACACAGCTTCACAGAGTTAAAAACGCAACATAAAAGAATGCAACACATCTTTGCATCTTTTTTTTTTTTTTTTTGAGACAGGGTTTCTCTGTGTAGCTTTGTGCCTTTCCTGGAACTCACTCTGTAGCCCAGGTTGGCCTCGAACTCACAGAGATCCTCCTGGCTCTGCCTCCTGAGTGCTGGGATTAAAGGTGTGCGCTGCCGCCGCCCGGCTACATCTTTGCATCATTAAACCAATGTCCCACAACGCAAACAAATGTAACACATCTTAAATTACTATTCCATACCACCTGTTCCAATGCATATCTGTTACTTGAAGGGCTGGCATCGATGACCCAGAGGCCCCACTTGAAGGAGAGCTAAGGACCGCTGCCCAGGACAGCCTGCCTGCATCCATCACCAGGCGGGACTGGCTTATTCGAGAGAAACAGCAATTGCAGGTGAGCGGTATGGAATCTTCCAGAGAAGGAGTGGCCCTTTTCTTATCCGTTTACGTCAGATGCAGTGAAGTGGGTCTTTGCTTTGCTGAAGTCCAAGGGCTCAAAGCAGAAGTAATGGAGTGGCTGGAGGACACAGAGGAATCTGCACGTAACAGGGTTGCAGCTGCCCAGAATTATGGGCCTCAGGACCGGCTCTGCTCTCTGACTGTGGCAGCCAGTGTCTCCTCCTTATTGACCTGTAGAAGCTCCCCTTTGAGGGATAAGGGCAGATTTGTGGTCTGGGAATGATTTGTGGGAGTTCCTACCATGGTGGACTCTGGGAAGGGACATGTTTGCATCTGGCCTGGGCACATGGCTGTAATGACCAGCTGGTGTATGGAAGCCATGCTTGGCACAGAGCAGTGATGACATCTGGCCAAGAAGGTCCAGGGCTAGGGTGCTGAATGAGGATCCAAGGTGAGACCAGAGCTAGGGAAGGGTTCCAAAAGTTCTTGAAGTAGTCCTGGGGCTGGGATGAAGAGGAGGTGGGGTGTGGGACTGCTTAACTTCAACTTTGGCCCTCCACATGCACACCCCCCAACATGCATAGGCATCCCACCCACACGTGCCCAGACTCATGCACACATACACACACAAAAAAAAATTGGAAAAAAATAACAAAAGAATAAGATGTAGGATCATCACCGAAAATAGTGTGCAGTTACTCAAAAACTTAAAAATAGAATCCTTAGGACCCAACCATCCTGCTGTGGTTACACACATGAACAGAAATGAAAGCACAGACTCGATGAGACATCTGAGTTACTATAGCTGATGACAGCCCGAGTGCCCATCACTGGGTGGGTAAGCAGAATGTGGAGTGGATGCAAAGGTCTGTAAGGACATTGTGCCGCAGGGCACAGTGTAGGTGGGTGTAGAGGACATTGTGTTATGCCAAGTAAGCCAACCATGGAAGATAGATACTGTACATTTCTACTAAGAAGAAATCCTTGAGTAGGAAAGTGAATTGGTGGGGGTAGGGATGGGGGTGGGGATGGGGTGGAGGTGGCAGGGGGGATGGAGAGTTAGTGTTTAATGGAGACAGTTTTGTGGTTGGACGGCGAGGATGCTTGCACGGTTTGTGTGCATGCCTAACGTTACTGAGTTATGCATGCAAAATGGTAGAGATGCTATGTCTCTCTTACTACAGTTTAGAAAAACCGGAGCCTGTCTTCCCAGTACAGGGAGGCTGAGGCAAAAGTATTGCTGTAGGTTCAAGCCTGGCCTATAAGTCCTGGGCCAGCTACTGAGTGAGATGTTGACTCTCAGAAACAAAACTAAAACCAACAGAGTAAAATGAGTGTGGGTCTCAGAGGTGGACACAGAGTGGTCAGTTGTGAGCATTTGCTGCATACGCTGAGCTGGTGGGCTAGAGAGATGCTCAGGGAGGGCTAGCCCATCCCTCTCTCTCTTCTCTGGGTGGGTGCAGGAGGTAGAGGCTGTGGAGAATCTGTGCTGTGGGTGGAGAGAACATTCAGGAGATGGGGAGATATCAGGAATTAAGCCATACTCTTATCAGCGAGGGACAGTGAGGGAACAGGGGGCGTGTCCATTAGCAGAGTCTGGTGTTACATTCAGACTCCTACGCGGTGAGATGGCTATCTGCCCAGCACTGAGCTCACACTGCGTTCAATTACCTGCTGCTTGTTTATTCCCTGGCCTGGAGACAGATGATGGTTATGGATTGATTAACTTAGATTCTGGCTTAATAAATTAGAGCAAATTGTGTGTGTGTGTGTGTGTGTGTGTGTGTGTGTGTGTGTGTGTGTGTTTGAGTGTGGACACAGGTGCATGTGTATGCCCGTGTATATGGAAGACAAAAGTTGATATTTGATATCTACTCCAATCTCCCTTCACCTTATTTTTTGACACAGGGTCTCTCACTGAATCTAGACTTCACTGACTGGGCTGGCTAGCAAGTCCCTGGCATCCTCCTGTCTTCTGCCTCCCCTCACCCCATGCCGGGGTTACAGATTCATTCTGGGGGTCCCCAGCTTTTGCATGGGTTCCGGGCATCAGAACTAGCTTTGCATGCCTGCATGGCAACACTTGGCTGATGGAGTCATCTCACTAGTCCTGGGAATGAAATTGGTCCAACATTCTGAAGGACTCCGTGACTTGACAGCACCTTGTTCTCTCAATCCTGTTGCCCCAACAAGCCAAGGTTCCCATTTTTCTGTGCATCCTAAGTTCCTGTGTTTGAGAGCAGGCTGCCCTTCCCCTCCTGGCCCACAGCTGATGTCCCAGTGTTAGGTGTGAACGGCTAGAGCCCTCACTCACCCATCAGAAGGAAGCCAGTGATATCTCATTTGCTGGGCTCTCTCAAGTCAAAACCTTGGCTAGCACCTGTCCGTATTTACTGCTTGGGAAGGAGGGAATGTTTTTCCTTCTGCCAGTTCATCAGAAATGTAAAGCTGGCATGATGTTTCCAGTTCAGCAAACTTCTGGAATTCGCCTGCCTCGGAAGGGTGGGGGTGGGCTTCGCGACTGTGGTGCATATGGCCTGCTCTCTTAAACGGAGTCATTATCAGCAGAGCAGGGTTAATGGATGAAATCTGTTCCCCCATTCTCTGCAGAAGGAAATCGAAGCTCTCCAATCGAGGATGTCTGCGCTGGAGGCTAAAGAACAGCAGCTGAGCCAAGAGCTGGAGGAGCAGGAGACACTGCTCCAGGGGCAGGGCTGTGACCTGCCGCTACTGGTGGCCCAGCTGTCCCCAGGCCAGCTGCAGGAAGTCAGCAAGGCCCTGGGAGAGACCCTGACCTCTGCCAGCCAGGCTCCTTTCCGTGTGGAGCCACCTGAAACCCTCAGGAGGTATTGATGACTTTCTAACTGATTTTCCAACTTGGCCTCTTTCACCTGTTTATTGGGGTGACTTTGCAGGCAATGGTCCACGAGTGCTTCTCTGGCAGTCTGATTCTTAGTGGAAGTGCTGGAGGTGTTTTGATTCTTCATTGCAGGGTCAGTTCTGAGCATTGGCAATTATTTGGCATCCAGTCCCCCCAATCCCTAGCTGCCAGCACCGTCCCCTCTGCAATATGCAGTTTCCATCATTCTGAGGGGCTGGCTTGTCTCCCCTTCCTCCCTCCCTCCTATGTTTGGGGGTTAGTTGGATGGAGATTTTGACATTGGCTTTTGCTGAAGACAATTATCTGGAGAGAGACAAATTCCACTGCTAAGAGATAGAGTGTGGCATTGAAAGAGTGTGACTTGGGAATAGGGTGTGACATGGGAAGAGTGTGACTTGGATAGGGTGTGACATGGGAAGAGTGTGACTTGGGGGATAAGGTGTGACATTGGAAGAGTGTGATCTGGGCTGGGAAGATGATCAGTTACAAAAGTATGTACTACACAAGCATGAGGAGCTGATCTTGAACCTCCAGAACCCACATAGAAATCTGGTGTAGTATAACCCCATTTCTGGGATGCAGACTCAGGAGGATCCCTGAGGCTTGCTGGCCAGCCAGCTTATCTGTATTGGCGAGCTCCAGGTTCAGTGACGCTATATTACAAAAAATGAGATAGAATGTTATTGAGGAAGGTATCCTGGCCCTCTTCTCTCTCTGCCCACTCACACACACAAAACCAACCAACCAACCAAACAAACAAAAACTTCCAAACCAAAAAACCCCAAACCAATCTTACCCAACGCAAACCAAACCAAAACAGAAAAATGAATCCAAACAAACAACCAAGAGGGCAGCTTACGCAGTGTTTTTATCAGGGTCCCTGGGATGAAAGAACTTGCATTGCCGCTGTTGCTGGCTCGGCAATCACCAAATAATCACCAAATGCCGGTGCTGGGTAGAGCTTCACTTTGTAGGTCACATCGATTATGCTGTCTGTTTTACAGATAGTGAAAAGAAGCTTAAGAAGGTTAATAATTAAAAAAATGGATAATTTGCCCAAGGTGGTACTAGAAGAGGAAAAAGGATAAACCATATTCTTCCTTTCTCAAACCTATCACCAAGTGAGTCTTCCCTGTGTTTTACATTATGGGGAGCTTGTGAAATACACATGTTCACATCTACTAGGTTGTTTCTATTAATTAATTAATTTGTTTTTGAGACAGGGTCTTACTATGTTTCTCAGGCTGGCGTCTAGTTCTCTGGGTAGCTCAGGCTAGCCTTGAACTTGGGATCCTCCTGTTTCTGCCTCCTAAGTGGTCTAATCTACCTGTTGCTCTTCTGGGGGCAGGTGTTAAATCTCATTCTGGAGACACATGGGAAGACACAGTTACACGTGTGGGAAAGAAGGGCTTTGTGGATGGGTGAGGAGGATGTCCGCTCTGGGCTCAGGGCTCTGCTGGTTACTATGCCCCTCCCTGTGGGGATCCTCTGGTCTCTGGCCGACTTGGGGACTGAGAGTGGCACTGCTTAGGGAGACTTTTTAGTTTCAGCTAGCCTCGAACTTGTGGCAATCCCCCTGTTTCCACTTCATGAGTTCTGGGATTCATCACCACACCTGGCTAGATCAACATGGCAGCTGTTATCACCCACAAACCTGACAGCACTGATGGAAGCCAGCTGCAGACACAAGGTGCCTTCTAGCATCAAGTGCAGGGGTGGAGAGGGTCCTTCCATGGATGAAGCATGCCAGGTCTACACAGGAACTCCCTAAGAGCAGGGGCATCCTGAGGATGCTGCTCAGGGATCCTCTGCTGGCACGAGGCTGGCCAAGGCCTAATAATCGTCTAGTGCTTTAAAAAATATTCTTTGAGAATTTCGTAGTGCATGCAATATAGTTTGATCATATTCATCCCTGACTTGTTCCCTCCTGGATCCCTTCCAGTGTCCCCTTCCCAACTTCATGTCCTTTTTTAATTTTTTTTTTAATTTAAATAATCCTTTAAATCCAGTAAGGTCTTCCTGAATGTCAGGCCCATTGCAGACAAACACTAACAAACACTGGTGAGGTTGTGGAGAAAACAGAACCCTCATTCACTGTTGGTGGAAGTGCAAACTGGCGCCACTGTGGAAATCAGTGTGGAGGCTTCTCAAGAGACTAAATACAGAATGCCCAAATGACCCAGCTCTATCACTCCTAGGCATCTGTCTACCCAAAAGACTGCTTCTGACCACAGAGATACTTGCACATCCATGGTTACTATGGCTTTGTTGACAGTAGCCAGGAAAAAGAATAAGGCTAAGTGTCCATCAACTGATGAGTGGTTAATGAACATGGGGCACATAGATAATGGACTTTTTTTTTTTAAAAAAACAGGCCATTTACATGAGTTTTTATTTTATTTTGTTTTGTTTTGTTTATTTTTGTTATTTTTTAAAAAGATTTATTTATTTATTATGTATACTGAAGAGGGTGCTAGATCTCATTACAGATGGTTGTGAGCCACCATGTGGTTGCTGGGAATTGAACTCAGGACTTCTGGAAGAGCAGTTGGTGCTCTTAACCTCTGAGCCATCTCTCCAGACCAGATAATGGACTTTTATTTGGCTGTAAAGAAAAATTAAACTTTAAAATGTGTAGGAAAATGGAAGGAACTGGAAAATATTACATCAACTGATTCCCCAGAAAGACAAACACTAGGTCTTCTCTCTTGTATGTGGATCTTGGCTTCTAATTTTCATATATGTGTATTCATGTGGGAGAGAGTGGGCAGAGGTCAGGAAACTAGAAACTGCCCATGAGTGAGGCAAAGAGGCTTTAAGGAATGGATGTGGAGAGGGCAATAAAGTCCATGTGACACAGGAGAGATGACTGTCCCTTAGGGTCGTAGATTTATTAGACATAGACAGCAGCATGGCAGGGACTTGGAGGAGAGTTTGGGCCCATGTGGCAGCATGTGCACCCTTCTATAGGTCTCAGAGGAAGATGAGGAGTATCACATGATGAACAGTCTACAGGGCAGACCCACATCCAGGCCAAGGCTAATTCCTGGGTGGCAGTTGGGGGTGGGTGGGTTCTTGCATTCCAAGGAAGGAATGTATGAGCCTGAGAATGTGAGAGGCAGGAGTATATTTCATTAATTGGTATTATGGAGTGGGGATGTGCCACCTTTAGCTCTCTGATATCTTGGAGTCTGGTAACCTAGCATGTAGAATTCCTTTGGGGAAACGAGAATTATGGTACCTGGCATTCTCCAGGAATCAGGTACCTGTGGGATCTGCTAAGGGTTTGTAGATTCAAAGACTCTTGGTAGGGGACATGCCATTTCCTTCAGAGCAGGCATGAGAAGGGGCTGCTGTAGACTATCAGGATCTGATCAGCTCCTGGCCCAAACCTAACTCTATGGACGTGGACAGGGGAGTGTGGGGGTGGAAGGGTTCCAGCGGAGAGTGGAGGGGGGCAGGGAGAGTCTTACTGGAATTGTTAAGGTCAGAGTGTGGGCCTTGGCCACTGAGCACCAGTCCTCAGTAGGGCAGTTAAAGAGACAGGTATTAATGAAAGCAGAAAGAGGTTTATTCAATGTGGTCCTGTTGGGAAGAGGGACAAAGAGGTGCAGTGACCCCTAAGTCCATATTCAGGGTCCTACAGGAGGTTTAGGTCTATAGAGGACAGGAGTGTGCACAGCTAAGCAGTGCTGGTCAAGATGTCTTCCCACCCATCACTGAGGCATTAGTTCTCAGCTCTAGTCTGTCCTACACCATGGTCTGACAGGTTGTCAGGATTGGGTGACATCTTTCTTGGGGACAAATTCCCTCTGGCTGGTTTAGCCTTTCCTTTCCCAGTGTGAGACTCCTGATAGCCAAAATCTGATGGCCAGAGGATGGGACACAGGTGCCTCCTGGGAATATCTTCATTCCTGCCAGTACGTTTAGAAGGTGGGGGATCATGAGGAGCAGGTTGGGGTGAAGAGAGTGACCCAAGCTAAGTATGCTTGTAAATACCACATGCTAATTAAAAATTAAATTAAAGAAAGAGTTAGGGTCTTACCTGCAATCTCAATCCCCAGGGCTTGAAAACAAACTCTGAGTTGTCTTAAAAGGTTTTTAAAGATGTATTTAATTTATTTTATCTGTATGACTGTTCTGCCTGCGTATACACGCATCACATGCATGCCTGGTGCTCACAGAGGTCAGAAGAGGGTATTGGGTCCTTGGAACTGGAGTTACAGGCAGTTACAGTGAGCCACCATGTCAGTGCTGGGAACGAAACCTAGATCCTCTGCAAGAGCAGCAGGTGCCCTTAACCACGGAATCATCTCTTCCGGCCTCTGCTGTTGTCCTTTGTCCTGTAAGACCTCCTTTGATGCAGGAGTCTGGAAGGACCTCGATGCTCACTCCATCCCAGGCTGGTTCCACTAATGCTGTAGGTAATGGGGCTGGGGTGTGAGGGTGGAACAGGGATGGAGAAGGAAGGAAAAAGGGATAGAAGAAGGAGGCGATGGTTTCCATTGTGTTCCGATGGCTACATCTATGGATGCGTGTTCCTCCTGCTTGGCATGTGAGGAGGGGTGTGGTGATTCAAGCTCATTACTCTTCAGCGCTGCCAGCTGCACCTCCCCGGCTGTGCTTCACACTCCAGGGGAGGGCAGCCTAGGACCTTGTCTAGCATGCATCTGGCTCCCTGTACATCGAGATGAGGGTAATTGTAGTAATAACAACAGCAGGCTGGTATGAGGCTTTCTGGCATGCTTCAGAGATGCTTGGCTGCTTACGTCTGTCTGTGGTTGAGTTCTTCATCATTTAGCTCCTGGGACTTTTCATGCTTCGTGTGAAATGTGTTCTGGCAGCTCATGGATGACCTGTCTCTGGTTGTACATTTGGAAGAAACATGTCGCATCTTTTTACAAACTGTTGGTGTAAACTGTGAAATACTCCAATCCCTGCTTATAGCAGATCTGGCTGGGTTGTACTTGGAGAGCCTGGACTGTTCCGTAGCACAGCTGGGCTGGGGAGGGTGCTGGGAAGGCAGAAGCCAGGCCTGCTGTGGCTCTTTCCTCCTTAGCTGACTGCCCAGAGGCTCTGTGGTAAGACAGTGAGCTGGGGAGTGGGTGCTGCACAAGGTGCCTTGGGCATCCCCATCACACTGAAGTCAGAGACCCACGACTGGGCTAGGGCTTTTTTTTGTGGGTGAGATTCAAATTCAAAACTGACAGGAAACAGAATCGGTTATCTTCTGCCCCTCAAATCCATACCATTGGAGTGGGGAGACCCAGGGTGACAGCAAGGCTGACCCCTGAATCAGGGAGATGTGGCAGAGAATCCCTAAGGAAGGTGTGTGGAAACAGCCAGGTGCAAGGACCTGTCCCATTACTGTACCCAAGGGGTGGTGGGTGGTGACACCTACCCATCAAATTGGACAGTATCCCAGGGCAGCCCTGAACCAAGGCGCAATCTCCAGTCTGTGCCCCATTTCTGGTGGTGACTAGTGTTGTTTAATGTTCACTTCTGGGCTCCATTTGGGTTCCCTGCCACTGCCTCCCAGACTGGTTTGTTAAGGACAATGGCCTCTGGGGCCTGACTGTGTCTGAACTCACCTGGAGGAAGATGAGGTTTCTCCATGCCAAGACAATGTTGGATGAGTCTCTTTATCCTTCCAACTTCCTCTCTCTCTCCCTCCTTCCTTCCCTTCCTTTCTTCCCTCTATCCCCGCTCCCCCACACCCCCCACTGTCTTTCCCTCCCCCCTCTTTCCCTTCCCTCCCTCCTTCTCTACCCCCCCCCCCATGTCTACCCCCTCCCGACCCTCCCACTCCTTCCCTCTGACCTTGGTTCTCTCATACACCTGGCTCTCTAAGAACTCACCAGGTAGGCAGCTGTCTGCCAAGAAAGAGGATGTGGTGACGCAGCAGTGCACAGGAATGTAGGCCCCTGCCAGGGAGAACTCAGCCTTTGGAACTATTGCAGTGATTTTCCTATTGCTGTGATAAAATCATGACAAAGTAACAGGAAACTAAGGGCTTATTTTAGTTTATGATTCCAGAAGGATAGAGTCCATCATGGCAGGGAAGATGTGGCAACAGGCAGGAACAGGAAGCTGGCTGATCGCATTTCAGCCACACGTGGGAAGCTGAGAATGAGAACAGGAAGTAGGGTGAGGCTATAATCCCTTAGAGCCCACCCATAGTGATGTACTTCCTCCAGCATGGCTCCACTTCCTAAAGGCTCTGTAACTTTCCAAACAGGAAGGGAGTCAGGGAAGAGGAAGGGAGGGAGAGAAGGGGAAATAGAGAAAACACAGGTTAACCAAAAGAGACCAAAGCACATGAGACCAGGCTCCCCTGAGAGCAAATGAAGATCCAGAAATTCTACCTGGCTCCAGTCAGCAGCCATAGAGGTGGCATTTTGAGTCTGGGATCTTCAGAGTGGCCTCTGAGGAAGTGTCCACCCAAGCAGAGATACCTGGCTTTCTGCTGGGTAATTCCTTAGACTCCGCACTTTCCCAGTGCTTCAAATTAAATCTTCCTTACTCAAACTGTCAAGTTCAAGGGAGTTTAGAAAATCCAGTAAGTTGAGTTTGGGCTCCTTTGCTTGGTGCCTCTAGGTTAGAAAAGCTCCAGGGAAGGTGGGAAATCCTGTGTGTATGCCTGACTCCCCAATTTATTACACTTTAAGGAAAGCTTATGTATGGTTATATATTATTAAAAAGATTTTGTGGCCCAGCACTGAGGAGGCAGAGACAGGTGGATCTCTGTGAGTTCAAGGCCAGCCTGGTCTACTTAGTATCAGGCCAGCCATGGATGCATAGGGAAATCCTGTCTCAAAGAAATCAAATACATAAAAAAGAAGAAAAGGGTCACAGTCCTATAATACACTTTGCTGTGTTGGCAGAAGCTGGGCTTTGCGAATGAGACTCAGGGTGATAGAGTGTGGCATCCTAGCTCAAGCTTAGAGGCAAGCAAGGGTTTTGAAATTCAGAGAAAGAACCAGAAAGGAGGTTGTGATCATTTGAATGTAATTGCCTCCCATAAGATCACAGGGAGTGGCACTCTTAGGAGGTGTGGCTTTGTTGGAGCAGGTGTAGCCTTATTGAAGGAAGTATGTCACTGTGGGGCCGGGCTTTGAGCTGTCTTTTTGCTTAAGGGCCTCTCAGTGTCACCATCCACTTCCTGCTGTCTTCTGATCAAGATGCAGCCAGAACTATGTCTGCCTGCATGCTGCCATGTTTCCTGCCATGATGATAACAGACTGAACCGCTGAACTATAAGCTGCCACCTCAGTTAAATGTTTTCTTTATAAGAAGTGCTATGTCATGGTGTCTCTTCACAGCAGTAGAAACCCTAAGACAAAGGTGGATCACAAAGGTGCTCCAAATACAGAGGAAGCATCTAGAAGAAGGCTCAAGAGCCCTAGCATTTCCCCGCCTGGTTCACCATGACCCTTGCATTTCTTCTCCTTTGCTGGCCAGCAAGGCAGACATCAGCTTGAACATTTCTCTCGAGTTGAAGTGTATGCATCTGATTGCCACCAGATTCCTGTGAAGTATGATTTGCTGCCATACAGGCATGCTGGGTGTCTGGGTGATGTGTTAGGAGACCTTTCTGTAGACGGCTTTATCCACCTCCGGGAGCACAGATGTGCATGTTCTCTGTCTGCCTTACTATTGGGCTCTCAGCCCCGACACCCAAGTGTATAGAAGAGGGGGCGTGCTCACCAAAGCTGGCACATAGGCACTGGACACCTGCTGCCTCTTGGTATGTGTCTCTGTCCATTGCACCACACTACCTGTCCCAGGAGCACAGGCCTCCGCTAACCAGCCCCTGACAAGGCTTTAAGGAGCAGTCCTGATGCATTTTCGTGTCCTGTCTTGCCTCAGTGAGCCATCCCAAGTCTAGAGGAATTGAGGGCACCTTTGTCATCTGTGCCCCACAGACGTCCTACTGGTGACTCGTGACATTATCAGCAGTGAGGACATAAGGGTTTCAGGAGGGAAAAGGCCAAGTGGATAAGTCCTCGTTTTCTACAGCGGTTTCCCTTGTCACTTTCTGACCCGTTTGTCCTCTGTGGAAGGCGGAAGGACTAAGCAGTAATTGGCAGGGTTGTTAATGTCAACAGAGCCCTGCTTTCTGTTCAGTTGAAGACCCGAGTAGCCTCCATGCTCGGCGTAGCTCTCTCCTGCCCTTTCTGTCATTTCTCATTTGCTTTGGGGACAGTCTGTCATTCTTCAACTAAATTCTGCTAAACCAGGAAAGTTGTGGAATCAGGGCACAGGGAGGAAAAGGAGACAGAGAAGACTGGGGGCATTCCACTCTCTGTAGCTTTGTACAAAAGTCAGATGTCCACGCAGGCAGTTCTGGGGATATAGCTCTGTGCTGGGGTGGCAGAGTCTGTGGTAGGACCACTGGACAAACAGCTCTCCCCCGCCCTTCCTTTCTCCTTCACCCTCCTGCCTTTCTCTTCTCTTCCTCTTCCCTCCCTCCCTTCCTTCCTCCCTCCCTCCCTCGTCCTCCATCCCTCCCTCCCTTCCTTCCTCCCTCCCTCGTCCTCCATCCCTCCCTCCCTTCCTTCCTCCCTCCCTCATCCTCCATCCCTCCCTTCCTTCCTTCCTCCCTCCCTCGTCCTCCATCCCTCTCTTCCTTCCTTTTCTCCTTGCTCCCCCCCCCCACCCGACAACCCAGTATGCAGGCCCTGAATAACACATAAGGTTAATCTTAGTGGAAACTGAGGATCCCATGTATATAAGTTCTCTTGGGCTTCCATAGCAGTGGCGATGGGAAGGCGTGACATCACTGTCCTGGAGTGGAGGCTAAGGTCCAGGATCAAGAAATCTGAGGGCCTCTGACTTGCAGACCATCTTCCATGTATCCTCACAGGAAGTTCCTCTGTCCCTCTCCCCTCCCACTCTTCCCCTCTCTTCCTCCTCCTCCTCCTTCTGTTCTTCTTTGTGTGTGCATGACTGTGTGTGTGCAGGTACATGTGGTGGACAGAGGTCAATCTCAGGTGTTTTCCACAGTAACTATCCACCTTGGTTTTTTGAGCCCAGGCCCCTCACTAAACCTGAAGCATATACCACCACATCTGGCTTTAAAAAAAATATTTTATTTTTATTTTATTTTATGTGTATGGGTGTTTTGCCTTCAGGTATGTTTATGCACAACATACATGCAGTGCCCAGAAGGGCAAGAAGGTGTCTGATATCCTGAATCTGGAGTTAGTGACAGCTGTGAGCTGCTATGTGGATGCTGGGAATGGAACCTGGGTCCTCTGGAAGAGCAACCAATGCTCTTAACTGCTGGACCATCTTTCCAGCCCCATGGCTTTTGTAAATTCCTGGTTCTGTGGGTGATACTCTGGTTCTCATGCTTGTGTGCAAAGCACTTTACCAGCTGAGACATCTCCCCAGCCCTTGACTCTGTTATTTCTAGGACAGTTGTTGTGAATGAAGAGGTTACTTTCTGTAAACAGGGGCATCTGGGTAGACAACTTCTGAGTCCCTGTGCAGCATCCTTTGATCTGAAGGGATAGTTCATGGTTGTTTGTTTATTGAGATAAGACCTCACATAGCCCAGGTAGGCCTGTACTGTGCTATGAAGCCAAGGATGACTTTGAACTCCCGATCTTTTTTTCTCTGCCTTCTAGGTGCTGGGATCATAGGCATGAGTCACCACACCCAGATCTGAAGGGATGGCTCTTATTTGTCATGTTCAATACATAATCTTAGTGAAACATGGCAACAAGCTTGGTTACCGACATGCATGGAACCCTTGTCAACATTTGACTGGTGTAATGTATTTTCAGTGGGTATTCCTGCTCCTGGGAACAGCAGTGTAGTGGTAGCAGCATCACATGTGGGTGGAGTTAGCATGACTCACTGTACTTCAGACACCCCTGTCCTGTTAGATCCTCTGCTATCTATGTTGTACTTTGGGTTCTGTGAAATGCTAAAAATAGCTTGAAAACTGCTAGTGCAATATCAAGGATGATTCATAGTCTCCTCCCCCCGCCATGGCTTCCATTCTGTGTATCCCCTGGGGATACAACTAATGTTAATATTAGCCTGAGCAACACATAATTAGGAAAATAAATCTACTGAAAAAAGTAATATAGCATAAATTAAATAAATTAAATATAAATCAAATCACATATAAAACAATGCATTCAATTATCCGCATCACTACCTCCTCTCACCGAGATATTTGAGTTGAAGCTCATTTTCCTCCTAGGCCAGATTAGAGCTAGAGCCACAAGCTGAGACTACCCTTGGAAAGGTGGTACCTGACCTACTTTTCACTGGGTGCCTGGGACATTTGCTAAAGGTACTGTCCTTGAGGCCAGCTCAGTTTTAGACTCAGGGAACCTGCTGTCTGTTTTAATATGTAAATTCATGAACTAGTTTTTTAGTGTGTTTGGGAATATATATTGTGCTGTTAAATACATATATATATATAAATACAACAGCATACTCTGTTGTGCTGTTAAATGCTCAAAGGTTCTATTATGTGGAGAGCCATTGACTAAGAGGGTACTAGCCGATGTACTGGGGATGTAGTTCAGTTGGTAGGATGCCTGTATAGTATGCAGAAAGGACTAAATTTGTCCTCTAGCACCCCAAAAAAACTTAGTATTGTGGTGCACTCTTGTAATCCCAGCACCCAGGACACAGAGACATGAGGATCAGGATTTCAAGGTCATCCTGAGCTATATTGTGAGTTCAAGGCTGGCCTGATCTGTGTGAAACCCTGTCAAAAAAGCAAAGCAAAGCAAACAAAAATGTCCCGATTGAACAGACTCCAGTGAGCCCGGGAGAGGAAGGAACACTCTTGCTGAAGAAGGCCTCAAGTGTGATTGCAGGCTCCTGAGCCAGTGTAGCTTCTGGAGCCAGGCCATGCCTCACATGTTCCGCCCCTCTCTCCAGCAGCCCACACGGTCTGTCCTGTCTTGCTCTCCACATAAGCTGATGCCCAGATTCACCTTCCCTCAATGTCCTGTCTCCATCTAGCCAAGATCTGAAGTGCTCCAGGCTTCCCCCACCCCCATACCTATCTGTGCACTCAGGTTTTCCAGATGGTGACTCCTGACTCAGAAGAGGCTGTGGCCATGTGCCTTGTCCCTCGCCTGTGCTCATCATCTGGGTTTGGATTGATTTCACCAGTGGCCCCTCATCTGGTACAGGTTACAAGTGAGAATGCTGGCAGATGCCTGCCCCAGTTTCTAGGAGCTTGCAGCCCCAGCTTGCCTAGGCTTCAGAGATCACAAATGTATAGAGATGATAACATCCCCCAACAGTTCTCATAGCTGGAGAAGAACCCCAACATACACCTACGGATGGTAGCTTATCTCTAAATTATTCTTTGCTGTCCCGGCTGTGGAAGACTTTCCTGTGACCTCCTCCCCCACCCCACCACCACATAGACCTGGAAACTAGAACCTCTTCCTCTTGCAGACTGCCCTGTATTAAGCGAGCAGCCCCTCCCTGAAGCTGTTCCACTGTCTTGCCCTCCTAGCAGCCATGAGTGGCTGAGGGCAGGAGCTGCGCCTTGTGCTCTGCGTCCTGCATAACTGACTGCCCTGAGGTGTTGGGAGAGTGAGCAAGGCATACGTCCACGGAGCGGTGGGCTCTAGACAGGGGTGTTCTCATTGCTCCAGTGTGCCCACTCCCTGAGCCCTTCTCGAGAGGGAGTGAACCCAGAAGATGGATGCTGTTCACATGGAACTTACAGTTTGGGGAGACATTGAGTGAATAAACCAGTATATGAAGAGAAGTACTCAGGAGAAAAAGAGCCTGAGGCCCACAGGCATGTCCAACCTTTTACCTTATGGCAGGCACTATTGTCTACAAGGTTCATGCAACACATTGCAAAAGTGTCCCCTAGTGTTTTTTTGTTTTTTGTTTTTTTTTTTTCTTTTTCTTTTTCTGAGACAGAGTTTCTCTGTGTAGCTTTGCGCCTTTCCTGGAACTTGCTTTGGAGACCAGGCTGGCCTCGAACTCACAAAGATCCACCTATCTCTGCCTCCTGAGTGCTGAGATTAAAGGCGTGCGCCATCACCGCCCGACTCCCCTAGTGTTTTAAGTAACTTTATGATTATGTGTTGGGGCATTCATAGTTATCCTGATGGGCCACAGGTTAGAGACACCCAGGAAAGGAATGCCGGTTGACTTAGTCATTCTTGAGAAATATGAGATACGTTTGTCTGTTTGCTCTCACTGAGGCTCAATGCAGAGGCGCTGGCATTCCTTCCTTCTTGGATTGTTGACCTGCCCACTGAAATGCCAACAGTTCCCTGACACTCTGGTGGCCCACTCCTTTAGGAAGCTGGTTTCAGGGCTCCTGGTTTTCTGTAATCAGGGCAGCTTCTTCCATGGTTGCTCTGGAAATGAAGACAGATTGGGTGTGCCTGGCTGCCATAGAACTCTCTAGGTAGACCAGGCTGGCTTCAAACTCACAGAGATCCGCCTGCCTCTGCCTCCCAAGTGCTGGGGTCAAATGTGTGCTGCTATGCCTGGCTTGCCTGTTTTTGCAACAGGCCTGGAACTCACAAAGTAGGCTAGCTAGGCTGGGTAGCTGTGAACCCCAGGGATCCTCTTGTCTCTATATCCTCAGTGCTGGACTACAAATGTGTCCCACTATGCCTGGCTTGTTTATGTGGGTTCTGGGAATCAAATTCAGGTCCTCATGCTTGCGTGGCAGTCATTGTACTGACTGAGCCCTCTCCCCAGCCCTGAAGACAGATTTTTAATGGTGGCCTAAGTAAAGCATATTTAGAGAGGGGGAGGAATCGGCTTCCTAGCCATGTGTCAGTACCATGGTCATGTCAACCCAGCCAGGTGTCACCTTTTCTTTTCTTGATCCTCTTCAGTTCCTTGGGTGATGGAAGGTTCCTATTGGTAGTGTCTTACATGTATAGAGATCCACCTTGGTGCCAAGAAGACCTATGCTTTGCTCTGATTCTTCTAGCCTCCGGGAAAGGACAAAATCACTGACCCTGGCTGTTAGAGAAGTCACCGCTCAGGTAAGCCTACCCTCCCCCCAGTTTCTTCTAACCTAGTTTCACATCCAGATCACTGAGGCTTTAGGGGAAGCAGACTTTGTGGACCCATTTCCCAGGCTGTGGCACAGAAGGAGAGCTGGGGAGGAGGAGCTGCTGCCCACACAGAGGTCTCCACCCATGTTCACTTCCAAATGGACCACTGGCCTTGGCTTCAGAAGGGGTTTCAGTCCAGAGGCTGGGAAAGGACTGTGTTGGGATGCCGAATGCCTTTGTTTAAAAAGGCTTTTAGAGTGAGCTGTAAGGCTCCTAACTGCAATCTCAGCATTCCAGAGGCAGAGGCAGGAGGGTCAAGGGTTCAAGGCCAGCCTGAACTACATAGCAAGATGCTGTTAGGAACAAATGAGCGGGCAAGCAAGGTTTTTGGGATGGAAGTAATTGGCTTCTCCTTGGAGTTCAAGTTCAGGCTTCTCAGAAAGGGAAATGGTTTACTGGATGAAGTGGGTTTTTTTTTTTCAGTTTTTCAGATCATTTTGCTAATATTACTTGTTGTCTATATTAGTCACTTTTCTCACTGTGTGACAAAATACTGGACAGAAGAAACTTAAGGGAGGAAGGGCTTACTGTGGCTCACAGTTTGAGGGTGCAGTCCATCATGGTGGGGAAGGCATGGCGGTAGGAGCATGAGGTGGCTGGTCACATGACATCCACAGGAAGCAGAGAGATGAATGCTGGTGCTCACTCATCTCATTTTTATTCAATCCAGGACCCCAGACCCACATTGAGGGTGGGACTTCCCAACTCTTTAATCCAATCTTGAAGGCATGTTCAGAGATGGTCTCCTAGGTGATTCTAGAGCCTGCCAAGATGACAATCAACATTAGCCAGGCATGGTAGCACACACCTTTAATCTCAGCACTCAGGAGGCAGAGACAAGCAGATCTCTATGAGTTCGAGGCCAGCCTGGTCTATATAGTGAGTACCATGCAGTCCAAGGCTATATGGCAGGACCCTGTCTCAACAGACAACAAACAAAACCTCCAATAAATATGAACCAACACATTGTCTGTACTTTCATAGTAAGACCCTGTCATGGGAAGCAGCAGGTATGGCCTTAATGCTGACCACGTAGAGTCCATTGAATGCCACAGTCTGGGTCCTGGCTGTTAGGCAAAGAGTTCACAGAACAGAGCCCTCCCTTGTGGTCACCTGACAGAGCTGTGGGACCAGATGCTCTGGGAGTAGCCTTGAGGTGCTGTGATGGACACCTGTACCTGAACTCTCCATCACTGGGAGCTAGAGTTTCACAGTGGTGGAGGATTCGATAATAGTTTCTAAGCAGAGCCTCTGACCTAGGAGGAATCTTAGTTCGTTTTCATAACCAGAGAAAGGAAGACTGCAGGCATGGGGAGGGGGGTTGGTCAGTAAAGTGCCTCTATGCAAGCAGGAGGCCGTGAGTTTCCCAGAACCCATGTAAAAAGGGTGAGCACTGTGGCACACACTTGTGTGTGGGGGCATTGGCAACACTGGAGAGGCAGAAACAGAAAGGTCCCGGGGCTCACTGGCATCTAGCCTGGTGGAAACACTGAGCTCTGGGTTCAGTGAGAGACCCTGTCATTAAAATGTGGACAGCAACTGAGGAAGACACCCAAAGTCGACCTCACCTCCCCACACATGCACACACACACACACACACACACACACACACACACACACACACAAAATCAGAGAAGAAAGGAAAGCTTGGACCTTAACTGGGTAGCAAGCTGAGTGGCTTTTGTTCCACACAAATATGCTCATATTGCCATGAGTTGTTAGTAAGGTTGTATGTGTTTGCTCCTTTTCTTATTTTTCTTTTCTTCCCTTCCAAAAGTTAGATCTGATTGTTTTGTTCTGGTCACATGGTCAAGAGTTGGATGGATTCCTGTCTGCAACCAGTAATGTCTATAAAAGGACACTGGACTCAGGAATGCTTGAGATCCACCATGAGCTCCCTGGGCTGCTCATCCTGATAAGAGAAATGAAATGTGGTTTTTGTTTTGCCTGGTTCTAAGACAGGCTAGAAGGACCATTACCAGAGACATCAAGGATGCTGTATTTTTCTAAGTGCTGGGACGGATCTCTGTCTTTGTGTGTTTTGATCTCAAAGCAATGAGGCTGTGCAGCTCTTGGGCCTGGAGGGCTGAGGTCCAGGTGCCAGCATGGCCAGGTTCTTGTGGGGATCTCTTCTGAGGCATGGATGTCAACTTCATGCTATGTTCTCACATGATGGAAAGAGGGAGAGAACAGGAGGGCTTTCTAATGTCTCATTATGATGATAATGATGATAATGATGTGTGTGTGTGTGTGTGTGTGTGTGTGTGTGTGTGCCTATGTGTGCACCTGGAGGACAGTCATAGGTGTTATATTCAGGAACACTATCCACTTCCTTTGACAGAATTTCTCATTGGCCTGGAGCTTACCTATTAGGCTTCACTGGTTGCCAGCAAGCTCCTGGGATCCTCTAGCCTCCACTTCTCCAGCTCTGGGATTACAAGTTTGTGCCACAGTGTGCAACTTTTTACCTGGGTTCTGTGGATCCAGCTCAGGTCCCCATGTTTACAAAGCAAACACTTTCACTGCCTGAGCCACCATCCCCTGGGGCCCTTTCCTAAAGGCACCCATGCTTTCATAGGGTTCTACCTTTAGGACCTTTTACTTCCCAGAGCTCCGCCTCCTAACCCCATATGAAGATTTCAGCATATGAACTTTTGGGGCACACAAGCCCTCACACCATTGCACATCCTAGCTCTAAGATATTTATAGTCAACTTATAATGACTTTGCTTTTCTATCAAACTAAGGGACTCACGTCTCAGATTTTAAATTCTAAGTGTAAAACTTCCATTCTTTAATGAGTTCCTCAGGGGCTAATTTTATTTGTAAATAAAGAAAACATGCAGATTTCTCTGGGGTGTGTGTGTGTTACATTGCACATACATGAGCATAGGAGCTGTGTGACCAAACTGACTCCCCCTGGGAAGTCTAACCCAAACCCTAACCCCTGTAGACTGGTAAGTGCCCATGAGGCAAGAGGCTCAGCTCAACACACACACACACATACACACACACACACACACACACATACACACACACACACACACCAGGGAGAGAAGGAGGGAGAGGGGGGTATACTCAACCTCTGATATTTTCAGAGAGAGATGCAACCTTCCTTACACTCATTACATTTCTTGACTCTCATGGGTTACCCAAGCCAAAGGTAATTAAGGGATAAATGAGATGGAAATAGTTAGAAATAATTGGGATATCTAGAGATTGGTAGATATTATATTATATCCAGCAGAGACTGAAAGAGTGTGCAATTTAATCAGAAAATTTAGAAAGGCTGTTTCATATTAATAGTGTAGCTTGAACGATGGGCTTTCTCAGCAAAGGAGAAACTGACCTAATTATGATTAAGAGACACTGTTAACTAAAATAAGAAATATTAGTCATGGGTTAGATGGGACCTGAGAACTCTGGCTGTGTCACAGAATTAACTGGTGAGTCTTTGAACTTCCTGAGAAAACAGTTGGAGATGGAGAGGATGGGCAGGGCCTGTCATGGAACATTGGATCAACTGAGACAGGGTGTGTGTGTGGTGGGGAAGGTGCCCTGGACATCTTCCTTTTAGTTCTTGGTTCTAACATCCTCAAAGTTTCAGGACTCCTGAAAGAGCCTCAGGATGAATGACTGATGTGAGGATGAGAAGCTTGCGCAGGCTTTGGTGCAGAGGCCGATTGACTGAGCTGTGAGTTGGAGCAAAGGTTGGAAAATCCCAGACACAGAGGGGGAAATAAGCTGCAGCATCCGGGAGAGGACTGGTGGAGTGTTTTTGACTGGGCGAGGTCTGCTTTGATTCTGATAGTAGCTTCTGTTTGATCTCAGATAAGCCAAATGTTTATGGTTGACTGTATCCCTTAAGATGTAGACTGCATGGGGGGAGCTGAATCTTATGTCATCTGTGGGTGCTCAATCCAAGTGGACTGATTGCTTTCAGTTTCCGAATGGGATTTCATATATTTTTGTTTTGTCAATAAATAAATAAGTAACGGTGCTTGGGCAGTTACATCCTTTGTGGACTTCTCCAAAATGCCCACCATTTTTATTTCCCCGGAAACTGTGCTGTGTGCTTTTGGTGAGCTGAAAATACAGGTGTATCACTAATCTGAATATAGGTAACAGATAAGTAAGAGCTTTTAGCCTTAAATAAGAGGAAAAAAACGTGATGTTTTAGTCTCAACATACAAGATAACCTAAAGGGATTTGGGAAGCTAGACTGAGGTTGAAGTATTTTGTTGTTTTTGAAACTCAAAGCAAAACAAGCGGTATGTGTGAAGTCCCGGGGACACTTGATACCCACAAGTCTTCCTGACAGTGATGTGTCTGTCTCTCAGCCGGACTCTTAGGCAAGTATCTGTCCCTCTAGCTTCTCTAGTAACGGCATTAGCAGGTTCCTCTGACCTTGATGTGAAAGCCACATCTAGATTGACTGCCTACTGTGTGCCAGGGACAGGTCAGAGTCTTTCTTCACGGGCATCATCATAGAGAGGTGAGCGGGGAGACACAGGGCTGAAAGCTGGAGAGGAAGCCAGAGGAAGGGAAGGAACAGGAAATCAGCAAGGCCTTTCCTCCCAGGACAGCAGAGCAAATAGCCCAGGGCTGTGAGGTTGTACACTCAGGCAGGAGGAAGTGAGTGAACTCACAGCAGTCTGTGAGGGCCAGGTCTGTGCTGAGTGCACGCCAGGGGCAGCCTCTCTTCCTCCTTCCCCACCTCCCTTCTTTCTCTTCTCTCCCTTTGCCACCCCCCACCCTGCTCTTTCCCTCCCCTCCCCTCCCCTCCACTCCCTTCTCTTGCCTCTACTCCTCTTCCTCTTCTTCTCTCCTCTCCCCTCTCTTCTTTCCTCCTAACCCCATTGCTTCCTAAGCCCCTCCCACCTTCGGCTTACTCTCTGTCAATCAGCCCAGTTCCTTTAGACACCAGGACCCCTCAGGCTGGGCTGCCTTCTAATGGACACTGATTCCTGCCATTTCTCCTTTAGGTGTGCTCAGGTGAGAGACTGTGCAGCTCTCTGAGGAGGAGACTCAGTGACCTTGACGCCAAGCTGCCTGCCTTGCTGGAAGCCAAGGTGCTGGCCGTATCAGGTAACTGCCCAGGCTGCTCACATTTTGTCATTGATTGACATGTGGAAGTCATCCCAGCTACCTGGGAGGCTGAGGAAGGAGGGTTGCAAGGTCAGGGCCTAGTCTACACTGTGAATTCTAGGCCAGCTTGAGTGATTTAGAGAGACTGTCTCAAAATAAGAGAGGTGGGAAAGGAGCTCAATGGTTAGCACTTGCCCAGCATGTGCCAAGTCCCAGGCTCAAGGTCAATGCCTGGCAAAACACACCCCCTCCCCCAGCCCCCAACCCCTCACACATACAATGTGGCAATTATGTTATCAGAGTTGTCAGGCTCAGAGCCTGGGCACTGGCAACCCTAACAAGCCAGGCTCAGCCACCGTCTTCGATATGCCAGCTAAGCAGACAAGTCGCCATGAAATGCAGGGGACGAAGATTTATCCAATGTGATCATACTGGGAAAAAGAGCAAAGAGGTGCGGTGACCCCCAAGTTCCTCTTCAGAGTCCTGATGGAAATTTTAGGTTTGAGTAGAGGGCAGCATGGTTCCCCAGGACAGGACATAGTCCTTGGAAGGGACCTGTGCACACCCCACTGACACAGTTTGCTCTTGAGGGGCCATGTATGGGATGTAGGTTATCTTCCCCAGGGCTTTAGGGAGTGGACCCGTTGCTCCATGGACTGTGATTCCGACAATGTTGGTAAACCCTGTGTGTGGTGGGAGCCACCGGATGTGAGGCAGCTCCTTTTAGAAGTTGATAATAGGGCTGGGGAGACATGTCAGCTGGTGAAGTGTTTTCTATCTTTCCCCAGAACCCGTTTGTGTAAAGAATCTTTGGGAGGTGGCTGGCACTTGTGATCCCGCAAAGGGGAGGTGGAGACAGGTGGAGTCCTGGGCTCACTGACTAGTGAGCTTGACTTCATGGTTAGCTCAGAGCAGTAAGAGACCTTGCTTCTAAAAACACGGGAGGTAGCACCAGAGGAATGCCTTCACCTCCGGCCTCAGTAGCCACATGTACACACATTCTCATGGCGCGCGTGCGCGCGCGCGCACGCGCACACACACACACACACACACACACACACACACACACACACACACACACGGTGCTGTATCAGATCACACTCTTTTTATGCCAGCAGCTCTTAATGCATATGTTTCTGCCCATGCCTGGTAGCTTGAGAACATAAGCATATAGTATCTTGCTTTGTCGTTTGAATACTATTTCCAATCCCCACCCCCTTACACACTGACATTTGCTGTTTGACTTGATGTTTGTAATAGCAGTGCCAGGCATGTGGGAAGGTGACTCAGAGCCCAGTAGAGAGGTGGGGTGATCAAGGCTGTGGGGTATGTCCTTCTAGCAAGTTCATGAAATGAGCCCAGTAGCGGCGGCAGACCAGCGGCTGGAGTCCAGACTCCCCCTAGTGTGATGGATGGATCTTTAGCCCAGTTATGTAAATGACAGCCTTGAAGAGATCTCTGAGATTTACGGGATGGATGAGCGTTCAGCCCATCAGCTTCAGAAGAGTCAGAATTAAGCAGGAAGGTGTAATAATTACACGTATGGGTTTTCAATGGTGTTTTAAGAAGGAGCATGGCGCCTGGCAGCTTCTGTTCCTCACGCCGTTAAACACTAATGCTGCAGCTAACGAGCCACTTGGTCCCCGGTGCAGCCAAGCGTGGCATTTACAACCTTCGAACATGGTGGGTGAGCGTGTGGCCTGCCTCGTAACTGCCTCCCTGTGCCACTTAGTGGGAGTTATGGCCTCGTTTGCAGAGAGGGAAAAAAAGAAGATGGAATGCAGTCTTGTCTCTGAGTTAGGGTTTTGCCTTGCTTAGTCGATGCATCTTCCCCCGAGAACAGGTGGCTGAGCCTCTGTGGAGCCCAAGGGAGGAAGAGAGTGTGATCCAAGAGGCAGAATTCCCTCACTTGGTCATCCTGTCTTTAGAAGCCTAGGGAAGATTCTTTGAACTTTTTAGAAAAAGATATTTTATTTATGTGTGTCTGCGTGTGTGTCTGTGTGTGGGTATGTGCATGTGTGTGCAGCCAGATTAAGATGGCGTACTGTAGCCAGGCATGGGCTTTTAGTTTTAGCATTTTGGCTAGCTGAGAAAACTGGGCAAGCTCCATCGGATGGGCTGTTTCAAGCCCTCCACCCCTGTCCAGAGCCTGACCCACGACATGGTGACCCACCTGACGTGGTGACCCACCTGCTGCTGCCACTGCCTGCAATCCCCAATCCTGAGAGGCTTCCTGCTCAGTGTTCCTGTGGCCCATTCTGAGAGCCTGGGGCTAAGCTGTGGTACCATCTGGGATTGTTGACCGACTTCCCCACTGAGGATTTGAGGGGCATCTGGCTGGGGTGTTCACAGAGCACCTTTCTTAAGGAACTCTTGCCTGGGGAATATATGTGTCTACCTGTGTACCCAGGAGCAGGTCCCTCACAATGGAGACCAGTTCATACTGCTGATGACCTAGAAGCTTGACCCCTTCCAGTCTGTGCTGTCTGTCCATTGCTCTGGTGTCTAGGAAGAGCTGGCCTGGGCAGCCGTGTGTGTGTGTGTGTGTGTGTGTGTGTGTGTGTGTGTGTGTGTGTGTGTATTTGTGTATGTTGGTGAACATGAATATAGGTACCCATGGCAGCCAGAGATATCAGATCCCCTGGAGCTGGAGTTGCCTGCAGTTGCAAGCCATCTGATGTGGATGATGAGTAGACTGTGTTCTTAACTGCTGAGCCTTCCCTCTAAACCCATAGCCTAGGATATTTCAGTGGAAGGTTCAAGCACAGCATAGCAATAGGGAGGAAAATGAGGTCAGAGGCATTTCATGTCCCCCGTGAGCATCCCCAGTTGAGGGATGACTTGTGTCTATGGTCTGACATGAAATGAGAAGGACCAGGTGCAAGTCCGGCACTTGGAATGGAGTGGTCCCTCCCTTGAGTGGAGAGGTTCTTCAGGCAAAGACCCAGAGGGTCATCAGCACCATTCCTGGGCAAGCAGGAAGATTGGGACAGTCTGTGTAAGGCAAGCTCTGTGGAGTTTAAAACCTGATTCTCAGATAATGACCTCTGTGACTGGAGAATGGGTCGGATGATCCTCACTCTCTGTGATATCGGAGGTAAATACCGTGATTCAGGGATGCCTGAGAGACAGAAAAGGGAAGAATGGGGAAACCAGCCTTGGTGTCAGCACACACTGAGTTACATGGCTCTGTGATTTGTGAAAGATCTTTAAGTGTATTTACATTTCATTTTATAACTTTAAGACCACTCTTACTATGTAGCCCAGGGCAGCCTTAGAACTTGCCATTCTTCTAACTGAACTGAGGTTTCAGGCCTGTGTCATACACCTCTCCAGGATAAGCTCTTTCACTGTGGTCTTAGCAAACCCATGAAGGCCCCCATAACTGCCTCACTGAAGAGCAGGCAGCCAGTAGAGCTGGGTGCTTTTACCTCTCACCAAGGGCAGGCTGGGTTTAGGTTCACCGATGAGACCCCTTCAGGGTTGGTCCTGACTGTCTGAGTCTTTTGGGGTGGGAGCAGTGATTCAGGAAAGCCTATGGCTGTGCAGAGCAAATCTTGTCAGGGGCTTGGCTGTGAGATAAATACAGGACTATGCTATGTGGGGTGGGGTAGCAGTGTTCCAGGGCTCCAGCTATGATGTTCCTGCCTCTCTGGGGAGCCATCCAAACAGCCATGTTAAACAGTCATTTCTCCCACCACATGTCTCTAGGTATTTGGATCAAGGAATGGTCTGGGTTTAATAAATGGTCACTGTGGCATTTTGCTAAAGGCCCAGCTCAGAGCATCGATGACTTCAGGGGTCTAGGACATACTTCCAGGATAAGTCAGCCCTCCAGTTCCTTTGCAGAGGTCTTTTCTTTAGGAATCTTCACAGGAGGAAGCACCACTTTAAATAAAAACAAAACATGAGTCCCAGGATCAAACTTAGGTCCTCATGCATGCAAGGCAAGCATTGTACAGATTGTACCATCTGTGTCCCCTGCCCTGTATTTACCTTTTCTTTGCGGAACACTTTGTCCCCTGTATCTTAACGGCCTCTTCTCAGAGGGCTGGGACACTGCCATGTTCCCTCTGGTGTTGCCTTCATGGGGTCAGAAACTGTGGGTTTCATGGACAGAATGACGTATGCCAGATGTTCGGACTGTGCCTGTGGTGGGTGACTATCTGCAGCATTTAGAAAGAGGGGTTTGAAAATCAGCCTCTTAGACAACAACGAAGAAGTAAGTGACGCAGTATCTAAGGGGAGGGGTTACGGATAGATGCCTGGGCTGGAAGCCTGCCTGGAAGCTTATTCCTGCACGACCTTCAGCAAGATATGGAATTCTCTAGATTTCAGCTTTCTCAGCTGTGAAGTCAAGATAACAATGTGTATTTCAGTGAACATAAATAGCGCCCATGTGTTACACACTATGGTGAAAGAAATGTCATTGTCAGCTGAACAATGACACCATGCCTTTGGCTTAGAATTTTCATCGCATGCATTGAAAGAGTTCTTTCAGATGCATTTTGGCTTGGAGAAGGTCGCATGCCACTCCTTTAAAAGGACAATAGATTGGTTAAGGTTTTACTTAGGCACCTTCATCTTCATCATCAAAGGCTTCCTAGACCTCTGTGGTGGATGTTTTCACTTGGCCTGAGAGTCATCAGATCTACCAAGCTTTCTCTTTTGAGCCACCAACCAGCTCCCAAATCAAGACACGGAGACTTCTTATTAGTTATGAATGCTCAGCCTCCCCTGGGCTCTTCTCTGGCTAGCTCTTTTAACTTGAATTAACCTGTTTCTCTTTATCTACTTTGCCTCAGGACTTTTTACTTTTCTTTCCTTCTGTATATCTTTCTTCCTTGTGTCTGGCTGGCTGGTGGCTGCCTGGCTTCTTGCCCCCAGGGGGGAATACCTCTCTTTCTTCTTCATTCTCTTCCCCTTCTCTCATTCTTTTCTTTCCTATTTATTCTCTCTGCCTGCCAGCCCTGCCTATCCTTCTCCTGCCTAGCTAGTGGTCATTCTGGTTTTTATTAGACTAATCAGGTGCCTTAGACAGGCAAGATGAAAGAAACAGATGAAACACATCTTTCCCTAATTAAACACACATCCTTATATCGTTAATCAGATGTAACACACCTTTATTCAGTTAAAGTAATATTCTGCATCATAAACAAATGTAACACATCTTCGCCTAGGTAACATAATGTTCCACAAGAATCAGAGCTGTTGGCTGCAAAGTTTTCCTTCAAGAATAAGAAGTAAGATTCTTCTGTAAGGTTTCCTGTTTTTGTTTGTGGTGTGTGTATATGTTTGCAAATGCTCATGTGTGTGCATGTGGGGGCCTGAGACCAATCTCAGATGTTGCTTAGGAACCACCCATACCATTATTATGATTATGACTTATTTATTTGCTTACTTTTGAGACAGCAATCCTCAGGGGTTCTCTTGTCCCCACCTCTGCAGTGCTGGGATTACAAACATCCATTTTACTTGGATGCTGGGGCTTGAACTCAAGCCCTTATGTTTAGACAGTGGCTGAACCATCTCCCTAGCCTCTATCTTGCCTCATGATCCTTGAATGTAGGGCTGGGGTGGTGATATAGATGTCTGGTACAGCATACTTTGTGTTTTAATTCAAATTCTTTCTTGATCTCACAAAAGCCTGAAGCCAACTGGCCTTGCAGTGGGTTGGGTCTTGGACCACCAGGTGTTGCTGGTGACCACATTAAGCCACAGAGAACAACCCATTCCTCACGTTCTCCTGGCTGCTGGCCGCTGGATGACACCTTGTATCTCAGAGGCATTTCTGTCAAAACCTGATGCATCTTCAAGTGGACAGAGAGAGGAATAATCTTCTTCCCAAGGAGTGAATGTGAAGAGGAAAAGCTGATCCTGTGACTTTCTTCTTAGAAAAGTTTTTCTATTAACATATATTATACACAGTAGTGGGTTTCATCATGACATTTTCAAACATGTATATCATACATTTGACCATGTTCATCCCCCCATGCCCCCTCTGTCACCACCTACTCCTACTGATCAACCTCATTCCAAAGAGTCCCCCTTCTACTTCCACTTCCTTTATTATTGTTATTATTATCATTATTATATTTCAACTGTATATGTGTTTGGTCTGCATGTATGCTATGAGCCACCTGTGTGTTTACCTGTAGAGGCCAGAAGAGGGCGCCAGATCCCCTGGAACTGAAACTAAAGTTATAGATGTTTGTGAGCCATAATGTGGGTGCTGGGACTTGAACCCAGGTCCTCTGCAAGAACAGCCAGCGCTCTTAACCACAGAGCCGTCTTTCCTTCCTTTTCTCCCTCCCTTCTTCTCTTCCTTCCTTCTTCCCTCCTTCTCCCTTCCTCCCCCCCCACCCCCCCCCCCCCCACCCCCCGTCTCCCTTCCTCCCTCCCTCCCTCTCTCTTTTGGTGAACCAGTGAGGTTCATTAGGATTGCTTACAGGAGCATGAGTACCTTGCCAAGGCTCCAGAGTAAAGACTAGGAGCTGTCAAATGTGAGTGTTTGGGGTTGAAGCCTTCCTTGTGAACACCCCTCTCTGGAGACTTGTTGGATCAAGTGTAGGGATATATTTAATGTTAGGACAAATTGGCAAGTGTGTTTCAGTGGGGGTTACCCCTCTGCGTGTTTGGGAGTTCAGGGAATTTCGTACACACACACACACACACACACACACACACACACACACCCCGCCAGTGTTGACCATTTTCAGCTTAGCGCTTTGTGCCGTTTGAATGGGTTGAAGCGGGTTCTGCAGCTTTTATTTACACTCCGGGTGACTGATATTGTCCCACATGTGTTGGGATGTGTGTTGGCCATCTGCACATGGCCCTTTGTAAAAGGCCTGGTGAGTCTTTGTTCCTGGTTAATGCTGTCATTTGTGTTAATTGTTGAGATGTAAAATTGAATCCTTTGTCAGTTATCTGTAGCAAATGATCTGTCCCAGTTTGACCTCCCCTTCCTCTCCCCTCCCCTCCCCTTCCCTTCCCCTCTTCTCCCCTCCCCTCCCCTTCCTCTCCCCTCCCCTTCCTCTCCCCTTCCCTTCCCCTCTTCTCCCCTCCCTTCCCCTCCCCTTCCTCTCCCCTCCCCTCCTATCTCCTTTGCCTTCCCTTACATACCCCTCCCTTTCTTCCCCCTTTTCTTTTTTTCACTTCTTTACTTTTGACGTCTTATGTTGTCTAGGCTGGCTGAAAACTTGCTGTGTAGCTAAAGCTGGCCTTGAACTCCTGATCCTCCTGCCTCTACCTTCCAGGTGCTGGAGTGTCAGGTGCATCCTGCCCAGCTTCCCTGCCTAGCCACTTGATTTGCTGAAAGAAGTCATCACCCCAGTGAAGCCCGTTTGTCAGGGTTTTCCTTTGATAGCTATGGTCTGTGTCCTCTGCAAGGCGCTGCCTGTTCCAAAGCTGGTACCAAAGCCGGTACCAAAGCCGGTAACAAAGTCGGTACCAAAGTCAGTACCAAAGCTGGTGGCTTCATAGTTTGAACTTTGTCTGAGTCCCATGTTCCCCCAGGGTGTGTGTGGTCTGAGGTATTTATCAGGGTTCACAGCGCCCCCACATGAACAACCAGTTGTCTTGTCAACATCTACTGGGATGATTTTCTTCCACTCAGTCAGCTCTTGGAGGACCCACCCACTTTGGACTTCTATTATAATCCATCAGCCAGCATGCCTATCTGCTTTCAGATGCACACAGCCCTGATTTATGGTGATGGTAGCTGGGGTCTTAAAATGTAGACTGTTTGATTGCTCTGGCTTATCTAGACCTTTGCATTTTCTTTTACATTTCAGGATATGCCCATTCATTTCTACCAAAGGGCCTCATGAAATTTTGATAGGAATTGTATTAAATCTATGCATCAATCTGGGGCAAATTGAAACCCCAGGAGTAGCTAGTTTTCTAGTGGACGCTTATAGTTTATCTCCACAATTATTTAAGTCTTATTTCCTCTCAGTAGGTTTTCAAAAGCAGTTTCCACATCTGCATAGGATGCTTTAAATTCCTCCCTACATACTTTCAGTCTTAAAATATGTTGTAAAATATATTTCAGAGGAATTGTCTCCCGGTGGCCTGCCGCTGCCCTCCAGATACACAGCTGGTTCTGTACCTGACCTTGCTCCTTGCTGCACTCCCTCGCCATGTATTTTATTCGGTGCTTTATGGCTTCTCTTTCTTATGCACCCAGCCACCTGTGGTTCCTGCAGCCACCTGCAATCCAGGTGTTATTACGATCATATTTCATAACACATTTATGCCACATGTGCTCATTTATTTTTCATGCTGTTTTAGTTCTCTGCTGCTGTGATTAAAACCACTGACCAGAAGAACTCGGAGAGGAAAGGGTTTATTTGGCTTATGGGTCACAGTCCATTATGTAAGGAAGTGAGGGCAGGAGCTCAAGCAGGAATCTGGAGGCAGGGATGGAAGCAGAGACCCCAGAGGAGTGCTGCCTACTGGCTTTCAGGGTCGTGTTCACCACCTTTGTTATAGAACCCAGCACACCCTGCTAGGGACGGCAGCAACTCACAGTTGGCTGGGTCCACCTACATCAGTCAGCAATGGAGGAAAAGCCCACAGACACACCTCTGGGCCCATCTGATGGAGTGAATTCCTCAGTGGAGGTTCATCTTTCCCCATTGTGCTAGGGTTAGCCCTCACCTATGTCATGCATTTTGATAGGGGAGGGGCTTCGTTTAGCTGCAGTCTTACAGCTCCTTTCCACCTGCTGGGCTGTGCCAGTCCTTGGACGTTTGGGTATTGAGTGGAGTGATACCTGGGGCCTTCCTTCATCCTGCTGGACATCTCTGTGTCATTTCCAGAGGCCCTGACTTTCCTGTAGCATCCCTTCCAGGTGCACCTAACCTTTTGACATTGCACTGGGATACTGTTGTCCGCAATATTCACACTCAAGAACCCTACAACTCATTTACAAAAAACTCCAGCATGGATGGGGGAGGGACTGAAGAGGCCCCACCCCCGTCGGAGGAACCACTGATAGGTGATGGCAGCTGAGGGGAGGGAATCATTTTCCTTTGGGGACATGGCTTCTGGCAGGTTGCTCGTGCCTTGGTGGATGGGGCTATTAATTAACAACAAAAACAAAAAGATGGGAGGTTGGGAGGAAGACAGGGCACTAGAAAGAGGTAGAAGGAGGTAGTCATGGATGGATATGATCAATATACGGTGTATAAATTTATGGAACTTGCAAGAATACAAATGCTATTACAAATCACACTCACAGTATCGCCTTTCTCTCTCTCCCACCCTGTGCTGCAGGGAGCCACTTCTGTACAGCTAAGGAGCTCACGGAGGAGATTTGGGCGCTGTCATCAGAGCGGGAAGGGCTAGAGTCGCTCCTGGGCAGGCTGCTGGCACTCAGCTCCAGGAGTGTCAGAAGGCTGGGCAGTGTCAAAGAAGACTACGCCAGGTGCAGACAGGACCTGGCACTCCAGGAAGCTGTCCACAGTGAGTACCCCCCAGCCATGGCCTCAGGACAAGTTAATGATGACGTTATTGGATCATGCGGTCAGATCACTCACTGTGACAATCACAGAGCACCCAGCCAGCTCATGGGGGACATTGTTGGCACAGTGGGGTGGGGTCACCTATCAGCGTCCACTTTGCTCTTGGACCGGGACAGTTTCCCTTTCTCTGAACTTTCCCATTTTCTCCTCTGCATCTGCTGATGGACATGGTGGGCTGTGGAGCTCCCTCCCCTGGGTGCACATCCTGAGCTGAAGGTATCTTCCCACCGGTTCAGTCTTCCCGGGTGCAGGTCACAGGCTGACGCTGAGGGTTGAGACAGGAACAGGGAGGGACTCTTCTGTTGGGGTGTCCTCGGAGTTCGATTCTCTCCCCAGGAGAAGGACAGAGGTGACACTGGTGTCACCTGTGCCCAGGTGTCGGCAGGCCAGAGAGGCTAACATGATATATGCCCTGTGTTCCATTGAACAGAACTGGTGTCACCTGAATGTCCCGTAAATTGATGACAGGGAAGATTAGTGTTCAAAGTCCACATGAGAAAATGTAACTCTAGCAGGCAGAGGTTAGGCATGCCATTTTGGGATGAACAAACTAGGCTTTAAAGTTCTGGTGAATTGTGTGAGGTGTGGCTTCTCCCAGGTTTGAATCAAAGAGATGGTCAGTGGTCATGGGGTCTCTTTCCAGGGAAGCCTCAGCTGGCGTAACAGCTCAGAGCTGAGCACTGTTTCCTTTAACTCTTTTAATTTTCTTTTTAAAATACTTAATTTTTATTTTAATGTGTATTTAAAGGGGGTTTGAACACATTAATGCAGTGCCTGTGGAGGCCAGAAGAGGGCGTCGTCAGGTCCCCTGGAGCTGGTGTTACAGTTACCATGTGGGTGCTGGAAAAAGAACTCAGATCCTCTGCAAGAGCGGCCAGTGTTCTTAACCACCGAGCCATCTCTCTGCCCTCCTCCCCGCTTTAAAACTTTCTTTAAGAAGTTTTAAAAGTGATTGTTGCTGTGCGTTGGTCACATAGAGGTCAGAGAGCAACTTTCCGGAATCGGTTCTCTTCCTCTGTGGTTACATGGATGGGTTCACCAAGCTTGCACAGGCCTCTGCCCACCGAGCACATCCCTCCTTTCACTCTTAAAGGCAAACATTTTATTTATTTGTTTGCTTATTTTGCCAAATATGCAGCCCATGGCTGTGTGTCAAGTGTCCACAAGCACTTTGCTGAGGGAGGCCCTGCAGGCTGGCTTACTTCATCGGTGAGAGAATCGAGCAGGATGGATCTCCAGAAGGCTTTTGCTGTTGATTTTTTTTTTTTTCTCCATGAATAAGGAAAAATGAAATGTTTCGTGGTGTTATCGCTTAGCTTTTACACAAAATGGGGGAATGGATTATATCTGAGAATAAAGACAATGTAAACAGATTTGAGCATATCTAACCCAATGATATTTTCGTTTGAATAGTGAGTTCTTGAAAGCCATTAATATCGTTTTAAAAAAAGCACTGTGCAGTATTTTTGAATCTCATCATTGTTACTTCACTAAATACTTTCAAGATGATGAATAAAACATAAACAAGTGGAATGGGAGCCTGTAACACGGGACGGCTCCAAACTGCAGATGGCTCATGGTGCAGATCTTTGTGTTTCATGCGAGGATGAGGCTGGGTCAGCCACCCTTTCCCCGAGTGTGGCTCACAAGCACATGAGACTGAAGCTCACTTTGAACCAGTCTGAGGAGATGTGGATCGGGGTCACCCACATGAACAATCCATTGTTGGGAAGGACATGGGTAACAAAGAGAGAGAAGACGAATTTCTGGGGGCTGGAGAGATAGTTTAATGGTCAAGAGCATACACTGCTCTTGCAGAGGACCTGAGGTTGGTCCTCAGTGCTCAAGGGATGTGGCTCCTGGGATGTGACACCCTCTTCTAACATCTACAGGTGCTGTACACACATCTACACACATACAGAGATGTATATAAATTCATATAACTAAAACTAAAATCTTTGAAAAGAAAATAAATTCCTGGGTAAATTGAAGCTTTTACCTACTGGAATGTGATAAACCAGATCATAGTTTGGGTTCAGCTGCTTTTGGACCTTGAGAGTCAGCAATTCAGAGGAGACTCTGAGTTCAAGTTCAAAGGTAGCTCAAGCAAGAAAGAACAGGCGAATCTGTGAATGTACCACAACTCTTTTTATTCTTAGATAAAATTCCTGTTTCTTAGGTCTTAAAATAATAATAAAAAATTATGCACATATATTAGGGGGAAGGGATTATATCTGTGGTAAGTACAATGCCCTTGGAAATCAGAAGAGGGCTTTGGATCCCCAGGAGCTGCAGTTACAGGCAGTTTGTGAACCATCAGATGTGAGTGCTGAGAACTGCATTCAGACCCTTTGCAAAAGTAGTCCATGCTTTTAATTGCTGCGCCATCTTTGCAGCCTGTAGATAAAACATCTCAAGATAAAACTAAGAAATGAAGGCCAGGTGTGGTGTGCATACCTTTAGTCCCAACACTCAGGAGGCAGAGGCAGGCGCCTCTGAATGAGTTCAAGGCCAGTCTGGCCTACAGAGCGAGCTCCAGAACAGCCAGAGCTGCTACACAGAGAAACCCTGTCTTGAAAATCCAAAACAACAACAACAACAAAAACTAAGAAATGAGCAATATATAACACTGTGTTCATCTGTGTATATGTGTTTAGCTGTGCACACACATGTGAGTGGAGGCCAGAGGCCAACCTTGGGTGTCAGCTCTCAGGCACTTTCTACTTTGCTTTATTTAGAGATCTCTCCTAACCTGGAATTTACCAATTTGGTTAGGCTGGCTGGTCAGAAAGCCCCAGGGGTCCTCCTGTCTCTGCCTTCACAGGCCTGGGATTACCAGTCTGCCTCCCAGCACCCAGCTTTTTATGTGGGCACTGGGGATTCAACTCAGGTCCTTCTGCTCGCAAGGCAAAGCACTTTAACTGCTAAGCTATTTCTCTACCCCAATGTAAAGCATTAAAAAAATAAAATCTGATTTCTGACAATGGTTTCAAGGGTTGGAGAAGGATGTGCTGGGATGGATGAGCAGCTCTTAGAGACTTGAATTCTCTTGTTTTGTTCTTCTGAGATCCTTATTAGATGACACACATGTAGATGCCAGATCCAGCCGGGAGGCACAAAGACACAACACAGCTGTCCCCTTCCCAGCTCCTCGTAGGAATCTGCTCACGCCTTCCTGCTACCACACAGTTGTGAACTTGACCTTGGTACACCTTGGCAGTCAGTGGCAAGGGTGATGAGAGCTGTCCTTCCCCTGGGCAGTAGCGTGCCCTGCTAAGGTCTAGGGTTCTGTAGAAAAAGGGCAACATTTCTGGGCCAGGGACCAATCAACAGTGTTGCTCACACAGAGAGCTCTTAATGATAGGAGGCACCTCTGGTGGCCATCAGAGATGGACTGGCCTGTTTCACCATGGAGATGTCATTGTGCCCTCTGTCTCTGTCTTGCTAGTGAATTCACTGAGTACAGAACACTGCTTCTAAGTCTTACTGGGTCATCTCCAGACCCAGCAGAGTGGGCTTGTTGATTAAACAGCTTTGTTCGCTTGCAGGGGCTGGATGATGATGGCACAGTCTGGTTTGGATAGTTATTGTTTTGCTCTTTTTTTTTTTTTTTTTTTGTGGAGCTGAGGATTGAACCCAGGGCCTTGCACTTGCTAGGCAAGCACTCTACCACTGAGCTAAATGCCCAACCCCTTTGCTCTATTTTTGAGACAGGATCTTCTGTAGTTCAGACTGGCCTTGCACCTGATATGTAGTTGAGGATGACCTTGAACACCTGATCCTCCTGCATTCACCTCTTCAGGACTGGAATTAGAGGCAAGCAGCACCTAATACCTAGTTTGTTCTGTGCTGGTACTGAACCCAGGACTTTATGCATGCTAAGAAATCACTCTACCAGCTGAGCTGCAATCCTAGCCCTGAGTTGGTTGTTCAGATTGGGTGATGGGACAGTGACAGAAACATGACAGTCTCAAGGGCAAAGGGAGGCAGACACGGCCCCTGCCTTTGAATCCATAGGTTTCTGTTATGGTGGCACACTCCTGTGAAGAGGAAGAAGACTTTAGCTCTGAGACTGCAAGTCACACATTTAAATTCTGAGGAATATTTACCATAGTGGAGGAAAATGAGAAGCAAAGTGGCTCCTGCATCCCTTGAATACCTACAGAAATTAACCAGCAGCCTTTCATTTATATGCATTTCAATTTTATTTTTAATAAGAGAAGGTAGGGTATAAAAAAAAATTAGTAACTGATTTTAGGCTTTTTTTCCAGAAAAAAAAAAACCCTTAAGATTTATACAGCTGTTTCTCCATCTCCTGTGTATAACTTGATAATCTGTATTGTACTTTATTAATATTGTTGATTTCACACTGGAACTCGGATATAAAGAAACCAATGTGGAGGAAAAAGATTTCATCACAGAGTAATCAGGCTAGAATGTAAATAGGACATCATTAGCATGGTAATGCATTTCTCCTAGTTCTGCAGGCTGCCAGAGTAGATCTGGGTCCACAGCTGGTGAGCCTTCGAGACTCCCCGTTTGGGAACCATTAGGTTCAGAAAGCAGTTTCCAGGGAGAAGGCTAAAGGGCAGGATTTCATATTTTGGGTTGTTGGTCCACAGCCTCCTGCTTAATGCAACCCTCTTTCAAGAACTGGGGAGGTGGAAATCACATGGGATGACATAAGAGCAGTGACGACAATTTTCTAATGATAGTTTGAGGTTGACCAGATGTCCACATGGACAAGACCTACATTTAACTTTGGATTACCTCATAAGTTCTAAGCTTGAATTAGCCAACAGAAGGAAGTGTGCTGAACTGAATGGATGTGGATTCTTTTTACTCTGATGTCCAGGGTGCAGCCCTTGCAGAGGCTTGTTTGTGTCTATAGCTGTGGTGTCTCACTTAGCCTATGAGTTTCACATTCTGCACGTGTCGACACTGCCCCTCCACACTCACCAGCTATCTTCAAGAGAAACTTGCAAGATAAATAAGAACACAAGAATCAGACCTACCTTCTTCTCTCAGGATGGGGGCAGGGGAAAAAACAGAAACCTAAGAAATTCATTTAATAAGGTCAAAGGTGAAAATAAGTAAAAAAAACTAAAAAGAGACAGGCGACAGTGTTAGTGTCAAGTGCTAAGGACTTTGGATGAGATATGGTCACAGCAGGCTTTCTCTTAGGTCACCAACCCCAAAATCATGACATGAAGGCTCATTATTAATTATGAATGCTCAGCCTTAGCTTAGGTTAATTTCTTGCTATTTCTTATAACTTATTTTAACCCGTTTCTCTTCATCTATGTTTTATATCAAGGCTTTTTACCTTTCTTTCATTCTGTATGTCCTACTTTCATTGCTTGCTCTGTGGCTGTCTGTCTGGCAGCTGGCTGGCCCTGGGTGTCCCCTCTCTGTCTCCCTCTCTTTCTCCTCTTGTTCCTAGATTCCTCCTCCTACTTATTCTCTCTACCCACTAACTCTGCCTATCCCTCTTCTGCCAAGCTATTGGCTGTTCAGCTTTTTATTAGACTAGTCAGATGCCTTAGGCAGGTAAGGTGAAACAGCAACACAGCTTTACATACCTAATTAAACAAATGCAGCAGAAACAAATGTAACATATCTTTACATAGTTAAAGTATTATCCCACAACATATGCTGTGATGAGCCTCTTAAAAAAGCAAAGGAGACAGTTGACCTTAGTGTCCACCTGCCTCAAAGGTTCCTAAAAGCCCCCAGTTCTTATTGTGTGACTTTCCATGGTGGTTTGATTCAATGGGTTAGTCTTCCTTGAAACATGTTCTTACCTCACATAGGATATACCATGTTCTAATTCTGTTCCAGACAGAGTTTCTCTGTGTAGACCAGGCTGGCCTGGAACTCACTCTGTAGATCAGGCTGTCCTGAAACTCAGAGATCTGCCTGCCTCTGCCTCTTGAGTGCTGGATTAAGGGTATGTGCCACCACTGTCCAGCTCCATGTCCTGATTTTAGTCTGTTTCATTTGTTGTCTCTCTCATTCTTCTTCAATAGAACAAGGTTTCAGGAAACATAGAGCCAGGGAACATGGAGCCAGGGAACATGGAGCCAGGGAACATGGAGCCAGGGAACACAGAGACAGGGAACACAGAGCCAGGAAACACAGATCCAGGAACATGGAACCAGGGAACATGGAGCCAGGGAACACAGAGCTAGGAACAGAGAACCAGGAAACATTGAGGCAGGGAACACAGAGCCAGAGAATATGAATCCAGTAACACAAAAGCAAGTAAGGATGTAGAAGGGGAAAGACCTCTCAAAGCCTACAGGGTCAAAACTGGGTGAGACTGAAAATGATTGGGATGAACAAAGTATGTATGATGGTCAGTCTTCATCGTCAAGTCACTGAGTCAGTTCCCTGGCTCCATATTCTATGACTCTGTTTCTTACATGATCTCTAGTTGTATTTCCCTGGTTATGTGTTCTTTGCTCTGTATTTCCTGGTCCTGTGTGCCCTAGTTTCAAATTCCCTGGGTTTGTGTTCTTTGGTTCCATGTTCCTGTACAATGCATTAGCTATGTTCCACCTCCCATGGGAATGAATGATGGTTTGGGTGTATGGCATACCAAACTAAAGTGCACAGCTCTGTGACAGCCACTTTGTTTAGAGGAGGACCTTGGCTCTCTGCTGTAGGGGGTCTCTTATACATCCGCTAGATTTTCAGTTTCACAGATTGCTCTTGGCAACCACATTCCAGATGGCCCAGGCTTAAGGAAACTCAGAGGTCCATGGTCACACTCATACACTCATGCTGCGGAGAAAGTTCTAGCAGAGTTCCATGGCTTCTCAGAGGACAATTCACTGCTGAGCTTGGGTCAGGTTACCGAGGTATGGGAACTGTAGCATGCACTGCAGATCTTGTGGTACTCCTTGGTCACTGTTGGCTTGGATCCCACCCCTGAGATTAATGTGCCCCTGGTTTCGGGGTCACTGATGTCAGTCAATCAGACAGCTTCAGAATTATGTTTCATATTTCCAACATGATTTTAGAGTAATTGTTACTCTGATGGTTTCTGGAATTTAACTGGAAATAATTCTATTTTGTGACTGACAGTGTCTCTTGTCCAGCTCCTCAGGGTCTACAAGTGAGTTCTTCACAGACCTCGTCCTCCATTGCTCTTTACTGTGTCCTCAGTCTGCATTTCTTGGGTGCTTTGCTTATGCACAGAGGAGTTAGATCTAGTGTGGGTTTCGTTCTTGAGAAGGAACAGTCTCTGGTCCGTCATCATCCCGCTTCCTTCACATCTCCACTCTCATCACCTCCCCTGGGAAGCAGGCATTTTGCCACTTTACCCCTGGACCAGTAATGCTGCCAACTGTGGTGGGAGGGCTGTTTCACACATAGGGAAACTGAGACAGAGGATTGCATCCTGTGACCCCATAGGAGGAGGCCTGAGCGGGAGTCCTTTGCATCTAAGGTTTCACCTTGACATAGGGTTTTGTTCTGTTTGATTTGATTCCTAATATGAGAGCTTCATCCCTCAATCTCACCAGCATGGCTGAGTATAAGCCAGATGACGTGGAAGCCTGAGGATGACTAGAAGCCCACTGAAAGGCCTGGCATTTGGTGAATGACGTTAGACCTTAATGAACCAAATCACTACTTCGTTAAGTCTGAGGAAGGGCTTTTCTCATGCTTTCTCTGCCATCAACATACAGGGGAGGAGAGAGGAAACACTGATCTGGCTTCTCCCACTATCACTTCCTGTTTACTTCACTAGAGCCTTTAAAGCAGTATTTCATGGCCATAGGGATTTTTTTCTTCCAAAACTGTGCTGTAATCTCCTAGGTTGGTGGCCTATGAGGCCATAGGAGCTGAAGGAGGAGGTCTCCAGAAAATGGCAGACAAAAATTTTCTGTCTTCAAAGGCTGATGGCAGGATGGCCTGTGAAACTGTCATGGGCTTTGCTATGGACAGGATTGGTTTTCATCAGCTTCCCACCTGTGCCCAGATGGCAAAGGGCATTTGGTGTGGAGTCAAAGAACTGTGGACACAGGCATGAGATACTGCTGAACCGTGTCGCAGGAAGATGTCTTCTCATCATTGAAGTTACAGAGGACCAGCTTCTTTCTTCCTTTATTACATCCTCCATGGCTCTTCCCTCCTCTTCTGGAGTATTCTGCATCCTTAGTTCCCATCACCTACTCCTTGCATCCTTCTGGCTCCATCCTGATCACTCCTGCATTACCAGTCCTGTGCTGCATCCCCTGTGGTGCCTTTTACTGCCCCCTGGAGTCTATGCAGGACTAACCTTGTTCATGTGCCCTGTCCTCCTTGTCTACATATGCAGCTCCTGTCTTCTGGTTCTAGGCCAGATTCTAGAAGGGTGATCATTATTCCTGCCTTAATACTCCGTGACTATTCATTCCATTCTGCCATGTTTAATGGAATCCTTAATGGCATTTATGAAGAAGCCCATAGACTATAAATAAACACCCTCTCTGGTATTAAAAGGGTTTTATACAATATGAAATTTAGAGCACATTTTATTTTAAAGAAGAGCTCTGACATTAATATTCATAGTGAGCCCCAAAGTAGAAGCTCTTCTGTCTTAGCATAATGAGTTTACGGTATGTTTCAAAGTCAGGTGCAATTGTGCTCTTTGCCATGACAATTAGAAAGGTCATCTTGTCTTGCAGGCTCCATTACAGCTGTAAACCAGCTTGTGGCTGTCACTATGAAATGTATTAGGGCACCTGTGCACAAATACAAGGGGGAGACAGACCTCTACTGGAAGTGTGGTTGTTCCTGTCTGATGGCCAAACCTGAACATGCCTTACATGGTATAAGGACAGAGAAACTTCTAAACTGAATTCTGTCTTTTCATTGATTAAATTGTTTGAGTCCTATAAATTAGATATAATGAGGTCCCTAGACATTGGATAGAGAAACTTGACATTAAGACACCCGTATATTTCTGATCTCTCTCTATTTTTCTATGTCACTTAGAAAACCAGTTATCTACATTGACATGTAGAAATGTTATTGTATTTAATCCCCTGTGAAGAACTTTGATGTGGGGATAGGGAGGGCATAGCTTCAGGAAAGTAGATTTGCTTATGGAGCCTGTGAGATGCAGAGGGGCTGGTGTCCAGATGGTGGCCTTGCCTGTGGAACTTGTAGAGGGAACATTTATCCATTAAGCGGGTAACTTCCGGGGAGATGAAAGAAGCCGTTGGGTATGTGAAGGGACATTGGCTGATGTGGGGAAGCATGGTTCTGAGTCTGGCCTGGCAGTGCACACTGATTGCCATGCTGAATCTCAGCAGATGAATTTCCATCTGTATTGGCTACTTTCCCCATTTCTGTTACTAAGTCTCTGACGAGAAAATACTGACGGCCTTTTGGAAGATGGCAACAACATCCAGGCCCAGTCTGCCAGAGTCTCCAGGGAGTAAACCGGACAAAGTCTGATAACTGCTATCTGAAGACGTGGGTGATGTCTGAATATTGATGGCGTGCATATCACAGTTAACCAGGGAGCACCATAAAACAGGAGAGCAAGTCCTGACTGTGCTCTCTGTGAGGGGGGGGGGGGAGGGACAGCTAATATGCCTCTATGAAGTTGCAAAAGGACGTTGTATTGGAACTGTTTCAAATATGGTAAACAGAGGGGACCTTCTATTTAAAAGGAACACAGCGGGATTGTGGATGACCTCAGTTTTCTGATATGCTTTCCTTCCAGAGACTCGGGCTCTTTGCTCTTTGTGTCAGCCTTTAGAGATGCAGGGTCCACCCATAGATGCCCAGTGCCTTGGTGTTGGGTTTCTTGAGGCTGCCAGTGTCACCTCATGTCTCAGACACCCTTTCAGGGAAACTGGCTTTGGCAGCACATGGAGGTCACAGTCAGGGCAGCAGAGCTTGTCAAGAATGCATGTCTGATGAGATCTTCTGCCCTTGACTTCTAGTGGGGCCCCACAACCCACAGGACCAGCATTCACCCAGCCTTCATCAGCAGTGCCCCGCCCTACCCCCACCCCCAATCCCTTCTCCACATCAGTGGCTGTCACTGTAAATGTCCTTGCTTGTCTGTAGCATTGGATTATGAGAACCCGAGTCTCCCTTTGAATTGTCTTCTTCCGAGGCTGTCTTAAGCCCCTAAGAACCCATCTGCAGATGGGTCCTTGTTGACCTCAGATTTACTGCAGAATCTGAGGCTGTGATTTGCTTTTCAGTGCTATGTCCCCAACAACATTGAACACACAGGTTCAACAACACTGAACACAGCCTTTTGTGTCACTGTGACCAAATAGAAAGGAAACAACAGAAAAGGATTTATTTTGGCTTATGATTTTGGAAGGTACTGTCCATCATGATGAGGACGGAGAGGCAGAGAGCAGAGCAGCTCACAGCAGGGCTTCCAGGAATCATAGGGAGACATAGGAAGGGGCTGAGGGAGCTAGAACACCTAAGCACACACTGCAGTGACCCACTCCCACCTAAGCACACACTCCAGTGACCCACTCCCACCTAAGGACACACTCCAGTGACCCACTCCCACCTAAGCACACACTCCAGTGACCCACTCCCACCTAAGCACACACTCCAGTGACCCACTCCCACCTAAGCACACACTCCAGTGACCCACTCCCACCTAAGCACACACTGCAGTGACCCCCTCCCACCTAAGGACACACTCCAGTGATCTACTCCCACCTAAGGACACACTCCAGTGACCCACTCCCACCTAAGGACACACTCCAGTGATCCACTCCCACCTAAGGACACGCTGCAGTGACCCACTCCCACCTAAGGACACACTCCAGTGACCTACTCCCACCTAAGGGCACAGTGCAGTGACCCACTCCCACCTAAGGACATACTCCAGTGACCTACTCCCACCTAAGGGCACAGTGCAGTGACCTACTCCCATCTAAGCACACACTCCAGTGACCCACTCCCATCTAAGGACACACTCCAGTGACCCACTCCCACCTAAGCACACACTGCAGTGACCCACTCCCACCTAAGGACACACTCCAGTGACCTACTCCCACCTAAGGACACACTCCAGTGACCCCCTCCCACCTAAGGACATGCTCCAGTGATCCACTCCCACCTAAGGACACACTCCAGTGACCTACTCCCACCTAAGGACACACTCCAGTGACCCACTCCCACCTAAGGACACACTCCAGTGACCCCCTCCCACCTAAGGACATGCTGCAGTGACCCACTCCCACCTAAGGACATGCTCCAGTGACCTACTCCCACCTAAGGACACACTCCAGTGATCCACTTCCACCTAAGGGCACAGTGCAGTGACCCACTCCCACCTAAGCACACACTCCAGTGACCCACTCCCACCTAAGCACACACTCCAGTGATCTACTCCCACCATTGCAAAGGCTGAAAACAAGAGATTAGTATATTATTTTTGGAGCCAGTTGGAGCAGAGGAACCCGTGAGGATGCACCACCACTTTTGGTGGAAAAGAGGCTGGTGTGAGGAGCTTGTTCTCTGAGCTCAAGGCCAACCTGGAGCGTTTCCCAGGGAGGATGCTGCAGCTCTGACTTCTCAGGAGTAAAAATTAGTGACTCAGCCACTTCCAGCTGGGAAGTGATAGGAGAGGATCTGCCACCTGCCTGCTGACCTTCAGAGCTTCAATAGAGAAACATTCCAAATGATTTTCCTTTCTCCTTCTGAGCAATGAACTTGGGTCATCTGGCAGCAAGTGCCCTTACCTTCTTACCCATCCCCCAACCCCTTTGTATCGTTAAATCCCCAGTCTTACATGCTCTTTGCTTACAAAATCTTTATGTTCATCACCAGGAGATTGTCTTGTGGGGGCTGGGTCCTGGGGAAGTGACATTGGTTCTTCTCTTCCTTATGTGATACGTCTACAAAGGGAGGTGAGGCTCCAATTTGTGACTCAGTTTGAAACCTGAAAGATCTAGAGCTGTCTGTTCTCGCTAGACATTTTTTTCACGTGTACATTCAACAGTGACTCTGGGTGCTACGTCAGCATTTCATTTGCTGGAATGCCCCAACCAAATCACCGTTCACTGTGTGAATCCCGATCTGAAATGCCCTTAGTGGGTGAGTGCCCTGCCTTGTGGGCTGGCCCGTGCTGCTCTGCTCTCTGGCTTTTGTACTCAAAGCTTTGTTTGTGGCTTGGCTCCACACACGCTGAGGCTTCAGGGAATATAAACTCATACAAATATTTGTTGAGCTGAGTGAGCAACCGTGGGAGGGGAGATGAGCTGTTCCATGTATATGGAAATCTTCGAGCTCTGGGCTGGACCGCATCTGCATCTCCACCTGATCCAAAGAGCAGAAATCCGATAGTCCCTGTGATGTGTAAGAGAAAGCAGAGCAGGGACTCCCTGCAGGGGAGAGGAGAGGAGGTGTATGAGAGTGTCTGACTCTCTCTTTCCTTCCCTCTGCATCTCTCGGTTGCTGGAGTGTCAATCACGATGCTGTGGAATGATCACTGTTTGAAATCTACAGTTGTTGATCTTGTATTACTGCCATTCTCTTTCAGCTCCAGCAGCGCAGGTAAGTCTTATGAGTTCATGTTGTCCCTCATCCATGCTCAGGATCATGGCCCAAGGGTTGGAAACCCTCTGCAAAGCCTATAAGTCCTTGCTGCAGTATGGCTGGGGAACCGGCCGTCCCTGTGTAAGCAGTTGCCTGGTTCTACTCAGGGGGGAAATGATGTCACAGGTTTCCTTTCCTGTTCTTGAACTCTGTGTTAGACCTCCCATCTTTCAGACAAATATCCAAGGGAAACAAGTTCAAAGGAGAGAGTTTATTTTGGTTCAGGGTTTCAGAAACTTCAGAAACCTGCACATCTGGTTCCGTTGTCTCTGGGCCTGGGGAAGGCAGAACCATCATGGTGGAAGGATTCAGAGTATCGCTCTTCACCCCACGTATCCAGGAAGCAGAGAACATAAGCAGAGGGAGCCAGGACCATACCGCTAGTGATCTCCTTCCTCTAACCAGGCCCTGCCTTCCACAGTCCTGCTATCTGCCAGTCATCTCTTCAGATTTTGGAGCCATCAATGGATTAAACCATTGAGTCTTCATGTTCTAGTCACCCCTCACAGCTGTATAGCCCTGCTTTACTAATCACCTAGGCATCTCTCCATACAATTGAGTTGACATTATGATTAAATAAGACAGAGGGCTGGAGACGCCAATGTCTTCATGGGGTGAGGACCAGATTTCAAGCTTGCCTTCAAAATGAAAGCACAGCTCCCACGATTTCCTTTGTCGACACTGACACGGGCATGTTCTCACTTCTAATTTGTTTAAAATTTTATATTTGATTTTCTAGTCTTTTTTCATTTATGAACCCCCAAATCTGTGTGGAGAGCCACCAGCATCACCTGGGAGTCACGCTGGATGGGTTTAGTCTGAGTATTATCGACATGCCATTTGCTGCTGGCCTTTGGTTTCCTCACAGCAAGGGTACAGCCTGCAGTGGATATTCCATAAGGACCTGCCAGTGGTCTAGGTGATGCTGAGAATTGAATCCGCATGATGTGTGAGCCACTTTTCATTACTACATCAAAATATCAGATTAAATAACTTAAAAGGCAAGGATGCTTTTGGTTTAGGTCAGAAGACTCAGCCCATGTATGTCAGCAGACTCCATTGCTCCTGGGCCTGTAGTGAGGTCTGCATGTCATGGCAGAGGGGCGTGGTGGAGCAGAACTGCTCACCTCATAATGACTGTTGTAAAGCACTGTTGTCTGCACCAGCCCTTCATCCTCACAAGATCAGCTGTGGCTAGCTGTGAGCACTGACATCCCTCTTAGAAGGAGGGAGTGAGGAGAGTTACCGGACATCCCCTGAGTAGCTGGTCTTTCCTTCTACACATCTGGATGCAATTCTCTCTTAATTACTCATGACCTTGGGAGTCTCAGGGAGGGACTGGGTTATACAGGCTGGGTGAGGTTCACAGGAAGGGGTTCCATCCAGGTGGCTGTTGGAAAGCTACTTTCCTGTGTGGTGGCTTTGGGGCCACTCATGCTCTGAAGTAAGCCTAAGAAATTCCCTGGTTCCCCAGGAATCACACTTTGGTTTGCTGATGGCACCTTATGAAGAGGTAGTGGGCATTGCTCACATTACCCTGGGGAAGGGTTTTAACAACAGAGAGAGACATGGTCCCCTTCAAAGACAGTCCCCTTGGGACCCCCTTCCCCCAAGCAGGCAATACCCTCTTACTCTCCACCACCTTCCAATAATCATTAAATGGTTACCTCATCAGTAGGTGGGTTCATCAATGGATTGGTCTGAGCTCTCATGACCCAATCACTTCCAAAATCCCTATCAGTTGGTCCACAACACACTGGCAAGTAGCAATCTATGAATGTTAGGGAAAGCCTTGGCCTGGGCTGAGGTCTGTTCTATTTTCTCCTAGAGTTAACCCAGGCGGAATGCAGGGGTGATTCCTCATGGTTAGAAGTAGACAGGCCACATCATATGGAGAAAGAACACAGGCCAGGTCTCAACAACATGGCTTCTCTAGCTAGAAACTATTGGGAAGGTATATGCCCTGCACCTACCACACCTCATCTTGGAGTCTGCTCCTCCTAAGGTGCTGGGACACAGAGAGATTGGCAACTGTGTGCTCAGCTCTACGCCTGGTCGTGTCCCAGGGGAGATTAATTTGGGCGACCCACCGTGCTGAAGGCAGTTTTTGAACAAGTCCACAGAATATCAGAGTAACCAACAGCTTGGGGCGATTCTCTTTTTTCAGCCCCAAGTGGAATAACTCAGTGATCCAATCACCCTATAAAATGTGGCCTCATTGACATCTGTCTTGTGTGAATGTGGACACAGGTGTGAGTTGATCAGGCGTGGGATCAAGGACAGAGACCTGCTGTTTCTGTAAGCTATAAAAGGCTGGTGATACAACTGAATTCTGTGTCCACCTGAGTGTGGGAAAGATTTCACTCCTGTGCCTCAGATGTGTGAAAATCAATAGGGGAGGGCTTTTTGAGAAAGACTAGTTTGTCTTTCACCATTTCATGTTTACAGAATAAATGGACTTTTCACAGTCTGGGTCTTGCAGCAGAAGTCTTCCAACAGTGGAAAGAATCAGGCATCCCATAGATTTTTTTCTAGTTTATGAAACGGGTGGCCAAAGACACATTCAGCATGGTGCCAGAACAGGAGAGGACATTCTGTGTCAGAGGGGAGGGATGTTTCCAGAAACTCTTCAAGGTTGAGCAGACACAAGGTGGAAGGTCTTCTAGAAAGCCTTTGAGAAAACAAGGTCCAGCTTCTGTCCCCTGTTGCTCTGTGCCATCACATTTTTGCTCAATGAGGACACGGTACTTAACGTATCTACTTATCCCTGCTCCACGGTATTCATCATATCTTTAGACTTATCCCTGCTCCCTGCTCCCTGCCTCTCTCATCCCTCATTTGTGTTATCTTGGCTGGAAGGAGACCCATTTCCCCACCCTACATCTATCAGCCCTGATCTTTGAACTGGTTTCTATCTTTCTAAACCAAGGCGGCTTTTTCTGCCCGAGCTAGGGGGTATCTATGCACATGAGTGTGGCGAGTCATGCCTGACCACGTACCAGATGCTTTTTGAGCCAAACATCTGAAAAGAATTCTGAATCTCATTCACTGTTTTTGCCTTTGAGTTAAATAAAGTTTCCTGGTTTTTCTTTATCTAAAGAAAGTCTTCAACTTAATTTTCTTTTGTTCCTGCAAACGTCGTCACAGACAAGTCCAAAAGGACAACTTCATGGCAGGTCCTCTGTAGGTCCCTCGAATCCTCCAGGGACCCAGTGAACATTTGGACAGACATGCTGCTTTTAGAACTGCATCACCCCATTCAGCAGCATTTGCAAAGCCATGGCTGTAATTGTCTTAACATGGTTTGTGACCAGGATGGTGGTGACAGTGACATCCCTGTCATTCACTAAAGCCCTCCCCTTCTGTTCCATCTGGGAGGTAGACATTAATGGTCTCACTGTGGGGAAACTGAGGCCATGTGAGTAAAACACACCCATGCTTGTAGTGCATGAATGGCAGCTTGTATTTGCAGGTTTTCCCATTTGCAGCAGACACGTGGTTTGCACATGATATAGGTTGTCAGCTTATTTGGTGAAGGGGTGCTATAAGACAAACACCCACTTGATTAGGGAGTCATAAAAGACAAATATCTCTTCATTAGCTTACAGAAGAGTGTCCCATCATCACAGCACGTACAAAGTTCATATTGAAGTCACCCCGGGGTCTGCAAGCTCATTGCCAAAAAAATACCAGACTAATAAGAATTCCACTATGATTGACACAGTTTATAAAACTTTTTAATGAAAATATAGTTTCATGTCAAACTCAGATAAATGTGGACTCCGATGTTTAATAAGATGGTGGGGTCTCTTCCAGATCCTTTGGGAACATTGTACTCATAAAGCAGTCAGGAGGCAGATCGCCATGTCTTTCCTGCATCAGGGTCTTTACCATTTCACCATTTCTTTGTAATGAGTCTTTTGGTCATCTTTAAAAGAGTAAAAGGACTAAGCAGTCAGGCCCTGTTCGCCTCTGGAGATGCATTGCAGAAAGGGTGTGCCTGGGTTAGAAGGCTGAGTGCACTTCCGACATGGTAACACGTACCTGGACTCCCTGAATAGGAAAGATAAAAAAGATCTTGAATTCCAGGCCAGCCTAAGCTACATAGTGAGACCCTACACACACACACACACACACACACACACACACACACACACACACACACACACACACACAGTAGCCTGGGGAGGTTTGTCAGTGGGCGCAAAGGGCTTGTTGCACAGGTGTGATCAGAACGTTAAGTGCCAACACTAGGGAAATAGAGACAGGTAGATCCTCGAGGCTTGCTGGCCACCTAGCCTAGCCTAACTTTTCAAGGAGAGACGCTGTGTCAAAAGTCAAGGTGGGTGGTACCTGAGGAATGACAACTGAGGTCCTTTGCCTCTGTATGCAAGCATCCACATGTGTACCACCCACAAACAAGCACACACACATACATGCATGTTCACTCACTCATACTGCACACAGATGCACACACTAACAAACAATGTCCCTGCCCTGAAACAACACAAAAGATAAAGAAGTGAGAATTTTTCAAATAAAAATGAAAAGAACGAGCCGGTGTTCTTATTCAAAGGTCTGGCACGTTTTCACGTGAGGCACCATGGCCTCTCCTTATGCGCTCACAGGCTATTCCACAAGACAAAGCAGTGTTCCCATTATTTTAGGACATATTTTATTTCCTAAATTTAAATTTTTCACTGATCATAAAAGCATGAAAATATCACACATTTGTGGGGTACCATGTGGTGTTCCAACACAAGTGGAATGCTTTAATCAGATTAAATGTCTCTCTTTCTCATTCCTTCATGTTAGTACTGGAAATTGAACCCAGGGCCTTGAGTGTGGTGGGCAAACACTGTGCCGCTGAGCTATGTCCCTGTATTGTTTCTACTTACTTACATTTATGTCTTTGTTTCATGTGTGCATACATGCTGCAGTGCAATGTCAGGAGGACAGCTTGTAGGGGCTCTTCTCTCCTCCTGCACGTGTGCTTTAGGGATCAAACTCAGGGCATCGGGCCTGCCAGCAAAGGCCTGTGTCCGCTGAGTCCATCTCACTGGTCCAACCCCCTATTATATTTCAGTGGAAACACCCAAAGTCCTTTCTTTTGGCTTTGGAAATAGTCCATTTTTGTTGTATATAGTCGGGTCATTTATAAAAAAATGGCCATGAGAATTGTGATCTTGGCCAGAGCTAGTCTCTTCTGGAAGTGTTTCAGGCTATCTAGTTGAGGACAGTGCCATGTGTGGGACTGTGACAGACCCAGTCCTGTGCCTACCCATGTCACAGGGACCCTCACTGAAAGCCCTTAGAGACACCTGTGGAGACCCTGTCCCAGGGAAGAGTAAGATAAGACTAGAGATTGTGTTTTCCCTCAGATAGAGAGGGTGCCAGATCACAGAAGCTAGCGATTGTGTTTTCCCCCAGATGGAAAGGGTGCTGGGTCCCCAGATGCAGCGGGTGCCGGATCACAGAAGCAGTTCCATCCAAGTCCGGCGAGATGGAGCACCGAGAGGCAAAGCAACTGACTACCGAGGAAGTCCCACCTCATCATGGGTGATGACACACAAAAGCTGCGCTTCTGCAGCGCCCTGTATGACCTGCAGGTACATGCAGCACCATTGGAGAGTCTCCACTGTGGGCAGTTGTGGATTGTTTATGTAACTTGAGATGGGGCCTTGTGTGTCCTATAAGTTCTGTGAGTTTCCCTGCTCTGTAAGGGGGATTTTTTCACAGGCTGCACTTGTTTGATTTGGGGGTGCAGTTGTCATGGTTTTCTGAAAGTGACGAAGGTCAATATTTAGCTTCATCCCACTCTCTGTCTTGGGCTGTAGATTAACTGTCATGTGGCCATCTCAGTGACAACGGGGCACCCATCTGTTCTAGACCTCACGTCTCAGTCACATGTGCCGTCCACACAGTGTCCTGCCACTCCCGGCCACTCCACTCCTTTAGACTGGGTATTTCTCACCTGTGAAATGAGAAATCGGACTTAATTATTTCTGATATCAAATACAAACTTAATAAGTCTTGATTTATTTAGAAAAAGTACCAAAATGACAACAAACACATCTTAGAAAGTTCCAGGCATGTTCAAAGTCTTGGACATCTAATTCGTACAACCATCTTAGTTCATGAGTACTGTGACACAAAGCCCTGGACATAGGCTGCTTATCATGACAGCAGGAGAAACAGTCATGACCCTGGAGAGTCTGACCTCAGTGCCCACTTCTCAGCCAGTACTAAAAAGAGGCAAAAAGAGGGGTGGTGGCATAGCAGAGAGAGAGAAAACACATCTCCGCCTGAGCTGTCGCACTCCGTTATGGACTCGATTCCCCTTGTAAGCCTGATGACCCAGGGTTGTAATTAACTTGGAATTACAGCCACAAGTCAGCTCTTAGAAGCGATGAGGAGCAGCACCACCAGGGCTGTGGCCACAAGAGGGCGCTGTGGCGAAGCTCACCAGCCGAGGCTCTCTGCTGTGAGCCGGCTAAAGGGAAACTCAGGAAAGAAGCATTCTGGGACCTCGTCTGTCACCTTGAGAGGCCCAGTCTTTCTGTGAAACACAAAATAAGATAACAGAGACATCAGCACAACTGCACGCCTTTCCAGCACCATCTTCATCTGGGCTCTGAGCAGTTCTTCCGGGTCACGTGCCTTCTGCCCACCTGCCTTGTGGTGACACTTCAGGCGTCTATCTTCTTAACAGGAGATGGAGTTAGGCTTGATGGCGAGGGATATTTTATTTAAATCCTCTCAGAAACGCTCATTGCTTTTTCACTTGTCTGACTGGTAGTCAGCTGGTGTTTCCGTATAGCCAGAAGTGAAGACTTAAAGATTGATTAGGGTGTGGCTGATGCACCTGTTTGGCACCGACCTGGGTCGATGCCTTTGGGGTTCCCACAACCCCACACTGGGGACCCTTCACAGTGGTTGGAGCTGTGTTTAGAGGGACGAGCAAGGCACCCAGGAGAAGCTGAATGTTCCTGTGCCAGCCGTGGGGAACCCTGCACTGATTGCTTTAATTAATTAGGCTGCTGGCAGAGCTGTGGGACAGGAAAAAATTCATCTCCAAGCCTTGCAGAAAGTTGAGTCTCAGGCACTCAGCCCTGTAACTCCTGGTTATTGTTCTGTGACCCCCGGGCTGGCTGCTTTCCTCTCTTCCTATGCTGTTGGGTTTTCTTAGAAAAAGTTATTTATTTTACATTTGTGTAGCATGTGTGTGTGTGTGTGTGTGTGTGTGTGTGTGTGTGTGTGTGTGTGTGTGGTGTGTGTGTGTGAGGGGGGGGTTCAGGTGTCATGACACACGCATATGGAAGTTTGAAGACCATTGTCTGTTCCCTCCTTCCACAATGTGTGTCCCTGGGGATTGAACTCGGATCATCAGGCTTGCCAACAACTCTGAGCCATCCTGCTGGCCACAGGAACGAAAGTTTTAAGCGCTCATAGACGATCATTACTATTTAAATGGGAAACCAGGCCAGGAAGCCATCAGAATAGGGGGTGTGAGTGAGTCAATGAAATGACTCGTCTCTGCGGCCCCTGGTCCTCAAATTGCCAGCTTGGCTTAGAGCGTCTTTGGAAGGGGAACAGGAGGCTCAGCCCAATGCCACAAAGTCTGTCACTGAGTTCTAAAGCCCTGTGTGGCCGGGATGAACATAGGACAGAGTCAAACTGCAGAGGCATCCCAGGGAGCAGAGCGTTTTGAAGGCAGCCGAGTACAAGTGCCTGAGCTCCAGGATGGGTAGAGGAACATGTTCCTAAGCCCAGATCCTCTGCCCCGGCTGTGTATCCATCTACACAGGGCTTCTGGCCACCTCATGGAGTATTTCACTGCTGGTCCCTACTCCACCTTTTCAGTCTAGTTATGATGGTGTGTCTCAGTGTGTGAATGTGTGTGTGTGGGGGGGGTGTCAGAGGACAGCTTTCAGGAGTTGGTTCTCTCCTTCCACACCCCACCCCCAATGAAACACTATCTGGGGATGGGACTCAGATCCTCAATCTTGGTGGCAGGTGCCTTTACCTACTGGCACCTTTTATCACTTTTTCCTATTTAGCCCCTTTTCAGTTCCTCCTCAGGGTGTGCCCTAAGTTGGTCTGGCCATGCTGAGTTCTAGGCCTGCGGTGGAAGGTTTGACTGACCCTGGGAGGGGGGGGAGGTTTCCCCCAGCCTCCAGTCACACAGCCCCAGAGCAGCTGGCAGCAGAATCAAAAGCCTCTGTTTTGCTCTGTGCAAAGGAGGTGGAGAAGAAGTAACCTGACATCAAGTCTGTGGACTTGCCAGGTCCATGTTATTGAGATGAGCAAACGGACTACTATCGTTATTACTAATGGTTAATTATGATGACCAGTTATTATTCACGATTAAGGTGAGAACTGAGGGGTACTGCCACAGCCTGCCTTCTTGAGTGGAAAGAGAAGATGATATTTCTGGACCCATTATGAACCCTCTTCAGAATATTGGTAGAGAGAATGCTGACCTTGAGGGGGTGTGGTGTGGGGCATGGGGCACTCCAAATGCCAGGCTGCTTAAATGGACATGTGTGGGGATGGGTTTGTGTCCATGTGTGTGCTGTGTCCAATGTGTCTGTGTTGTGTGTGGTATATCTATGTAAAGTGCATGATGCATGTGTGTGGGGAGGTGTGCGGTATGTGGGGGTCATGGAGATGGCAAGCGATGCTAGAATGTTTTAGGTAATCCAATGGCATCTATTCAATGACATACCATCTTTGCTTGCCTGCTGCCTACTGCATGCTGTCCCAGTAACCTACTGTCTTTGCCTGCCTGCTGTGTGCTGTCCCAGTAACCCAGGAGAAGAGCTCTAGACAGTCCGACATAGGTTCCATAGCTGTCTGGCTCCTAAGAATTCCTGAGGAAATACCCGGGGTCCCTGGCTGTTCTAGGCCATGTACCAGGTGGCTATGTGGGTAGCAATTGAGCCTTTGCTCACCAAGAGACTCACGAAGCAGCCACTGATGCAGGCAGGGGGATGTCTTTGCCTATCAGGTATTATTTGTCTGTCGTGGGCTACATGCATCTCAGGGATAGCTATGAATGTGGCCCAGTGTATCTGTAGATGTCAACTGTGGAAAGGTTGGGCACTCTTGGTAGGAGGATGTCTCAAAAAGGAGAACTGTTCCTTATACTTTTGTACTAGCCGCCTCAATGTGTTGAATTATACAGGTATTTTATGCTCTTCAACGTTGACTTTCTTCCTGCACACACACACACAGACACAGACACAGACACACACACACACACACACACACACACACACACACACACACACACACACACACACACACACATACACACACCCCTCTAAGTAATGAAGAACAGTGCCCATGCCATTGGTTCTTGTTGCAGGGTGATTTTTCTTCATTTGCTTGGGAACTCCTGTGACTCCCTACTCCTGCCTCTGATTCAGCCATACATCAGACACAGCTGCACACCGTTCTTGACCTCAGGACTCCCTCCCAGTCTTGAGCAGACTCCACAGAATGAGGGGACTGTGGACAGAGAAGGACTTCTGGGCAGAAAGGTTGTGCCAGGTTGCTGTCTTGGGGGGGGGGCGTGTCTAGCATTTGCTAGTCTGTTTTCTGTTTCTTTACTCACCACTATTTGAGACTCTGCTGTCGTTAGCATAGTGTTTGCCTGTGTGTCCCTCTTTCCATCTATTCTTTCAGAGAGAGAGAGAGAGAGAGAGAGAGAGAGAGAGAGAGAGAGAGGGAGAGAGAGAGAGATATTAATTTTAAACCACCCCAGAGGACAGGAGCCCGTCCCGACAATGTTTGGATAGCAGTAGAAGTAAATTCTTGTTGAATGACTCACCCCACCCCCCCCCCCCCCCCCTTTACGTTTGACAGGCTGCTGCTGGGAATCTGTCTGCTTCCAAGATAAGTGCAGGTTTCAGAGGCAGGTTCCTGTGCCCCAAGATAAGCAATTATTTAATAAATTGGCTTTGACATGAGCTTTCTGTTTTAATACTCCCCTTCCCATTGTAAGATAATCTCCTGCATGTGATTTCCCATCACCCCTGTAAGACCCCACTGTGGCTCACCTCAGGAGCCTCAGCCTCTTCCATAGGAGAGAAATCCATGTGGAAAGAGATGGTGAAGGGCTGGCCTCGTGCAATTGTGAAGACGTTTGTAAAAGAGAGAGAGATGCAAATGGGGTGGTACACATTTAGGGTCCCCTGCTGGGGAGGCTAAGACTATCCCGATATCTGGGGCTTTATGGCCAACCAGTGAAGCCGAACTGCTGAGTTCCAGGCTACTGAGATACCCTGTCTCAGAGAAGAAAGTGGATGGTGTCTGAAGAATGCTGCCTAAGGTTGTCCTTTGACCTCCATGTGGTTGTGCTCGTGTGTGTGTGTGTGTGTGTGTGTGTGTGTGTGTGTGTGTGTGTGTGACTCCCTGCATGTGTGGCTGTGGAAGGGGTGCCAAACCAAACACTTATCTCACAAGTGCTGTCTCTCCTGTCAAGTTCTGACAAGCACTCCAGTGTGAAATGACCATTTAAGGAGACCTAGGCAAGAAAAGCCTTTGATCTCATGTGGAGTCATGGAGGACTCAGGAGTCAAAGGAACATTCCAGCAGTCAGTGACTGGTTGGCATCTATGCTTTTCAAAGACTGCACAGAATGGACAGGATTCCCAGAGAGACATGTGAGAGGTATTTTATGCATCAGACTGGGTCGAGAATTCAGCACAGAATCACACAGAGATCTTTAGGGGAACAGATGAGGGTTCCAGGGGACACACTGGGGAGGGGAGACCCCGAGTGACTGCCTGACTGAGGGGCTGGGTAACAGTGTTTGTCTGCAGATGAAAGGAGGATCCCAGCGCCAGTGTTGGACACATTTAACTGAAGTCATCACAATGCCTCGGTGGGTGTCAAGAAGGCACGGGACACAGAGCTTGGGCTCTGGGTGATCTACTGCCATGATGCTCTGCCTAAGCACAGGGGGTCATGTGACCAAGGACCAAACCCTCTCAATCCATGAGCCCAAGTGAATATTTCCTCCTTAAGGTTTACATCTTTTAATTAGATTTACTCAATTTATTCTATGTGTGGGCATTTTATCAGTATGTATGTATGTATGCATGTATGCATGTATGTATGCATGTATGTATATGCACCATGTGCAGGCTGGGTGCCCATGTGGAGCAGAAGGCATCAGATCCCCTGAAATAGGAGTTACAGACAGGTGTGAGCCACCATGTGGTTGCTGGGAATTGAACTCAGGACCTCTGGAAGAACAGCCAGTGCTCTTAACCACTGAGCCATCTCTCCAGCCCCTCAACAGGTACTCTTAACCACTGAGCCATCTCTTCAGCCACTCCTTGAAGTTTTTTATGCCAGGTATCACACCACAGAGACACCATGATAATCAATACAGTTTCAACTATGGCTGGCTAAGTCTTACATCTCCTTGAGAAAGCATCACCGCTCAGGGGCTGTGGTGTCTGTATTAGTTGGCCTTGTATTCCCATCATGACGTACTACCAGAGACAAGTAACTTAAAGCAGCACAAACGTTATCTTATCCATGGTTCTCTAGATCCAAGTTAAAGATTGGTGTGGCCTGTGGTGGGAATAGCGTTACACAATGGTAGAAGCATGTATGAGAAACAGGCTCATTCTGTGAGCCAGAGGTGGAGAGATTCTAAGAGACCAAGCTCCCCACAATCACCTTGAAGGACATACCACCATGATCTAGACCACCCATTAGGCCCCCCAAGTTCTACCACCTCCCAGTAGTGCCCCAGTGATGAGCCCTTCAATGCAGACCTGTGAGGAACACTCACCTGAGAGACAGCAGCCCCTCTGGGGGCTCCAGGTGATGCTCAGGGTGGGAGGAGCTCTTGATGGCACAGTGACTTTTGGTGGTCACCTTTTGTGGGGGGCACAGAGCTCCACGCTTCAGGCTGATTTACTTGAAGCTTGTTGTTGCCAGGTCCCCCAGCTGGGGAGGAGATCATTTCTGGTTGCTCCCCAGGGCCACTAGAAGGGTCTGGGTAAAGGAAGGATTTTCTTTTCTTTTTTAATTGCCATTTATTAAACATCAGAAAGATATATCACCATTTGACTTTACACTATGTAACTAATCGGGGGTTGGGGGCAGAGACCAATTCTGAAATCAGGGCATGAGACAGTGTGATGTCTGTGGCTGTTGGTCCCATGCCATCCTGAATCTGAATTTTCTGTGAGGACATTTCATTATTCTAGTCAATTAAATTTGAAAAAAATATTATAAAATGATTATGCTTTTGTTTAATAGTAGCATGTTGTTTATACAATATTTATCCTATAATATATGACAGAGAACTAACATTTTCTTTCTCAGAAAATTGATCTTAATGACTATGTCAGGCTGTTGTTTGTTCTAGGACAAGGTTTTATAACCTGTAACCCAGGCTGACCTTGAACTCAGCTATGTAGCCAAGGGTGACCTTAAGCTCCTGATCTTCTGACTGCACTAAAGGAAGATCGTTCTTTTAAATGCTGTGCACCTGCTTCCTGACACCTCAGAGCATTTGGTCTCTTGGGGCTGTCTCATCATTCAGGGGAGGGAGGGAGGAGGAAGACAGAAGAGAGAAAGTGAGGAAGGAGAGAGAGAGAGAGTTTTGAGAGGCAGGCACTGACAGGGTGGTGTAGGCAGTAAGAAACCAAATTAAGGGAAGAGATTTGGTGTTGGAGATTAAGAAGTAGAATGAAGAAATGCTCCTAAGAGAAAGTGATGCCCAATCTAACTCAATGGGCATTCACTCATTCATTCATTCATTCATTCATTCATTTGGTGCAGGGAACAGCACAGGGCTTTGCTCAAGGTGTCATGGTGACACTGAAGAGAGTGGGTGACCTTTGAGGGCGATTTGAGAGACCATAATGGAGTACTCAGGTTCTGAGGCCCAATGAAGAGTTAAGGCCTAGCTAAGGAGACTTCTTTAGCTGTCAGCAGGACCCAGTCATCTGACCTGAGCAGAGGTGGGCAGGGCTGTGAGAGAGGCCTGATATGGAGGAAGGCCTGACTTAAGGCAGGGAGAGACCAGTGTGGGCATGCTCAGTGGATACAAGAAGTGGAGGGTCAGCAGGTACTGAGAGCCCTGGGTGCAGAGGAGGATTCTGTAAGGACCCCCCTTTCTCCTCTGACTATGTGGAGAGTATACTGAAGGAAGAAGAGTGGGCAGTATCATTTGTGGGGGCCGTTACAGGGGCAGGCTTGGCCCCATTGCCTGCAGATTCTAGAATTCCACAGGCTTACCTGAGGTGGCATTAGAGGTAAGGGGCCTCTTCTTATGGGGGAAACTTTGGAATGCTGCAACAATAGTGCCAGCCAGGTGAGGGACAGCTTGTCCATGTTGACCCAAGGTGTGAAATGTGAGTCCTTTGTCTGAGGGGAGGGGTGGCTGTACATGAGTTTGGGCCCCAAGCCACAGTTGCTCTGGAGCAGAGGAATTGTGTTCCATGAGCCCATTGGCCCCTTCTTAGGCAAGCTGATGATGGAGTTGATGGGACATGGGCCTGTTATGCTGTTCTGTAAAAACATCTTCCAAGGTGAAACCCTGTGATGTGGGCGCTCTCTCTCTCTCTCTCTCTCTCTCTCTCTCTCTCTCTCTCTCTCTCTCTCTCTCTCTCTCTGTGTGTGTGTGTGTGTCTGTATGTGTATGTAGGCATAAGGTCAACATCAGGTATCTTCTTGATCAATATCTACTTTTATTTTTGAGGCAAGATCTCATTGTATAGTCCTGGCTGATCTAGAACTTTCTATGTATAGACCAGGCAGCCCTCAAACTCAGAGATCTGCCTGACTCTGACTCTCAAATGCTGGGATTAGCCCCGCAGTGGTGGTGCACACCTTTAATCCTAGCACTCAGGAGGCAGAGGCAGGAGGATCTCTGTGAGTTTAAGGCCAGCCTGGGCTACAGAGCGAGACCCAAGACAGCCAGTGCTACACAATGAAACCCTATCTCAAAAAACCAAAACCAAAACCAAAACAACAACAAAAGTGCCTCCTGGCCTCCAAGGGTACTGCGTGGATGTGATATATACATGTAGACAAAAGACCATTAAGTTGGAGTAAGTGCCAAGTCAGGCCCTCACTTTATTTCTGGAGACAGGGTCTTTAACTGAACTTAGAGTTTGCCAATTTACCCAGGCTGGCTGATCAGTGAGCCCCAGAGACCCTCCTGTCTCTGCCTCTTCAGGGTGGGAATTCCCTACCATGCCTGGTTTTTATGTGGGTGCCAGCGATCCAAACTGAAGTCCTCATGCTTGTATGGCAAACACTTTACCAGAATGAGCCATTTCCCTGGCCCCTGCCCTGGGTTTCTTGACTGGGGTGTTTTCTGCATGGCAGGTCATTGATTTAACAAGATCAAACATGTTACTTTTATGTGAACAAAGCAGGCAATCTGTTTTGTGAACAAACCTGGCAATTTGATTCCAGGTTGGGTCTCTGTATAAGGACTCCATCCAGGACAGGGAAGGTGTTACTTTAGCCAGGAATGTGTGAATGGAGGGAGCCACCCCTTCTCCACCGCCCCACCCAGGATTTTCTGACCTTCCCAGGGCTAGGTGGGCAGCCTGGAGTGAGCACTGAAGTCCACCATGATCATCTTGTGATAAAGGAACTGCAGGCCTTTTCATCCAGGCCTAGTTAGCAAACTGCTTTGATACCAGCTGGCTGTAACAGACATTTTTAATAAAACTTACCTCTGAGTTAAGAGAGAAATGCTGCCTCCGAGCTTTTCCTACTGAAACATATGAAAAACTGACAGGTGGGCTCTCTGATGCAAAGCCTCTGTTGGGGCCAAAGGCAAACATCTGATGAGCTTGTGTGCCCATGGGGGAAGGATTAATTAGATTTCCATCTTGCCCCCCAGCGTCCAGCCCTCTGTTGTTATGACAGGACCACAGAAGTTTGAAGAGCTGAATCATAGTTTATATTTTTAGCATTATGGGCTACTGAGATGATAAGAATGATGGGGAGGGAGTGTCCACAGTGCTCCTGTGGTAGTTAGCATCTGTCCAGACCTATGGGGTGGATATCCGAGCCTTATGTTGCTTGTGTAAAGCAGCCCAGTGGGGACATGGATATCTTGGAGATGGCTACAGACTTTAGCCCAAGCTCCCTCTCTCCAGATGTCTTTTCAGGCCACTGCAGGTGGGTAGCCTGGGGTTGTGTGTGCTCGTGTGTGTGTGTGTGTGTGTGTGTGTGTGTGTGTGTGTGTGTGTGTAGACCAGAGAACAACCTTGGGTGTTGTTCCTGAATCACTATCCAGCTTCTCTTCATCCTTTCACATTTGAGACAGTCTCTCACTGGACTGCAACTTGATTCTGCTGGATTAGCTGCTAAGCAAGCCCCAGGGATCTGCCTCTCTTCACCTCTGCCATGTGCCACCATCCCTGGCCGTTTTTCTATTTTGTGTGCATGCTAGGGATTGAACTTAGGGGCTCCTGCTTGCAAGGCGGCACGTTGCTCATCAAGCCACCTCCTCAGCTGTGTCCCACCATTTTCTGCTGAAGCGGTCTTTGTGTCTGTCCTGTGGATTTATGTTTTGTGAGTGGGACTGAAGAAACATCTCTCTACCAATGTCTGTGGGGGTGGTAAAAGAGAGATAGGCTGAAAGAAAGGAGGTAGTGAGCAAAAGAACTCTCTGGAGGGAGAGGTGGAATTGGGCAAGGAGAGCAGGATGGGATGATGCTTTATCTGACTCCATCCATTTCCTGCTGTTGTAACAATCCCATGTTATGCATAGTGTAGAAGGAATGGTTCATTTCCTCCATACTGGATGCTGGAAATCCAAAGTTGAGAATCTGGTACCCAGTGGAGCTTCTTGCTGTATCATCCCATGGTGGAAGGTGAAGGCATGCATGATGGCTAATTTGTATTGTCAGCTAGATTGGGTCAAGGAATACCTGGGGTACTAATGATGTGGACTTGGTGTGTCTGTGAAGATATTTCTAGAGAGGATTAATAGAAGGTGAGGACCCACCTTGAATGGGGATGTCACCATCCCGAGCGCTGTGGTCCCAGACTAAATAGAAAGTGGAAAAAGAGTTAGACAAGCACAGATGGCCCCCTCTCTGCTTCATGATCTGCTGAGATGTGAGCATACAGCCCTTCACTGCTGCTGCCACAGCCACGAGACTCTGCAGCCACCATCCCTTTCCCCGTGTGATGGACTGGACCCTAAAATGGTCCAGCAAAACAGACCCTTCTTTCCTGCCTTGTGTCAAGTGTTTGGTTACAGCATCTAGAAAGGCAGTGAATGCAGGAAAACGTGGAAAAAGCAAGCAGTGGGGTGAGCTTGTCCTTTCACCACGAGCCACTGCTGAGCTAACTCACTTGGCCCTGCAGTGGCAGCATGGGCTCATCCCCACAGCCCCACATCCACCATGCTGCAAGAGGACTGAGTTTCCAACAGGCAAGAACTCGGGGGACACATGCACCATAGTGGTCCTTGGTAGCAATGGGTGGTTCCACACACTGGGTGCTGTTGGCAAAGTTCTTTATCATTTGCTTATGGTTCTTGTCAAAATTTCTGGTAGTTCTGATGGCTTTAAAATTCCAGGTAAGGCCATTGTTAAGGGAATAATTTCCATGGAGGAAGTGTCTTGAGTTTTGAGTTTAAAAACAAAAGACTGAAACAAAATGAAAAGGAAACTTAGTGGTTAAGGATGTGGTTCAGTTGGTAGACTGCTGGGTTGCTTAGAGGAAGCTGTTGAGGGGATTCTGCCATTCAGTCCAATAACCAATAGTAAGGAGCAGCTTGGCCCCGGGCCAGAGTTTGTATTAAAGAGTACATGACCTGGGGACTGGGATATAAGCTGAGATGTGCTCTTGGATTGGGGAGGACTTGCTGAAGCCAGGTCTTGGTGACCTTCCCCAGACCTTTCCCATCACCCTTGGGAATGAGGAGCAGCAGCAGCTGAGTTAGTGATAATGGCACAGCTTTGTTCTTAGTGCACTGTATTGATTTTACCTGTTAATAAACCCTACTTGATCTCAGACTTTCATCACAGGTTAGGAAGCCCTGGGCTTGACTCTCAGTATGGTGTGTCTATGATCCCAGCACTCTGGAAATGGAGGCTGGAGAATCAGGAGTCCAAGGTCATCCTTAACTATATAGAGTTCTGGACCAGCTCAGGCTACATTAGATCCAGTTTCAAAACTCTTCTGGGGATTCAGCAGAGAAGACTGCTCAGACACAGATTTAAGGCAATAGGAAGTCTACATTAGCCAGCCGACAACTATACCGGTGTTCAGGATCCCAGTGCAGCACTGAGCCTTTCTCAGGATTAGCCTGTAAGCACAAAGACCATGTTCTGGTTGACATACTTCAGTTAATGAGAACAGTTAGCCAGAATCAGAACTACAGAAGCCAAAAGGCAAGGTTAGTATGTTTAGAGACTTTCCCAGAACTATATGGACTTTGATGGATTAGGCCTTTGTTTTAGTTTTGGCAGGTGGTGCTGTCTATGTGCTGAGTTTAACAGCCTGAATGGTACTTCCATCATGGAGTCAGTTGTGCTAAGGTCTAGGGGCCTTCTAAGGTCTGGGGCTGTGTTACAAAAACAAAACAAAAGGAAAAAGGGAGGAAACTTGTAGACAAATGGGATGGCTTTTTCTTACTCTTTCTTCTCAAGCCCTAACTAGCATGGCTGGATCAGCCTGTGTGCGTTTGGATTTCCTGACACTTGTTTCTTATCAAGGTCTGGATAATTCGTTCCCTTTGGCTGAATTCTACATAGTGGTTTTATTTTATGTGCTCAACTCCAAAAGCCAACAGAACAGGGGGAAGATACTGGATGTGATTTTAAAAGAAAGCAATACAGTTTAGACCTGGCTGCTTTCTGATATAATTGTATTTTAAGTGCCTCCAAGATCAGACAGCTGGCCCCTTCTTGAGGCAACTCTGTGAGACAGATGGACCAACCGTGTCTCCAAGCGTTGGCTTTTCCTGAGCCCTGGCTTCTGTCTATCTCAGTGCCCTGACTTTGCCACATGCCAACTGTGGGGTCTCTGGTGCCAAGATGTTATCTAGAACTGACTTGCTGTCTTCCAATTGAAGGAAAGATGCATATGAGGGCGGGGTTACTTTTTCCGCCGGCAGAATGATCTGCGTGGACTTGTTCTTGTTTGGTGGAATATCCAAGTCCTGGAGGACTGTAGGTGGGTGTGTTAATCTTCACCCTTGAACGTATCTCACACTCTGCTATAACACAGAGCCCGCCATTACATCTATGAGATCGAGTGCTCGTTCCCTGAACTATTAGATTCATTATTCTGTATTCTACTACAAGTGGCTTGTTTTTTATTTAAAATGAGGGTTTGGGGGCCTGGGGAAATGGCTCAGCCTGTAAAGTGCTTGCTATGAAAGCATGAGGACCTGTACTCACATAAAAAGCAGAGCATAACAATGATATCTGAAACCCCAGCCCTCGGGGTGGGGAGGTAGAGACAGGTAGTTACTTAGAGCTTGCTAGTCAGCTGGTCTAGCCAAATCAGTGAGCTCAGGGTTCATTGAAAAATCCTGGCAGCAAAGTAAATGTGGAGATTGACTGGGGACACCTGATGTCAACCCCTGGTCTACACACACACACACACACACACACACACACACACACACACTTGCACACACATATGCACACACATGAATATAAACACACGCAGTGCACATACTCAAGGGCTTATCTGCAAATTCTCACTTAAGGAGTAAACATAATTGACTTTGCTGGTCATTTACACTAATTATGGCCATCACAGTGGCTCAAGGGAGTGGGTGTGCAAAGCAGAAGCTGATGGCGCTGCCTGTCTCATACCAATTGTAGGGCCCTTGGGAGTTCAGATTGAACTACTGTTGGCTTTCCCCACGAGCATTCCATATTTGGGAAGAGACTGTAGCCTTTGACCTTCTATATTTCTGTTGGTGATGATACAACATCACAGATGAAGTTATAAGAAAAGAAAAGCTTACTTGGGTTCATAGTTCTTCAGGTACAAGGTACTAGTGGTGACCTTCCTCCTGACAGAGTCCCAAAGTGACTCAGAATGTTATAGGAAGAGAAAAATATGCAGCTTTTTCCTCTGTCTTATAAAGCCACCAGGATTCAATCATGGGGTTTTGCACTAATTACTGATATCTAATAGTACTCACCTCCCAACAGCTCAACTCTAAACTCTGTAGTTAGATTAAATTTCCACTCCCTCATACTTCATAATGGGGATTAAATTTCAACACAGGAATCCCCAGAGGACACTCTTGAACTGCCTCCAAACCGCAACAGTTGTCCTTTTTAAGTGCAAGCTCAGCCTCAGCTTACAAGAGCCGAATCAGATCAGCAGGACCTGGGTGAAGTTTGATTCAGGCTGTGGGTGTTTCTGGTGAAGGATCCCTCCCCCTTCCTCAGATCACATTCTGATTGGATGCTTCACAGAGAGCAGACTGCTGACTGTGGATAGTGGATTTACACACCTAGTGTGCAAGGCACGTATTCCCCAGGTGGTAATGCCAGCCTCAAGAAGAGGAAGCAGATGGTGGTAAGATGCCGTTGACTCATTTTATTTTCAATTAATTTCTGCCTTCACCAAGATGATTCTTCACAAGACTGACACCCCTGGAATTGATTTTTCCCATTAAACACGAAACACAAGGAACTCTCAGTGGCTCCATCTCCATAGAGTCAGCATATATGGAGTGTGGATCGAAGTAGTGAACAGTGACCCTCTCCAGTCCTGGAGGAAGCTGTCCTCCCCTGCCCCACAATGCCCTAGCAGCCTCTCCAGTGAAATAAAGGGCGTGTCAAACCCACAGGTTCCTGGAGAGGACTTGAACACTTGCCAGAAAGTCATTGCAGGTCATTGTTATGTCAGAGAAGATGGCTTATGGTGATTGCGTTAGTACTTTTCTCCTTGCTGTGATAGATTACTTGATGAAAGCAACTTAAGGAAGGAAGAGAGGTGTGGATTTTGTTTTGGGGGTGGTGGTGGTGTGTGGTTTTGAGACAGTTTCTCTGTGTAGTCCTAGCTGTTCTGGAACTCACTCTGTAGACCAGGCTGGCCTTGAACTCAAAGATTCTCTTGCTTCTGCTTCCTGAGTGCTGGCAATAAAGGTGTGTGCCATCACCTCCTGGCATTGAGAGTTTGAGAGTCCATCTTGGTGGGGAGGACATGATAGCAGGAGCTCGGTAGCTGGTCACATTGTATCCACAGTCAGGAAGCAGAAGCAGGTGAATACTGGCACTCAGCTCTCTTCCTCCTTTTTACTCAGTCCGGAACCCCAGCTCATGGGCTTTGCTGTCCACATTTAGGGTGGGTCTTTCCATCACAGATAGCATAGTCCAGAAACTCCCTTGCAGGTATGCCTAGAAGTTTGTCTCCTAGATGGTTCTAGATCCTGCCAAATTCCCAATCAGTATTAACCCTCACAGTAATGTGTGGTTTGTGTGAATATAGAGCAGGTGTCCTTACACCTCTGCGCTCGCGCTCTCTCTCTCTCTCTCTCTCTCTCTCTCTCTCTCTCTCTGTGTGTGTGTGTGTGTGTGTGTGTGTGTGTGTGTATGCACGCGCATGCATGTTCTGGTTGGTTTTAATTGTCAACTTGACAAAAGCTAGAATCACCTGGGAAGGATCTTAATGAGAAATTATCCAAATTGGTCTATTGGTGTGTCTTTGGGGGATTGCCTCAATGATTAACAAAGTAGGATGACCCAATCCTCCATGGGCAGCACCATTCCCTAGGCAGGGGATCCTGAGTAGTATAAGAGAGGAGAAAACTAGGTGAGAGCAAGCAAGTCACTAAGCAAGCAGGCAGCATGGGTAAATTTGTTTCTCTCTGTCTTGACTATGGATGGACACAATATGATTAGCTGCTTAGTTCCTGACTTGACTTCCCTTCAACAATGAACTGTGTATTGGCGACATTCCTGTTTCTGTGACAAAATACTCTCAGTAAGGTAACCAACGTAACCTGTAGAAGGAAGAGTTTATTTTGGCTTACAGTTCCAGAGGGATGAGAGTCCATTATGGTGGAGAGGCATGGCAGCAGGCATGCTGAGGCATGGCAGGAACAGAACCCTAAGAGCTCACATCCTTGACTGCAAGCATGAAGCAGAGAGTGTGAAGTAGAAATGGGTTGAGGATGTTATTAACATGCTCCCTCCATCAAGGCATCCCATCCTGAAAGCTCTGTGGGCTCCATAATCAGCACCACTGACGGGGACCAGTGTTCAAATACATGAGCCCATGGGGACAGTCCTCACTCAAACTACAATAGGCTGCATTTCCCCAGTTTTGCTCAACAGGAATTTGAGTTTTTCAGAAGCTTCGATGTGGCTTGGGGGAGAAAATGTTCCTCATGGCCAGGCTGAGTCTGGACTCAGGGCTGTGGTGGTTTCCTAACAGTTGCTACCGCTCTCCTCTCTGCTTTGATGTGAGTGACGGAAGCCGTGAAGTACCAGAAGTGTGGCACTGGGCATTCACACCCATCCCAGAGAATCGCAGCTGGGACTGAAGCACTGTCTCCTGATGGAGTTGAAAGACTGTAGAAACCTTTCTCCACAAAGTTGCAGAGTGTACGGCTTTTCTCTCAGGTTCCAGGAGTGACATGGGGCAGAGCCGGCCCTTGGGGCATCGCTGGTTAATGTGGGACTCCGGATCTTACACCATCGGCTTGTGAACCTTGGGGTGGGCCAAGGCCACACACGGGCTGCAAGAGACAGCCTAAAGGGTGAGTGGGTGTTCTGCCAGACTTCAGAGAGACAGCGAAATTGGAGGTAAAGCTTGAAAGCTGAGGGGATTTCCATCAGAGTGGGCAGGATGCTTGCATTTACGCAGGACTTGGAGTAATCGCCAGCTGACAATGTCCTTGTCACTGTGTCTCCTCTTTGTGAGCAGGGATGGATGCCTGTCATCATCCTTCCCTCCTCTCCTCCAGCCTGGGTGACAGGGGGATTGTTTATATCCCCCACCCCAAAACTGACTAGGCCAGTTGGTGCCACACATAAGCTGATATACTTCTTCCACGCCCACAACACGACTAAATCTTTCCCTTTTGCTCTTTTCCGTGACAACTTTTGGCCTTTTTGCAGCATCTGAAAGCTTCCCCTCCCCCACCTCCCCCCAAAGGCGTGTTCAGCTATTTGCTCTCTGGGTGCCTCTCTGGATCCTCGCTGCTCTGTGGATGAATTAAATTGGTCTCGGGGATGGCAGTGATCGTGGGGCAGCCTGGTACATTCCCCCTTAAAATCAGAAGAGAAGCAAAGTGCTCTTCCTCACATCTACCTGTTTTCTTCAAGATGGCATTTCTTGCTGGCCGGGAACTCACCAACTAGGCTGGGCTGGCTGGCGAGCAGGCCCTGGGATCTGTCTGTCTCTGTCCCTCCTACCCAGGGTTAGGATTACAAATGTTCACCGCTACATCTTACTTTTTTCTTAAATGTGGTTCCTGGAGAGCAAACTCCTGTCTTGCTTGCATGCTATCTTAGGGTTGCTGTTGCTATGATAAAACACCACGACTTAGGGAGGAAATGGTTTATTTGGCTTTCACTTCCAAATCATTATTCATCACCAAAGGAAGTCAGGATGGGAACTCAAGCAGACCAGGAGCCTGGAGGCACGGACTGATGCAGAGACCATGGAGGTGTGCTGCTCACTGGCTTTCTCTCTGTGCCTTGCTCAGCCTGCCTTCTTATAGGGTTCTTATAGAACTCAAGACCACCACCAGCCTAGGGAGGGCCCTACCCATATGGGCTGGACTCTCCTCCATCAGTCACTAATTAAGAAAATTTACCCTCTAGCCTAGCCTACAGCCTGATTTTTTTTTTCAAGACAGGGTTTCTCTGTGTAACTTTGGTGCCTATCCTGGATCTCGCTCTGTAGACCAGGCTGGCCTCGAACTCACAAAGATCTGCCTGGCTCTGCCTCCTGAGTGCTGGGATTAAAGGCGTGCACCACCACTGCCTGGCCAGCCTGATTTTATGGAGATATTTTCTCAGTTGAGTCTCCCTCCTTTCAGATAACCCCAGCTTGTGTCAAGTTAACATAAAACTAGGCAGCACACCGGGCAAATATTTTACAGACCTCCTCAGAACCCCTTTCACAGTATCCTCAGGATTGAAGGAATGCTTCCCAGCTCTCATGATCTACTGGTTGAATATTTATTTTTCCCTTTTACTTCCCTCTTGTGACTATGTGGACCTTCTGTTCATGGATGTATCTTGATGGCTTGTGAGAAGCAGAAAATTCTGCTTCAATTCTCAAGGTGATTTCCTTGATGGGCCTCAATCGTAATTTGCACACAGTTCAGCAGCTCTTATCTCATGTGAATATCATTTGTAAACCATGTTGACTAGGAAATGTTACTTTGTCTTTGATTCCTTTTTTAAAAGAAGATTTTATTTATTTTATGTCCCTTGGTATTTTGCCTGTATGTATGTCTGTGTGAGGGTGTCAAATCCCCTGGAACTGGAGTTATAAACAGCTGTGAGCTGCCATGTGGTGCTGGAAATTGAATCTGGGTCCTCTGGAAGAGCGGGAAGGATTTAAACCAACGTTTTCGAGGTATGAGCCTGATAGCTTAATTAGCTGACCTTTAACCACTGAGCTATCTTCCCAGTTCCGATTTTATTTCCTTTTACTTCGTGTGTGTGTATAGGTGGTTTGTCTTCGTGAATGTCTGTGCACTGTATGCAGTACCTGTGGAGGCCAGAAGAGGGTGTCAGATCCTATGAACTGGAGTTATAGACCATTGCTAGCTGTCATGTGGGTGCTGGGAATAGAACCTGGGTCTTTTGGAAGATCATCCAGTGCTGTTAACTGCTGAGCCATCTCTCTAGCTCCTGTCTTTGATTCTTAATTCTGCATGAATAAAGCACAATCAGTCTGTATTGTCACTGGTGATTGCAGAGAATCTACAACAAACGTCCACATGCCTGCTTTGAAGATTGTGATGGGTGTAGTCTCTAACCTTTATTGTCAATTGGACCGGACCTAGAATCATCAGGGAAATACACCACTCAGTGTGTCTATGAGGGAGTTTCCAGAAAGACTTAACTGTGGTGGGAAAACCCACCCAGAGCAGCATCATGGGCTGAGATCCTGGACTGAAAAAGGACAAAGCAGGCTGAGTGGCAGCAGTCATCCCTCTCCGCTTCATGGCTGTGGATGCAGCAGGACCAACAGCCTCCTGGCATCACCGTCATGATGGACGGCACCCTTTAGCCATGCACCAACACCAGTCCTCCCCTACTTAAGATGGTTTTTGGCAGGTGTGTTATTGCAGCCATGAGACCAACAACACAATGTGATTCTTTTGCTCCTGCCCAATGAAAGCCTAGCAATGAATTTAAGTGGAGCCTAAGCTCTCACGCTGTCACATGGGCCTTCATGCTGGGTGCTGGTGTTAGAGTGTCCTGTCTAGCTGTTGGGACTTAGCCGTGAGGATTTGGATTGAGTGCATAATTTATGGGTCTCTTCACGTTATTTCCTGTCATGGTGCTCTGCCAGTTGCACTGGTGCTGAGACAGGAAGACTGATCTTTTAAGCACGCCATCCTCACTGAGATGAACCTGGCAGTGGGTTCTGTCAGGGATGCTACTTTTGGCTCTGTGTCTTAGCTCTTGCAGTCTTGAAACCAGAACATTGAGTGTAAACAAGTAGTGATTAGACATGGTTATAGGCATGCCTTTGCATGGACAGGATTTATGTCTGTTTGTTGTTTGTTTGTTTTTGTGAGTTTCTATTGTTAGGAATCAGGGGCTCCAGTTAAATCTCCAGGTCCCCATCACACTTCTGTGAGAATTTTGCTACCACCCTCTCTAGCTCAGGTTTCTTAGCCTCTTCAGTGTAGACACTTGGGTCAGATAATCTTCATTGTAAGGACCATCCCAGGCACCATGTGGTTTTTATTCAGGTGTTGCTGCTGGGGTTTCTCAGTGTGTTTCCAGAGTCAGATCGTGTAGAGGCAGTGTTAGAGGTTAGTTCCATGACTCTCGTCCTCCATGATAATTCTGGATGTCGAGTCAGCATGGCAACCCAGAGCATCCTGAAGCTGGACACAGGACACTTCCCTCTGGCCATCTTTATATCCTGGAGCTATTTCTGCGAGCCACAGGGGGCACTGTGGGTGGGAGTGGTTCTGAGTCTGAGCTTGTGGGTGCATCCACAGCTGATTCTACTGTGCCCTTCACCTGGCTGCTTATTTTAATGCCTCTTTATTTTCCTTAAAAGCTCAATAATGGTGGGATTACAGATGCAAAGAGGTTGCCATACTATGCTGTGGGATGTCTTCCTGTATGCTGTGAATATGTGTCACTCTGATTGGTTGACAAATAAAACTATTTGGCCAATGGTGAGGCAGAATAAGGTTAGGCGGTACATTCATACTGGAGAGAGAGGAGAAGAAAGGAGAGTGGGGTAGATGCTGGGAGACGCTGCCAGAATAAACAAGATGTAAAAGTACCGGTAAGCCATGAAGCCACATGGCAATGCATAGATTAATAGCAATGGGCTTAATTAAGTTGTAAGAGCTAGCCAGCGAGAAGCCTGATCTATTAAGCCATACAGTTTGTAAGTAATATAAGCCTTTGTGTGTTTACTTCGGTCTAAGTGGCTGCGGACCAGGTGGGACACAGGAAACCCTCTGACTATAATACTATGGTGGTTTGAATAGATATGGCCTCCATGGACTTATGTGTTTGAATGCTTGACCCACAGAGAGTGGCACTTTTAGGAAGTGTGGCCTTGTTGGAGGAAGTGTGTCATTGCGTGGGCAGGCTTTGAGGTTTTATATGCTCAAGCTATGTTCAGTGTGGGACAACCTCTCCTGCTACCTGCCAATCAAAATGTAGAACTCCCAGCTTCTTCTCCAGCACCATGTCTGCCTGCATGCCACCAAGTCCTGCCATGATGACAATGGACTAAACCTCTGAACTGTAAGGCAGCTCCAATGAAATGTTTTCCTTTATAAGAGTTGCTATGGTCATGGTGTCTCTTCACAGCAATAACACCCTAACTAAGACACATACAGACACATTTAAAGTGGAAAAGATACACTTGGTTCCTAGTGAGTAAAGGTAGCAGTCAAGAGTGGGGTCATGTGTCTATAATCCTAGTTCTTGGGGGAGACACCAGCAGGAGGATCCCAGGGCTTGCTGGGCGGTCAGTTTAGACAAACTAGTGATCTCCAGGTTCAGTGAGAGATCCTGTCTCAAAAAAATGAGATGGGGAGTGATAGAGGAAGACACCCAACATTCTGACATCTCCCTCTGACTTTCACAGGGGCACACGTGGGCAAGTGCCCTGCACACACACATGGACACACACACACACACACACACACACACACACACACACACACACTACTTTATAGGCTGCCACGGCCAGTGAACATATGACTTGAGGAGAAGGTGAGGGAGGTGTAGATTTTGTGGGGCCATTCACTGACCTGGAACTCACTGACTATGTAAGGCTGGCTGGCTTTGAACCCTAGAGAGCCACCTGTCTCTGCTTCCCCATTGCTGGCATTACAAGCATACACCACCACGCCTGGCTTTTTTTTTTTTTTTTTAATGGAGGTTTTTGGGGTATATCCCTGGTCCTCAGGCAATACTTTGCCTATTGAGCTATCTCCCCATCCAGCTGAACTATCTCCCAGCCTCCTTTGTGGTACTTTGCTACAACAGCCTTAAACAACTAACCCTCAGTGGACACTGGCCATCACAACTGCCACACAGTGACTATCAGTGCAAGACTGGTTGTTCCCATGGACACCTACCAGTTGCATGTTCAGAAATATTCTCAGCCCCAAATCATCACTGTCAGCTACTTTCTGGAAAAATGGGAACTCTTTCTTCTTCACACTTTGCTTTGGATCTACTTAAGGGAACAGGAAGCACATTCAGCATTGAGAGAACTGTTACCTTAGATGCCAATAGGCTGTGTGCAGTGCAAGTCATGTGGAAAACAGGTCTGTACAGGGGCACTAGTACGTTACTCATGGGACATGCTGAATGTAAACTTCAGGGTAGATGAAAGCAGAATGCTGGTTCATACATAAGAGCAGCAGCTTGGCCAGGGGTGAAGGCTGCTCTCCACAACCTGTCTTCACTTTGTGTCTCCTCTCCACAGTGACTCCCTGACCACAAGGTACAGGAGGCTGATCTTACAAGTTGGCTTGGGTGGCACAGCCTCTTGACGATTGGCTCCAGCCTATCCTGTCTGTACCTGGGCCCAGTATGCAGATAAGATGGAGTTTCACTGGCTAGTTTTTCAGTATAAACATTAGGAGACTGGGCTGAAGGAAGGGCAGGGCCAGAAGGGCCCTCTAACGGGCTAGGAGGAAAGTGCAGGGAACAAAATGAGAAGAAGCCCCTGGGACTCAAATGCAGGCCAGAGATTTATTCATCCACTGAACTTGCTAAGGTTTTGGATGTGGGGGAGGAGAGCAGTCAAGTACAAACTCAGCTCTCATACTCCAGTCATGGCCTCTTTAAGCAAGGCCACATCAGAGGACTGAGACTGTCCCAAGGGGATGTGGCATTGTCCTCATGGGCCTTGTGCATTTTTCTCAGGAGTCTGTCTGCTTCCTGGAATTCTTCCACGGGCTTTTGGAGAGCTACAGTGCTTCTCGGCCTGGCGCTTCCCCATGAGTGGATGTCTGGAGTTTCTTTTCAGCCAACCCAAAGCTTTGGAGACGGTGGTGTGTGGAGTCTCCTTCTGACATGGTTTTTCTCCAGCTACGGAGGAACTTTCTTTTCTTTGACACACAAGGTTTGGCCTTCTCCTTCCCTGTCTGAATTTCCAGCCTTACCATCGTGCAGTCCATATGGTTGCCATTTTTACCCATTTATATTAATAAACTCAGCCCTGCTGCTAAGGAGGATGCACCTCTGCACAGATCTGGGTTAGGATCCTTTGAGGGCACAGTTGTGGGGTTATTATTATTACTCTTTTGGAGACAGATATTTGTATAACCTGCTACTTCAGTGTCCTCATGCACAGTGGTTGAAGTGGCTGGAACTTTGTCATACCCTGCATATCCATTCTGTCCTGGTATTGTGTCTTATGCCACAGGGATTAGGAGACCCATGTCACTCTCCTGTGCATAGACTATTTCTTTGTAAAGCTAACGTCCCCACAAGCCCTCATCCATCTTTCCACATTGCTAATGTTCTCTGGTCTGGAGGAGCCTGTCACTGTGCCAGTCATGGGGCAAATATGCCCAAAGTCTTAGGCACTTTGTCACAGCAAACAGAAAAGTAACAAATACAGATACTTAATAAATGTTCTACGCCACGTTCCTGAGATGCTGTCCTGATCCTATTGGAGGCTCTGTTGGTTTATTTGGTCCAGTATTGCTCTTTCAGGGGCCAGTTTCTCATTCTGTACTTCTGAATGCCCTGGGACTCACTATGTAACCTCAGCTGACCTTGAACACGTTTCTGTTCTCGTACCTTAGCTTTCCCAGTGCTGGGATGACAGACCTGATCCACCACAGCAGCTCAGGAGGCTATTGAGTTCAGTAAATCCTGTGTGAAGAGCAAGGGCCCTCGCTGTGACTGGCTGTTTTCTCTCAGGTGTCCTCCCCTCAGAGGCTGTGCCTCATGTGTAAATGTACTCTACTTCCTGGAACCTGGCCCACAGGAGTGCCGCTGTTCTTGTCGCCTCCCTTCCCACCCACTCCAGACAAAATATGGAAATCCTGTCCTCAAGTAGTCTCCATCACAATACAGCCTCACAGCCCAGAGAATGCACTTTTAACCCCAGATTTTGAGGATGGCTGGAATCATCCGTGCTGTGGTCTCTGCTGGCCTTAGAACAGCCCTTCCCAGGGTCTGTGGGCACCTGGTGGCCCTGCCCCACCACAGGGCATAGACATGTGTGCTCTGAAAATGTGCAAGTCCTGAGCTTGTCAGAGGCTCCATGGGAAAGTGCTCAGAGCAAGCAGGCAGATGGATTTGGAGCCTGTTCTGAGCTGATCCGGGCCAGGAAGCCCAGGGAAACTCAAGGAAGCCAAGCCAAGGAGAGCGGCTCCAGAAGGCACACACACCAAGGGGAGGAAGGAAGTGACTGGAGGCAATTCCGGGTTTTCTCTTGAGTTCAGCAACGCTGTTTTAGAAACAGACACATCACCTTCTCTTTTATATGCCCTTGGATAGAGCATTGCTGCTGATCCCCCAAGTCTCACTGTTTCTTGGGTTCAAGTGCATTGTCCATTTCCTCAGGTCTTGTTCTGTGTAGGGGGCACTTCGTAGTTGTTTTTTGACTCTTTGCTCTTTGGGGGGCCCACCACCCAGCTCCCAAATAATCCCATGGAGACTTATTCTTCCTTATGAATGCCTGGCCCTAGCTTGACTTGTTTCTAGCCAGCTTTTCTTAACTTAAATTATCCCATCTACCTTTTGCCTTTGGGCTTTTATCTCTCTCTACTCTATATACCTTTCTTTCCTTCTTACTTCGTGGCTTCCTGTGTAGCTGGGTGGCTGGCCCTGGTGTCCTCTCTCCTCCTCTTCTTCTTTTTCTCCTGCTATTCTCTCTGCCTGGCAGCTCCCCTAACCCTCTCCTGCTTAGCTATTGGCTATTCAGTTCTTTATTAGACCAATCAGGTGTTTTAGACAGGCACAGTAACACAGCTTTACAGAGTCAAACAAATGCAACATAAAAAATGAAACACATCTTTGCATCATTAAAAAAATATTCCACAGCATAAAAGAATGTAACAAATCTTTAATATTTTACAATAGCAATTGGTGAGGAGGACAGAACTGCTGAAATGGTTGCTAACTTAGCTGGGAACCTGGATGAGAGAGGGGACTGCTGTTAGCAGAGGTGTCCAGCATGGAGGTGCAGTAGCTATGGAAGTCTAGCTGCATGACCAAAGTTGCTGGAAACCTCAGGTCCCAGGACAAGCTGAGTATCTGAGATCAACTTCACCTGTTGCTGTCATTGTCACTGGAAAAGTGGGGAAGTACATGTGTGGAGGGACCTTTAGGAAATAAGCTGACAGAATGTTCTCAATATGATTTTCCTTTCATTGGTATCCGACCCACTGGCACCTCTGAGATCATATGAATTAATTCTCCCAGATAAGAAACCAGAGGTCAGAAAAGCTTGGTGGTGTGTGTATTAGGGTCGCACAAGGAGCCAATGACAGTAGGTAGATCACCCAATTCTGCTATGAAATTCTCTCTGCTTGGACCTAGTCTGTGTGCTTCTGTGTGTCCATGGGAACTGGGTGGTGTCTCTGCTGGTGTTCACATTTAGGCATACCTAACTTCCCTGCACAGGTAAGAAGTGCATCTGAAGCTGGGTGACGTGCCTGCCAGAGGGGTTGGGTTTGTTTGACTCTCGATTGTCTCATTTCAAAGGCTCTGCCCTTCCCCTGTGCCTCAGTGGTACCATCTGCCTTATAGCTTAGATGCATGGCATTGCCAGGATTGTGTAGCACGCAACCCCGACCCTGCTACTGTTGTGATGCCTGTTTGCTCCACCTTCCAAGGCAGACAAGTGCCTTAGGCCATGGATGATTCCAAAATGAACAGTCATGTATCCCATACTGGCTGCATCTAACAAGATCTGTGTCCCGCAATTCAAGCTCACTCCTCTTGTAGTCTGAGGGAAGTCACACCATGCCTGTGCCTCCACCCTGGTGAGCCTCTATTGAGTTGCTTCAGAATTAAGCTCAATCTGTGTTCCTGTTAGAAGACTCCTGTGTAACAAAGTGTGAAATGGAGGTTAATGTCCCTCAGCCGTCATCTCCATGCTGATGTTGATGATGTAAAATGAGGAGAGTCAGTCTAGCAGCAATGGCCACTGTTAACTGTTGTGAGGAACACAGATCTCTGGGACTCCCGTGGGAGTGGAAAGGTACTGCCCTGGTTTTCAGATCAGTACATGAGGTGCGGAGACGCTAATCTGTGTGTTCAATCTCCTTCCTAAAATGCAGAGCTCCCCTTTGCAGCCTGTTCTTGCTGGGCTTCTCCCAGCAGTGGACTGTCTGTGACATTGTTGCCCACGAGGAGAGAGGGTCTTCACTGGGATCAGATGGGAAACTGATGGCAAGGAGGCTGGGGAGGTGCCCTGCTCCCCACCCCTACAAGGAGCCAGCATACCCTGGAATTGTGTCTTCCATGGAGTTGACTTAGAGAGTGGCTTGATGTCCCCTGAGGGAAAGGGCGGGCAGCGGAACCCCTGGAGCTCACGATAGGCCTGAGCTAGAGATAGACCACATAGCCCTGAGTGCCTGCGTCATAGGGGACTCCTTCTAAGTCAGACGAAGACAGATGTGCTAAAGAGATTTCAGGACATCTGAATACAGTGCCTGTATCGGTGAATCAAGTCAATCCCTCCCAGACATGGCCACAGGCCAGCCAGACTGTTTTGGGCAATTCCTTGGCTGAGACTACTGAAAAAGTCTCCTTAATGCCCATCAGATGAACAAAGCTAAGCAGGGCAGTGGCTGAGGTCACTGTCCTGTGTGCTCTCAATCTCATCACCTGCAACTGAGATCAAGCCCACAGGAATTTCAATATTCATTTCTCACGTGAAACAAAATGGACTGGGCATGTGGCTCCTTTGGTAGAGTGCTTGCCTAGCATACACGAAGCCCTGGGATTGACCACCAGCACCATAGAAACTGAGTGTTGTGGTCTTTGTGTGTATTCCTAGCACCTGTGAGATAGAGGCAGGAGGATCAAGGTCATCCTCAGCTACATAGCAGATTCAAGGCCAGCCTGGGCTACATAGGGCCTGTTTCAAAATCAAAAATATGAAACAGAAGCAAAGCTAATGTCCCCTCAAGCCACAGCACTCAAAGGGAGTGACAGAATCTTTCCAGTCCCATCTGTGGAATCAAAACTTGACTTTACACTTCCTGTTTCTCTCCTTGTTGGTCAAAGGCATTATCAGTTATCAGCTCTGTGTTTATCCCGTGTCCCTGTGATAAGCAGAAATGGCACACTTATCTCTGGGCCCTTTGGTGGAAAGGATATCAGCCAAGAGACACTGCCCAGATATGGCAATGTCAGGCACAAATTGCACCTTAATCTACAATCTAACTCTATCTTCCATTAAGCCTGTATCCCCATTTTATTATATTGTAAAGCCAGTATATATGGCTCACTGAGAAAATGCATTTTATGATCTTGTTAGAAGAAATGGTTTCACTGGGATCATTTTAAGCCAATAATTTCATACTTACCTCCTCCTCGGTACCTGGGACATTAACTTATTAGCCACTCTGGTGTCAAGCCTAATGTGTTTTAAATACTTAAAACAAATATCAGGCACTGTGGGGCTAGAGACTGGGTTTTCTGTCGGCGTTGAGTGCTTTGGGTTACGGGGGGGGGGGGGGGGGGGATCCGTCTCTGCGGACTGTGAGGGAAGGCTTGGCTGTCTGCTCCTGGTATACAGGAAGCTTGGTTTCGTCTAGCAGGCGGGAGATCATGCCTGCTGAGCTACAGAAGTTCTGATGCCCTGCTGCAGCTACACTGTCAAAATGTACCTTTGGCTACCCCTGCAGCAGGCCCTGGGAGAGGTGGGAGGCTGTGGGCTGTCAGAGATGTGGGTAGAGGCTGCTAGGGCCTCCTTGAAGGCAGGAAAGGCTTTGTGAGGGAGGAGAGCCCAGCGTCCATAGGGTGGGGGAGTCTCCAGGACAGAAGCACAGTAGCCTATTAGGAATTCCTGAACATGTGTGCACTTGACTGTGAGTGTGGCCGTGGCTCATCAATAATCTTACATGTATTGCTTGCATGTGCTCATGTGTGGGTACTTACATGTGTGCCTGTGCATGTGTGTATGTGGTATGTGGACATTCAGAGATCTGTGTCAGGTGTCCTCAGTCTCTGTTTGCCTTATTTTTTGAGATAGGATCTCACCAGTTTGGCTGGTTGGTTGACCAACAAGCTTCAGGGATCCACCTGTCTCTGCCCCTTACCCTCAGCACTAGGGTCACAGATGTGTGCTGCTGTGTCCAGCTTTTATGTGAGTGCTGAGGATCCAGGCCTAGGCCCTCATGCATGTGCAGCAAGTTCTAAGCCATCTCCTAGCCCTCAAATCGTGTGTGTGTGTGTGTGTGTGTGTGTGTGTGTGTGTGTGTATCTGTCTGTCTGTCTGTCTGTCTGTGCAAGTATGGACATATGCAGAGGCCAGAGAACGATGTCAGAGGTCTTCCTGTACTATTCTTCACCTTATTTTTTGAGACAGGGTCTTGTTGGACCTGAAGTTTGCTGTTTTGCCTAGGCTTGCTCGCCAGCAAACTCCTAGGATCTACCTATCTCCAGCCCCCAACACTGGGAATATATGTGCACACACAGCCATGCCTGACTTTTAATGTGTACTGAGGATGTTGCTTTCACAGCAAGCACAATTACCTATTGAGCTTCTCTTAAGTCCCCTTTTTATTCTAAAACCCAGGTAACCCTTTTCCAAGCCCCCTGGCTGCCCCTGAGTCTTTGTGGGCTTTGGGATACTGTACTCTCCACTGGCCAGAGAGACACCCTTCTGGCTCTGTTATGTCTCATCACTGTATTATGTGTGCCAACTCCTCCTTCTTTACCCACTGTGATGATTAATACTGATTGCCAGTGTGACACAAGCTAGAGTCACCTAGCTGACAAGCCTCTGGGCACACCTGTGAAGGAGTTTCTTGGTGGAATTAGTTGAGGTGTGAAGACAGCGCTGCCCCATGGGCTGATGAAGCAAGCTCAGTGTCAACACTGTCTCTCTCTGCTTCCTGATGGTGAGCTCGTGAACAGTTCTGTGTCATCAGGACTTCCCTGCCTGGAGCTAGGAGTCCCAATAAACTACTTCACTAAGTAGCTTTTGTCAGACATTGTGTCCAAGCAATGAGAAATGTAACTGATACACCTATCTTTTAAAGTTTCCCTGTTTGGGGATTCTGTATTCATCTGCTTTTTCATTCCACCTATCCAGTGTGATCTACCGAATAATGGCCCTAGGATGTCCACGTCCTAATTTTCAGGACCAGTGATAGCATTCTGCTATAAAGCCAGGTGACTCTGCATACACAAGGGTCTTATGGGTCTTGAAATAGGGAACACATCCTGGATTCTCCAGGTGGGTGTGGGTGACTAACGTGGAGAGCTTTCTCAGGCTGGCCACAGGAGAGACGAGGTAGAGGAGTTGGTGAAGTTGGGAGTGTGAGCCATGCTGGCTTTGGAGATGGGAGAAGGAAGATTTGTCCTGAGTGTGGGCAGCACCATCCCATGTGCTGGGCTCCTGGCTGAATAAAAAGGAAAAGTGGGGAAAGTCAGATGCCTGCTGCTGTTCCTTTTTTTTTTTTTTTTTTTTTTTGCTTCTGGCTTCACTGAGATGTGAGGAGTCCCAGCCACCTGCTCCCGACTCCATGAACCCTGTCATATCTTCACATAATGATGGGCACTACCCTCTTAAGCTGTAAGCTGAATTAAAGCTTTCCTCTCATGTTTTCTCGTGTATTTGGTCTGAGCAATGAGTTCCTAATACAAATGCCTGAGCATACATTGAGTCCACGCATTGGCCTTCTCCCTTCAGGTCTTCATTGGCTTTCTTCTTCCACTGCCATTTGGCCATGGCAAAGAGAAGGGCCAACGGGTGCCTTTCCTGTCTGTCTGTCTGTCTGTCTGTCTGTCTGTCTGTGTAATGTCACCTCCACTATCTCAGTGTGTGTCCCTGACTGTCTTCTTAAAAAGGACTTACCTCCAGTGCATGTACTCTGAGCATCTGCCACATGGTGCAATCATTAACTTCTTTTGCCTGTGTCCACTTGTGGAATATTGGCTCACACTTGTTCTGCTAGATGCATTCTAACATCATAGACGACAAACTTCAGAAATTCACACTAGTTTCCATTATTGCTGTAATTGCTGAGTGTGTGGACCAGTCCAGTCTAGCGCCACAGCCTGCCAGTTCTTATTTCTAAACTAGCTTTGCATATAAAGCCACCTGTTCTGAACCAGCTAGGTTCTAGTGTGTGAGGTACCAACTCATGGCGATGTGAGATTCAAGACAGATGGATCCAGGATTGCAGAATATAGTTTATTAGGCACTCACTGACAAATGCGTGATCCTGAAGATGGCACAGGACCTGAGGTCCTGGGTGTGACTTAGTCAGAAGGAGGACAGAGATGGCTTCCTACAGGGTGGGATGTACCTGCCTTGTCTCAGAGCTCTCCTGCCCCCAAGGTGGGTTGCAAAGCTCCAGGTATCTCTGTCAGGGTTTCGTGTTTACAATTTGCTGGTAAACAAAATGTTTTTTCCCTATATGGGGAAAATTGACCAAGGTCACTCAGTGGTAGATGTGGAGGTTAGCACCCACATTGAACCAGACATGTGCCTTCCACACACTGTCAAATCCCAGACTCATGCAGCCCTGCCTGATTGCTCAGTAGATCTAATCCTGCCTAGCCACAATCCAGTGTGCACCTCACTGGATCAGGAGCAGCTGGGCCATTCTCCTGCAGGAAACCCTTGAATGACTTTGTGGTTTGTTGGACAAAGTCAGACTCCCACGGGGGACTTAACACATACGTATCCTCTTCTTGCCTCCCCCTCATTTCTTGTGTGTCCCTCTGTCCTCACTTTCCTAGGTTAGCCTGGATGCTCACATTCCCATATCCACCCTCTGCCCCTCCGCTCTTCCAGATGACCTCTTGGCCGCTGTTCCTTTCTTGGTAAAGGTCATGCTGCTCCTTCACTTGTCCCCTACTGCCATGAAGACTGTTTTTCTGGATGTTCAGTGGCTTTTCCATACCAGCCTCTCTCCCTCCCCATCTCCCCTATGTGGTGAGGACCTTTAACCATGCAACTCCCTCATGAGTTCACAAGGTCCTCAGGGCCACGAACTCACAGCACATGGACAATGGGGCACCAGGCGAGCCACCTGGCACCTAGCAGGAGCTCGGCAGACACCTGCCGAGGGAGTGAATTGGTTTCTGTGTCTTGGTGAGTTCAGGCTGGGCTGTCAGGCGAGCTAGCTCTGCCAGTATCGATTTGCAGGCACGACTCTATGTGTAAATGCATTTCACTGTTCTGCCTTAGGACCCAATTTTTGAAAATTAGATTTTAAATGTCGTATCCCTCTCACTTACACCATGTGCTTCCAGACAACCAGTGTATAATGTAAAATGAAAGGCGTGGAAAATGGACCCATTTAGTGTACTCCATTTGAAATCTGTTAGGCTATTTTTAAATTCTCATGGACCTCGTGCTCCTGAGGATGGGCAGGAGAGGGAAAGAAGGAAGGGGGGAGGGGGAGCGGGAGGGAGGGAGCCCAGATGTGAGCTAGTGGGAGAATGAGGACTGCTGTGTGTTTTTCAGTTTCCATTTTAGCAGAATCCCAAATGTGATTTCTGAATTGAGGGACTGAAAATGAGATCCGGCCTGATATTGCAGCTCCCCTCTGCTCTTGCAGTGGGGACCACGGGCTGCATGTGTGCAATGCAGTGAGCATGCTAGCCTCCATCTCGCCTCCCAGCTGATCTGCTCCTCTGGCTCTGCCACAGGTGGGAAATGGGTTCAGACAGGGCCACCGGAGAGGTGCACAGAGCTGACTCACCTGTGGTATGATTTTTATAAGGTGTACATGGAATATTTATCAGTTTACTCTTTGCTTGCCTGCCTGCATGTGCGTGTGCGTGTGCGTGTGTATGTACCTGTGTGGTTATGGCTTTGGTCTTTGTGAATACATATGCACCTGTGTGTATGTTTTAGCCAGAGGTTGACCTTAGATGTCTTCCTCAATCACTCTTCACTCCAGCCTCCTTTTATTTTTTGAGACAGGGTCTCTCACTGAACCTGGAGCTCACCAATTATGCTAGGCTGGATGGCCACTAAGCCCCAGGAATCTGCCTGTCTCTGCCTCCCCAGTGCTGGGATTACAGTGGTTGTTACTATGCCTGGCTTTTTACCTGGGTGCTGGGGATTTGAACTCAGGTTCTCATACTTGCATGGCAGACACTTTACTCATTGGAGTCATACTCCCAGTTTCTAGTCTTTGCTTTTTGCCATAGCATGTATGTTAAACTCTCAGGTGTTTTAGCTGTCATGTTGGGGGTTCTCTTATTCACATCCCTGAGCATTGTAGGGTGAGATGCTGTGAGCCTGCTGTCCATGTGACTCAGGACACATGACATCCAGTGGCTGGGAGGGGCATAGTTTTCTTTCAGAATCCAGGTGCTTGTCATTCTGACTTCACTTTCCCTTTGGCTGGAGGAATCATTTGTCTATGGGTTGGCTTTGGCTGATTCCTTTGGTCTTTGTCACAGCCTGGCAGAGATGAGGAGGGTCTGTGCATCTTACACATAAAGCAGAATTATTCTGATTTCTATGAGGATCTGCAAACCAACAACACGAGAGCCACTTTCTGTTGCTGTGATGAGTGTCTGAAGAAAAGAGGTCTACTGATTTATGGTTTTGGAGGCTAGAAGTCCAAGATTGAGCAGCCCATGGGTCCAGCCATTGGTGAGAACTTCATGGCTCATGGCTTCCCAATGGCAAGAGTCTCTGGGGGGAAGATACTGCATTTTGGGACCAGAAGGATATCAGAGAGGGGCCGAGGGGCCAGGTTGCTGTTTATAACACACTGTTCTTGGAAGAACCAACTCTGGGAAGGCTTACTCACTCTCAGAGACCAGCAGTACTCCCATCCAAGGGCAGCACTGTTAGCCAGACTGTGGTCAGAGCTTCCAGTAACCCACTCCAAGCAGGGGGACAATGGCTTACAGTGTACAGGTTTTGATGTTTTAGTGTCTGATGGAGGGATTTTTGAACTCCCTCTGACTCCTGTCATACTTGGCCCTGTGTTCCCCCTCTGTCTGATTTGTGTGCAGTTGACCCTCCACATCCATAGTTTCTGCATTCACAGATTCAAACAACTTTAGGTGAAAGAGCATTTTTAAAAATGGTGTTTATGTTGAGCATATTCGGGCTTTCCCATTGTTATTCCTTATACAACACGTAAAACAGCAGTCCCCATGGCATGGACACTGTTCTGGTTGAAGTGATGCAGAGGTGGTTTAAGGTGGACAGGAGGGTGTGTATTTGCTATGTGCAGATATGGCACCATTTCACTTGAGTCTCCAGCATCCTTGGGGAGCCATGGATGCCTGCTGCAGATACCAAGGGACAGATGCAGTCTCAGCTGGGACCCTTATGGTGTTAGTTCTGGGCCTTGCTTTCCAGGGACCCTATGTAGTCCCACTGTCAACCTCAGGCTGTCAGTCTGGGCTCCTCTGTCCTCCATTCACTCATTACTGATGGCTTTATAGCCAGAGTCTGCACTGGTGTCTGTTTTCTTGACTGGTTGTCAGTGCTCTGAGAACTACATCTTTTCTTCTGATTCCCCTGTGAGAACATAGTGTCAGTACCAGTGGGGTCACAGTACCTAGCTGTGGTTGTTGCTTAGTACCAATGAGGTCACAGTGCTTGATATCAGTGGGAGCAATGTGCCAGTGTGTTGGTGGCACTTAGCATACCATTATTGGATGTAGAACTGGATGCTTGTACCTCCTTGGGTCCCAGGACTATGTTAAGGACTGGGGCTCTAATAGAGAGAATTCATGATCTCCATTAGAAGACACAGCATGCTCTGAGTCACCTCGATGGTTTGGAGTTTTTGAAAGCTCCATAGGAGCTGTGGGGCCAGAAGGCAAGTGGACCAGTGAGGATACAGGTGGATAAAATCAGAAGGCATTTGAAGAGGATGCCTGGGTAATGGAGATGTGGGAACCAAGTCATGAGCCTCAGGGCAAATGGCCCTGTGTTGGCTCCAGAGGTGACAATGGAGGCCTGGTGAGGACAGCAGAAGATGACAGCCTGGCCCTGTGAATTGTCCAGACCCATTCCTCTCCTTCCCTGCTCACCTCTGAGAGTCAGCTTCATTCTCTCCCTGTCTTTGAGCAGATAATGGCTGCTGTCAGTCCATACTCTAGCTAGCCTGGAGGACTAGCATTCTCCCCTGTTGGTTCCACCATGCTGGAACAAACTCCTAGAAGAAAGCTCGCTGGGCTCAGGCCCAGGGCAGATGTGGCAAGCAGCCATCTGTGTCAGAGGTGCGGCACATGGCTAGGTCGAATGAGGAAGATCAGCAGCCCCATAGGGAAGGCTCCGTGTTCCAGGGAAAGGGGCAGCTTGTTGCATGGAGACTGTGTCTGGTGGGTAGGTAGTAGGCACAGCTGGAACAGGCTGTTGAGAGTAGAACAGCTGGCAGTATTCAGAAGCTCCATCTTGAGAAGGCCTGCTGGTGTAAGAAGCCTCAGGGTCGGGCTACTTACCTGTACAGATAGTTGGGAGGTGCCCCCCACAGCTGAGGTGGGAGTGCATGGGGCCTGGTTTCCCATATTGCTGCACTTTGTCCACCCAGGGGTGTGTGTGTGTGTGTGTGTGTGTGTGTGTGTGTGTGTGTGTGTGCGTGTAGAGGTCAGATCATAACCTCAGGTGTCCTTCCTTAGGAGCTGCCCACCTCATGTTTTGAGGCAGAGTTTCCCCCTTGGCTTCGAGCTCATAGATTAAGCCAGGCTGGCTGACCAGCAGGGACCAGGATTCACCTGTCTTGGTATCCCCAGTGCTGGGGTTACAAGTGTGTGCCGCCATTTTAATATGGATGCTGGGGATGAAACTCAGGTTCTCAGCTCGTGCAGTAAGCACATTCTTAATGGAGCCATCCCCTTAGCCTAGGCATCCAGTCCTGTTTTCTTACAGGATTGCTAGACACCACTGGCAACCCCCACCCCGTGTCAGGGGGTGGGGGGAGCGGACAGAGCACCGAGCAGTGTATCTATATGGCAATCCTGCTAGCAGAACAGCAGGATTTCCCTCTGTGAAGTTAGAATTCTTCCAGTGAAGTCCACCGTTGTGCTTCTTGGCAGCTGGGCAGCAGTCCTGTGCACAGTAAAGCCTAGGCTTTGGTTTATCACTAAGCTGGGGTAGAATTTTTTTTTTTCATTTTCTCCTCAAAACAGCTCCCCTGGGCCTTAAAACCCTATCCTCAAAGGGATTTAGAGCAGCACTGTGAGAATTCAACAAAATAATGATGCACAGGAAGTGTCCCGCCAACGCCTGGGGTGGGCTTGCTTTCCTTAGCCTAAGAGGATCAAATGCGGATTTGCTTTTCCACAGCAAATATTTTAAGATAGTTTTCCATTTCAAAAGAAAGGTGCAGATTGCATTCCTTGATCTGTCTGTTAAAAGGGAATGAAGAGAATTATATCTGTGTGTACACATGGCTGCACACTCACATCGTGCACATGAGCATACGTGTACACATGCCAGCATATATCCAGATGCATATGTGAATATGAGCATGTTTGCATGCTTACAAGTGTATAAGCACATATGTGTGCATGAAGCATGCCCTTTTATGTGTAAGCACATGAACATGCATGCATGTGGTCACATCTGCCATGCCTGTGCATGCACATATGCATGCCTGCATTTCTGGTTGACAGAAGAAAAGGAATCAACGAGTGAAAGTGTATATTATCAAATATATGCTGCTAGGCAAGGTAAATAAATCAGCATTCTAAGCAACTTTTGAAATACTGTAAATTAATCTCCAGGTCACAACTTTTCCATTCAAATGCACTAGGAAGCAGAAAAGCAAACCCAGGAACCTGCTGCTGTCAGCAGGGATGGAGGACAGGCAGCCGGTCTTTCCATCAAGAGAACATTTGGCTAGGATGCAGGTGGGGCTGGAGTGAGGCTGCTTATTGCTGAGAGCGTTAGCATTTCCTGACCTGTTCTGCATCCTGTGAGCATTTGGCTTTGGCTTTGTCGTTGACTCCTGTTGACATCAGGCTGTGTGCTTGAAGGACGTCAGGAGATGGCATGCAGGAAGCTGGGTGGATCTGGGAAAGTGGTACTCAACCATGTCATGTGATACCCAATTAGTCGGTGACAAGCGCGGCGGGCCGGGCTCAGGCTTTATCCTCTGTACAGCCAAAGCACACAGCAGTTCCCTGACCTCCAGAGGCTCCTTCCCGTCCTGCTGTTCCCCCTTCCCCCTTAGCCACTTCTCAGCAAAGAGTATCAGATGGTCAGCATTGTCTTGAGGTGTACACTGGCGCAGGGACATCTGGTACATCAGAACTCAGCCTTCTGCCGTCCCACAAGGTGGACTGAAAGCTGGGGTGTCAATGTTGATTGTTCTTCCTTCCTAGACAAGAAGGTGCCAGAGTAACGTTTAGCCTACTCTACTCTAGGAATGTTTTCATTCCGCTGGTCTTAATGCCGCTAATGATGTGAAGTCATGTACAGTGTCTCACTCACCTGCCCCAGAGAAACCTGCAAGAGTGAATCCGGCCTTACATCCACTTCCATGTGTGGCTGTGACAGCCACGATGGGGACATAGAGCCTGTCCTGACAGACAGACTATGTTCTCTAGTGACCCATCATTCTCGGGTGTGGGATCACGTGCACCACCAAATAATCACAGTGCAAGCTCAGGGAAAATGACTTGGGAATTTCCAGGAAGGTAAAATGGGCTGGCAATGCGCATTATTCGAGGCTGCAAATCTTACTGTGTGTGCCAAGGCTGTTCTAAATGGCCCACACCTACTCATGCACCAGGAAAACCCTCTAAGACCTCTCGCTCAGCTCAGCCCCCCCAATCTCTTTTAACTATCCCCACTTAACTAGGCCTGAGGCCTTGCCTCTGTCCCTGAGGAACCCAGAACTGCTGCCTGGAGAGGCTCTCTCTGAGGCACACTCTTGCCTTGATGGTCACCGTTGGACAGCTCCTATCACCACCAGCTCGAATGGTTTGCTTTCTTTTCTTTTGTAACAATATTTTTCTATCCTGCGAACATTCCGTAAATTTATACAATGTATATGGATCATAGCCATCCACCTCTTACCTCCCTTCAGCTCCCTTTGGCGCCCCAATCCCCTCTTTGTCCTGGTTTCATTTTATTACTAACTCCCTGAGTCCAGTTAGCACACCGCCCATGTGTGCATGAATATGTCCGCTGGAGCATAAGCAGTCTACCAGTGGCGGCATCCCCAGAGGAGGGTGACTCTCCTTTTCCTCCACCCTCCACAGCCTTCACTTGACAATAGCTCCTCCAGCATGGCTGGGGCCCTGGAGGCCCCTTCCCTGTTCACACTGGGATTTTGTCTGGCTTGATCTTGGCCATGTCTTGGGTGGGTAGCAATAGTGCCGTGTTCAGAAGTCAGCATCTCACGGCTCTCCTGCCCGTCTTCCATTCTTTTTACCCTCTCTCCCGTGGAGTCCCCTGAGCCTGTGGTGGTGGGAGTTCGGTGTTGATGACCCTTCCACAGCTGAGCACTCACAGTTATTTAGACTCTGCACTTTGACCAGTTCTGAATAGCCCGACTTTCTTGACCCAGGGTGATGTTGTGCCCGTGGTGCCAACACAGGATCTTGTGTGGCAGCTGTGTTAGCTGGAACCCCAAAGAGAAACCCTTTCTGTTAATACATCTTCATTCCCTGGGACCCACATCCATTAGTTTTCCTTTCTCTCTGCAAACTTCCCCATTAGAGGAAAAGAGAGGGTAGTTAGCAGCCTTAAACTGATCCTTGCAATGCTCAATGACTCTGTTTGGTGATGTATTCATTGGCTTCTGGCTCTGGAACTCTATAAGAAATATCTAGCGGGCTGGAGAGATGGCTCAGGGGTTAAGAGCACCGACTGCTCTTCCAAAAGGTCTTGAGTTCAAGTCCCAGCAACCACATGGTGGCTCGCAACCACCTGTAATGAGATCTGGTGCCCTCTTCTGGCCTGCAGGGACTCATGCAGGCAGAATACTGTACATCTAATAAATAAACCTTAAAAAAGAAAAGAAATATCTAGTAACCTGGGAGGGTGATATGCTTCCAGCTTCTGGGTTCTCTCTCAAGAGCCCTGTCCAGCCAAAACTTGTCATAAACCATTGCAGCATTGAATCTGTGGCTAAACAGGTATGAAGAGGCAGTGGAGCCCCGTGCAACCACAGACGTGACACACTTGGCTCGGAACAGTGAACCAAGATGAATATGGACATTAAAATATTGAGGATGGGGAGATGGCTCATGAAGGTGCTGACTTCCTGCCTTCGAGTATGAAATGAGATATGTGCAGAACAACTTTGTAGGAAGGATCCTCCCAGCTTTCAAGGCCCTGCACAGTTGTGTTCCATTTCGTTTGCCAAGACAGAATGGCTGCGAGATCATCTCCCTCAACTTCTGGCGTCCCTGGCGCTTTTAAGTTGCTGGGTTCACACCTCATTTTTATACACGGTTTAATTTTCCAAACAAACCTGGAGGGTGGCTAGAGCCTTGGGTATTTGAAATTTGTCAGGATTCCAGGTTTCCCTTTGTTTTCTCATCTTCCTTCTGAAAATTTTTACTAAATGGAAGGTAATTTTGGCTAAATGGGTGCCTGAGTGTTGATCATTGAAATCTAATAGCTTCCTTTGCAAAAATAGGCCAAATGTCACTTGTGTTATTTGGGGAGGGGGGGTGGCTGCATCCACATGAAAGCTTTTTCAGCTTTTAAAAATGTATTAGGATGCATGTAGTAATATATATATATATATATATATATATATATATATATATATATATATATATATACACATATATATATGCAAACATATACATAAAAACAAATATGTTTTAAAAAAATGTTATAATAGCTGGGCATTGTGACATATGTCTTTAATCCTAGCACTAAGGAGGCAGAGGCAGGAAGATTTCTATGAGCAAGTTCCAAGACAGCCAGGCTTCTACATAGTGAGATCTTATATTAAAAAAAAAAAAAAAATGAGCCAGGTGGTGGTGGCAGCACACGTCTTTAATCCCAGCACTCAGGAGGCCGAGGCAGGAAGATCTTTGTGAGTTTGAGGCCAGCCTGGTCTACAGAGCGAGATCCAGGAAAGGCACAAAGCTACACAGAGAAACCCTGTCTTGAAAAACCAAAAAAAAAAAAAAAAAAAAAAAAGGAAACCATTCTTAGCTTGTTGGCTACACAAAAGTCACTGTTTGCATTGGCCCCTCTGAGTCCCTTGGTGCTAGATCCTTTTTATAGTTAAATAGCACCGAGTATGGGGAGCTGTGGAGATGGCTCAGTTGGCAAAGTGCCTTCTGGGAAAGCATCAAGACCTGATTTCAACCCCAAGCACCCATTTGAAAGCCTGGTGTGGTGATGCATGCTTGCCATTCCAGCAAAGGATGATCCCTGAGGCTGGCTGGCTGCCTGGGCAGCCAGATCAGTGAGCTTCAGGCTTGGTGAAAGACCCTGTCTCAGAGAGTGAGATGGAGAGTGACTGAGGGAGACACCTGATGTCTGCCTCTGGGCAATACATGCACACACACACACACACACACACACACACACACACACACACACCAGTACCAAGCACAGTGCCTTGCATAAAATGGGATCTAGGTAAACAACTATAGCACTGACCAATGCTCGTGGCATACACAAATTTACCATATTCAGTTACCAATCAGTTTCCACTTAATTTGGATTCATTAAACTAATTATTTGAAATCCATTCTAATGGCATAATCTGAGTATTGGATTCAGTTGGCAAGTGGAGAAGTACTTCATGCCTCTCCCCTAGTAAGAGTCCAAGGTTGGGGCTGGAGAGAAGGCTCAGCAGTTAAGAGCACTGGCTGCTTTTCCAGAGGACCCGGGTTTAATTTGCAACACCTACAGGGCAGCTCATAACTGTCTGTAACTCTAATTCCAGGGAATCTGATGCCTTTACATTACTGCATAAAATAAATTTAAATAAATTATTTTTTTTTAAAGGAGCCCAAGTTCCCATTATTGTTTGCCTTGGCATCTCCTGAGCATCCTCCCTTGTTCTTGGGATCATCAGCTCCTCAGAGGTACCTATCTTGTAGACTCAGGGTGGAGACACAGGGAAATGAGAAGAGAGAAGGGTCCTGTTCTCAGTGTATTGGTGGTTGTATTATTTTTGGAAGTTGAAAATCTAAACTCCATGTCCACATCCTGGCCTGTCTTGAAGGTTGTATATTGACTCAATGCATACACTGCATGGTGCTCATAGACTGCCTGGTTCAGTGGGGTGGTGGTGGCTGCTCATGGTTCAGAAACTCTTATACCAACAGTGTTCAGCCTGGATGTCAGCCTCCAAGCAACTTGGAAAGCACAGGAAGCTGTTTGAACGTTACAGGAAAAGTCTTCAGGTTACCAGCTACAGAAGCCTGGAGGAATAGATTAGTTATTTTCTGCTGGCAGAAGTAACTTCAGGGAGGAGAGAGTTTTTCCTGTTTTTATATAATTGTTTTATTAATCCTTTTGAGAATTTCTTATGGTATATTTTATCTTACTCATTCTTACTTCACCCAGAGTCATCTCTCAGACAAGTTTATTGTGACTCATGGTTTCAGAGAGAAAATTCCATCATGGTGGGCCAGGCAGGGAAAGTGGGATGGCTGTGTCTACTGTCATCATGGTGGGCCAGGCAGGGAAAGTGGGATGGCTGTGTCTACAGTCATCATGGTGGGCCAGGCAGGGAAAGTGGGATGGCTGTGTCTATAGTCATCATGGTGGGCCAGGCAGGGAAAGTGGGATGACTGTGTCTACTGTCATCATGGTGGGCCAGGCAGGGAAAGTGGGGTGGCTGTGTCTGCGGTCATCAGGGTGGGGTGTAGTGTGAATTAATTGGTCTTAATAGTAAAAACCCAGAGTCAGTTATCAGGGGGAAAGCTGAAAGATCAGAGAAACAGAGCAGCCAGCCACTAGAAAGACTTCTTACCTCTAGGAATCCTCAGACTGAAAGGGCTGAGCTCCTCCCTTGGTCCAGCCTTATCATTTCCTGTTTCCTCTTCCTATGTTCTGGGATCAAAGGCATAAGATCCCAAGTGCTGGGGTTAAAGTTGTGTGCCACCACTGCCTGGCCTCTAGAGGCTAGCTCCTCACTCTGATCTCCAGGCAAGCCTCATTTGTTAGAGCACAAACAGAACATCACCACAGTGGGGCAGGCAGGGGAAGTGAGATGGCTGTGTCCGGAGTCACCTTGGTTAGGCTGAAGCAAAGGCAGATAGTGGCCTTGAGGCCCACCTTGGCAACATACTTCCATTTACGGACACTCAATAGCAGTGTGAGCCTGAGGCGGCAGATCCTCATACCTTGGTGGATCAGGAAGAAAAAAGCTCAGGGTGGAACCAGAAGCAGATGCCACCTTCAGAGCTGGCCCCCAGTGACCCACTTCTGATAGCTGTCGACGAAACATTCAACACAGTGTCCTCTGGAGGACATTTCATGTCTAAACCATAACGAGGAATCTAGTAGCATTTAGTATCTAGTTTAGTTAACGAAATATTAGTTTGACAGCCCAAATTATTTATAAACACGAGGGCATATCACCAGTTTTCATTAATAGAGCCTATATTTTGGAAGGAAGGTGTTGTCACACACGGTGATGGGCTGACTACCTGTGAAAGTACAAAGTCAGGGTGGCCCAGTGATGTTGCCGGTGTCTGATTCTAACTGCACAGACAATTGGAGCCTCTGCATGCTTCTAGTGCATGGCTCCAGGCTGCTGCTTGGATGGACTTGAGGGCTTTCCAAACACAACATGCTGTTATTATTAGAGCTTTGACCACGATCCTTTGTTTTCAGCTCTTAAATGAGCGGCTGTGGTTTTCTCTCCGTCTGGGCTACAGTTGCACTCACGCTGGGTTTTGTCTTGCAGAAGCAGGTGTGAAGGCAAATACTGTGAAGTACATGGAAGTGCTGGAGGGTCGGCTGCGCAGGTAAGGAGGTGTTCGGCCCTACAGTCTCTGGGTCTAGCTGTTTGCTTTATTGGAATTCAGTAAGGCAAGAGACAGGGCCAGTCAAGCTCTACAGTAAGTTAACAAAGAAAAGCAGGAAAACGCCCTCTGTGTCCCCCAGGGGAAGGAGCAGGTGCTGTTCCAACAGTCTCCTAGCCCGGGCTCCCCCTTGACAAAGCAAATAGATTAGAATGTTTAAACGCATCTTGACGAGAATGCAGGGCAGTTTTCGCATCTCGGAATGAGGAAAGCCTCTCTGGGATACTGAGTTGAGAATTCATGCTGCGGTTTGCTTTCCCTTTCTTTGTAAGCTCTGAAGGGGTCTTAAGGACCATGAACCGGTTTATGCACAGAACAATGTAGGAATGTACATTGTAGGTTCTGTTTTGAATCCCGAATCAAAACCAGCATGAAAATTCCTGGTTGCTTTTTTTTTTTTTTTTTTCTTTTTCTATTTCTTTTTAAACCCAATTAGGAATTCAGATTGGAGAAGCATTAGCGACGCAGCAGCACATCAAGCTGTTTCTGGTTTTCGGGGATGTCTACTTCTGGAAATAAACCCCAGCCAGCGGGATCTGGTCCTAATTAAGGGAACAAGTTCGACAATGTAGTCTGAGCTTTTCCTCCCTGGCAGCCAGTTTGGTTTTATGGAAACATCTTGCTACTATTTTGGAAATTGTTAAGTGGCTTTGGAATAGATTTGCCTTAAACCTTTGTCTGCTGGGATGGTACAGAGGCTTCTCCCTTCAGGGTGCAGGGCCAGGCACTCATCCGGAGGGTGTGGGCTTAGCCTCAGGTTGCAAGCCAAGTCCCTCCACCCACCAACTGACCTTGCCACCCCTAGACCTGGGGAAAGCTGTGGCAGAGCTGGTCAGCAGAGAGGAGCTGTCAGGAGTGTACCCAGGTAGCTCAGGCCTGGATCTGAGGCGACTTTCCTGGCCTGCCATGTGCTGGGAGGGCATTCTGACACGCCTCTCTCCACCTTATTCCTGCTACCTTCTTTTGCAGGCATGCAAACCGCATGAGCATGGACTTACAGTCATATTAGGCTCTTGGGCAGCACACTGTTGCCCTCGAGCATGAACACCGACAGACAGACACCTCCCCAACTATGGCTCTGCACCTCTGACCTACCAGCCCTCGGGACGAATTAGCTGTCTTTTCCCTGTCTAAGGGTTGGCGTATACGTGCTGTGGCACACATGATAACTTGCCGGAGTCAGCTCTCTTCTTACACTATATTGGTTCCAGATAAGAAGTGAACTCAGGTCCCTGGGCTTGCTGCCAAGTGCCTTTGCCTACCTCACCAGCCCATTTGCAGTGTCTTGCCACAGGCAGGAGGAAGGTCTCTGTTTTGTGGATAGGTGGATATAATTCAATGGGAGGCGTCCATGTCGGCTCGTTGTACTGTGCTGGCCTGTGTACTCTTAGGAACAAGTGTGTCCAGTTGCACCCAGGGCTCATCCTTCTATGTGTGGCCACCAGCCCTGCTTCCTGGTGTGGGTTCAGACTTCAAGCTGGCTTCCCTCTCTTGTACATGCTTGGTTTTGAGTCCCATCAAGTCAGCCTCCCAGGGAATCCACAAGATCTACTTTTGCCAGCAAAACCCTCTTTCTTACTGAATGACCATATGACCACCCCTGCTGTGGCAGCTGCTCCTGCCTCCAGGGTGGGGCCACCAGCCCATTCCCTATGGGTTCTGGTACATGCTCATCTAGGACTCGGCACAGAAGTCCTTTTCAGTGGCATCTTCCTGCCACCTCCTGCTGCCTTCTTGATATCCAGAGTCACAGCCACAGCTTGCTCTGGGAACTCTGTCTGACTTCACCAGGCCAAGCTCCTGAGAAGGAGCCTGCATCTCATTAAGGGCCAGCATGCTGTTCACCATGTGCTAAACCTACAGTTAGGTTTAGTTTAAGCATCAATGGATCAGCAGCAATTACCTCTTGGAATTTTATTACTCATTTGTTTATTTCTATTTTATGTGTATGCGTGTTTTGTGTACATGTATGTCTGTGCATCATATGCGTCCAATGTCTACAGAGGCCAGAGGAGGGCATTGTATTCCCTGGGACTGGAGTTTAGGATGGTTGGGAACTGCCATATGGGTGCTGGGAATTGAACCCAGGTCCTCTGGAAGAACATCCAGTGCTCTTAACCACTGAGCCGTCTCTCTAGCCCCAGAAACTTTACTCTTAGTTGTTAAGATTAAAATTCAACACATCCCAGGAAAGTATAAGGTCCAAATGCATTTGCCTTGGCATCGCGTCTCTGTGACTCACAGTGGACTGTTGAAGAACAAAGCCAAGCCTCTGTAAGAAGCCTTACCCATTTACGGTTCCCTTCAGTCTGCTTCAGAGGTGACAGCAAAGTGGGACGCGTTGACTTAGCGCCTTTCCCCTCAGGGCTGTGTTCTGCTTTAATTCCCATCTTCTCAATTATCACATACTCTGTTAGCGTTCCGGCGGAGTCAACGGAAATATTTTTCAAAATCCTGACTTTCGCCTGCTGTTTTTTGATATGGTCTTTTTCTGTAGCCTGGATTTGCCTTGAACTCAGGATCCTCTCACTTGAGGCTCCCAAGGCCTGAGATTAAAGGTGTTCACCACAACTCTTCCTGGCTCAGGGGTTTTTACTTTGGGGCTAGAGAGATAGCCCAGTTGGTAAAGTGCTTGCTTTGAAACCATGAGGACTGTGTTTGATCCCTAGACTCCAGGTTGACTAAACAAACCAGCCATGGAGATGTGCACTTGGAATTTTAGCACGAGAGAGATAGAGACGGGTGAATCTCTGGGGGTCTCTGGCCAGCCATCTTGGACTAATTGGTGAGTTCCAGGCTAGTGAGAGATGCCATCCACTTCTCTCTCTCTCCCTCTCCCCCCACTCTCAAAAAAAAAAAAAAAGGGTAATACTCAAGGATTGACACAGAAGCCCCCCTCCCTCTCCTCTCTATCCCTCTATCCCTCTCTTTTTTGTTTTTTGTTTGTTTGGTTTTTCGAGACAGGGTTTCTCTATGTAGCTTTGCGCCTTTCCTGGAACTCACTTTAGAGACCAGGCTGGCCTCGAACTCACAGAGATCCGCCTGCCTCTGCCTCCCGAGTGCTGGGATTAAAGGTGTGCCACCACCACCCGGCTGGTTTTTTTTTTTTTTTTTTTTTTAAAAACCCTAATGTTTACCTACTAATTATCAGGGAATTTCTACATGAATGCCCTCACGGGCTATGGTAGCCAGGTAGGTTACATGGATAACAGATCCCAGGAGGGTTTCAGTAGAGGTGAAGAAGAGTAGGGCCAGACAAAGCCATGGAGTGTCTGCTAGGGCTCTTGGACACATTCTCAGCCTGTTCACACCAACATTCTACCTTCAGACTGATAGCCTCCAGTGCTGGGAGTCAGCCAAATGGGAGCCATGGACCTGTACCCAACAGTGTCCTGAGCCTCAACTCAGAAAGAGGCCTGGTTGTATCCCACAGAGCTCCCAGAATCTGTCACGCATTGCCACAAGCCAATTGCCTGATCTCTGCCGGTAACTAAAACAGTTGTGGCCATAGGAGCAGGGAAAAGGTTCTAGAATTTCTATCTCATACTTCCATTTAACTGGTTGAGATTTTTTTCTTTCTTTTTTTTTTTTTAAGATTTATTTATTTATTATGTATACAGTGTTCAGTTTGCATGTATCCCTGCAGGCCAGAAGAGGGCGCCAGATCTCATTACAGATGGTTCTGAGCCACCATATGGTTGCTGGAAATTGAACTCAGGACCTCTGGAAGAACAGCCAGTGTTCTTAACCTCTGAGCCATCTCTCCAGCCCCCTGGTTGAGATTTTCTATCTATTAGTATTACATATATATAGCCGTACATGCATACCACATATGAAATAAATCCTGGAGGGCATGTTCAAATGATTTGACTTAGTGAACACATGATTAAAAAATGAGACATGTGGAAGAGAATGCTGCTTACTTTCTAGGCAAGGGAACTCCCCATTCCTGGCCTGCTTTGTCCTCACATCAAGGAAAGAAGAACAGGAGTTGGTCTTGGGATTTTTGTACTCCAGGTGGTCATTTCTTGGTGCCTCCTGGTAAGAATGAATGAGCCAGTTCATGTGTGTGATTCATCCCAGCATGCAGCTGCCAGCAGGTTCCAGCTGTTCTGGCTGATCCCACAGTCTATTGCCTAACAGGGGTTGGGCATAGAGGTGTGAAGTCCTCTGAGGTCCCTCAGATGGGTTCTTTATTCCAAGCCATGCCAGGTCCTTGGCACCTGGAAGAATTTTAACCCACATTGAGTTTATCCCTCGTACTATGGACGGAAAGGAGTATAAGCCTAGAAGTTGAGAAATACAAAGCTGGTTGCCCCAGGAGCCTGTCACCCCCACAAAGGAGAAGAATGCAGGTGTGTGGATGCCTCAACAGCCTCAGATAGAGGGAGGTTCAGTTTTCTTTCCTGTTCTGTATCTACCTTTACCTCTAGCCAGAACGCTTTGTTCAGCTCTGACTCTGTTGAACAGATGCAGGGCCTAGGGTACAGAGGCTGAAACGCTCTTGGTTTCTAAGTCCATCTTTCCTGCGAGGTACTGTTGACCCTCTGTCATGTGGCCCTTGGTGATTTCACCTCCTCTGACTGTTCTGTCACCTGTCCACCTCTCCCTTATCTCAGATCATGCTCCCCTGAGACATGACATGTTCTGTCTGTCCATATCTTACCTTCTCACAACCTGCTTGCCTCTGAGTCATGACTCTCCTGCCCCAGCTTCCAAAGTGCTAGGATTACAGGATTGCACCCTGCCTGCCTTTAAATTAAATAATTTCTAGTAAACTTTCAAATCTAGAGCAGAGAGTTGGTGGCACAATCCTTTAATTCCATCACTCAGGAAGCAGAGACAGGTGGATCTCTGTGAGTTCAAGAGTGGCCTGTCTACAGAGTAAATTCCAGGCCAGCCAGGCTACACAGTGAGACCCAAAGCAGAGCAACAGCCCTGGCTTTCCATGCCTGTACTACTTTGTCTCTTGCTAGAGGACTTTGCCATCTCTGTAGAATCTAGCAGTGAACTTCCTTTCCTAGGGAAACAACTCTGCCCTGAAGTGTTCCCTGAAGAAGGAGCTGGCTCTGTCTGCAGAGCCTTCAGGACAATTCGGAAAGAGAACTCTGAGCTCTGGCCGCTAGAAGCTCAGCTCTCCTGTTAGAGTGACTCAGAAGCCTCTAGTCCCTAGTCCCAAATGAAACACCTGTATCAGGTGACAGATGAGTCTACCCGATCTTCTCAGTACTGTTAACTAAAAAAGCACCAGGCACAGGAATTATCCCGAGGGTCTCATTTCTCTTGAGGCCTCATCTTTAACACAGGTCAGAAAACCTTCAAGCATGGCTTGACTGTGTCTGCTTCCATCCTTGAAATGGTGACTGCAGTGTGTACCCTCAAATCTGGGGTCAGGCTAGAGGTGTCATTCAGGGAAGGACAAGGGAGCCTCATGGACCATCTGTCCTGGTTGCTGTGGAGAGCAGGGTGGAGGGTATATGGGTTCGGGAGGAAAATTGTCTAGATTTGAATGTGATCACTCACAATAAATCTCTTCAAGCCTCCTTTTTCTATCATAAAAATGAGACAGTTACAGAAGAAGATAAAGGATGTTTCTCATATGCAATAATGACTGAATAAATGGGAGCTATTATTCATCAGTAGTGCTCTAACACCACAAAAATGATGGAAAGAAAAAATCTACTTTGAGAAATGGGGCGATGGCTCAGCCAGTGAAATGCTTGATAATGTATAAGCACACTGGCCTGAATTCAATCTCCAGCGCCCACATTTTAAGAAGTCAGATGTGGTAGCACACACTTTAATCCCAGCACTGGGGAGGTAGAAATGTGAGGCTTTATGGTGCTCACTGGCCTCGCCTACTTTTCAAGTTTCAAGTCAGTGAGAGACCCTGTCTTAGAAAAATAAGGTGGTTGGCACCCAAGGCTGTCCATAAGCACACGCACACACAAGAACACTCACACAATGCCGCGTGGAAATCAACCCTTATTTTCCAAAAGCAAGAGAGACTCCCCCGTCTTCCTGGTGAGCCTCAAGGTCATGGCTAGTTCTCAACCTCCATTATCTAAACAGCCTGCTCTTTCTGTTGCCTGCCCTTTGGCCAGATACCGACAGTTCCTGCAGAGGGCAGAAGGGAAAGACATGTGGTAATTGAGTCCTTGTCAGTGACTCTGATGGAGACTGAGAGCCTGCAGTGGTTCCCACAGGTAGCAAGGGCTGGCTGAGGTCCTGGAGACCCCCTGCCTTCACAGTCACACCTGGCAGTGGAGTTTGTGAGATGGAGAGCCCTGACCTTGCATATCCCAGGCCCAGGAATCAGCTGTTTGTGTCTCCTGGGCTCTGTGTCTCTGCATAGTGACCCTTTGTGGACCTCCGTGAGCATCTGGGGTTGGGGCAGCTCCCCATTCTACCTCTCCTTTGATAGTTCCCCAAGACAAGACGGTGGTAATGTCATGCAGAGAAGAGGGTGGCTAAAGAAACAGAGACCTGCAGTAACCCTGGGCATCATGCCAGGAGGACCACTGGGTGACATGGTGTCAGCACTGAGGTGAGGGAAGGTTGAGCACTGTTATTGTTTTCCTTGTCCTTGATAATTGTAACAGTTAAGTCGCCATGAGGCTGTTTGTAGAGCTAGCCTGTGGTGTGTGGCTTTTCCTGGGGGCAGGTGAACAAATGTTCATTCGCCCCAGATAGGGCCCCAGGGACAGATCAAGGAAACAATTCCACCCAAGTCCAGCTTGGTGGAGCAGTGAGTTCATTGGGCTTACCAACAGGAGCATGAGTGGGTGTTACAAGGACGTGGCTGCTTTGGGGCAACACATCAACAGTGTCTCCCACAGCAATTGTTAACCCTCAGACATTCCTAGGAAGGGGTCATTCCAGGGAGAGCATGGGCGCGGGCTGATCTCACAAGGGTCTTGTGGAGCTCAGCATAGTTGCTCTGATTCAAGGTGGCAAAGCCATGCCACACAAGAGGACACTTCCAAAACCATTTGACATTTCACCCTTCACATTCCAGGGCGACTGTCACATGTTTAAAGACATGTTCCTGGGTGTAGTGGTGTATCCTGTAATCCTAGCACTTGGAAGGTGAAGGCTGGAGGATTGGGGGTTCAAACTCAGCCTTAGTGACATAGTGAGCATAGTGAGTTTGAGGCTAGCCTGGGCTACATGAGACCCTGTCTCAAGAAAAGACACATAACAAAGAAGAAATTATTAATTAACAGGCAGTATCCAATCTCAGATGAATTTTAACACACTCAAGGCAAAAATCCAGCTTGTGTCTTTTTGATGTGTTTGACCAGGAGCTGAGAAATCTTAAAGAGATGTTAAACTTGAGGCAATATATTAATGACAGAGATTCAATTTGTCTTTAATTAAATGAGAGGACTTTTAAAAATGTTCTTACTTTTTAATGCTTTATTTATTTTTATTTTATGTGCACAGGTGTTTGCCTGCACATTTGTCTGTGTCAGGGTGTTGAATCACTTGGAGCTGGGTTACAGACAGTTATGAGTTGCCATATGGGTGCTGGGAATTGAACTCAGGACCTTTGGAAGAACAGCCAGTGCTCTTAACCTCTGAGCCACCTCTCCAGCCCCGAGAAGACTTTTTAATGACTCAAGGAAGCATTGAGATTGCATGACAGTTTAATATGACAATGTGGCATGAACCTGTGATTCAGACACTTGGATTCGAAAATCCCTGCTGCTGGGGGAGGTTCTCAGTCACCCACTCTAGAAGAGTGGTCCTCAACCTTCCTAATGCTATGATCCTTTAACAACAAACAGTTCTTCAGTTGTGGTGATCCCCAACCATAAAATTGTTTTGGTTGCTACTTCATAACTATAATTTTGCTAGGCTATAAATTGTAATGTAGGTATCTGATATGCAGGATATCTGATATGTGACCCCTGTGAAAGGGTCATTCTGGGTCACAACCCACAGGTTGAGAACCTCTGCTCTAGAGGGTAGGCATTTCCAAGGCTGTCAGTGACCCTTCACCTGTGAGCCTGTGCCAGGGCCATGGCGAGCACAGGATTGACACAGCATCACGCACAGGGGTCTGTGAGTCAGTCTGCTGCCGCTTCCTCCTGCCTGCCCCCACTGCCTGGTGTCATGCAGCTGCTGATGGAGCATCAGTGATGAGGGATGAGTCCCAGATTCAAAGATACCAGGCTCTGTGTCATTACAGCTTGACCTCATACCAGGGTGGGGCTCTAGATCCCTCATTGCGGCCAACTCAGGTGAAAACTAGTGTTCCTCTCCTGCTGCTGCCACCGCTGCCACCGCTGCCGCCACAAAGATGACATTTCTGGATCCAAGACAGTTTTATGTGATTTTATCATGTGCTAAGCCCCAAAGGAGAATGCTCCAGTCTCGTTCATCACGAAACTCAGTTCTGCTCCTGTGTATGAGGTCGTAGGCATGTATCAGCATACCTGGCTTTCTCTGTGGGTGCTGGGGATTTGAACTCAAGTCATCATGCTTATGCAGCAAACACTTCACACACTGAGCTGTTTCTCCAGTCCCTCAGCTATTGCCCTGTGAGATGCACTCACTCCAGTAGAAGCACTCACCACTTAGCCTGATGACCTGAATCTGACCCCTGGGACCCACTTGGTAGGAGAAAACTGACTTCTTCGAGTTGTCTTCTTAACCTCTACATGTAAACCATAGCACGCGCATGCGCACACACAAAAATAAATGTAATTAAACATTTTAAGTCTCCAGTAGAAATCACGTAATTATTTCCTGGACAAGCCTAAGGTGAGAGTCACAGAGATAGGACAGCCACACAGAATTCTCTGTCCCAGTCATTCCCTTTATTATTCCGTGAATTCTGCGGTAGCAATGTCGCGGTCTCCTCAGGGGCTTATGGTGGCTGCATTCCACAGGCGCAGGCTGATAGGATGCTCCAGACACTCAAGCCTGTCTTAATTGACTCTTTTGTGTATTTCTTGATTCATGGCTCTCAGTGGAACTGCTCTTGATGATGGTGTTTGTCAGTGCTGGTATTTCAGGATGGAAGTGGCCCCAGAGGCTGCCGGTGGCACAGGTGTGCTCCTTTGTGTGACTCACTGGAGTGTGAAGAAGGGATGCGTTTTGAAGGGTGTCCCCCCACCCCCTGCTTGTCAGGTCTCCCCTGGAGTTTGCCTGACTCTGTCATCTCTAAGTGACTACTGTGGATCCTTTCAATAAGGGGAGGGGGCTAGTCAAGTTTCAGTGAACAGTCTAGGAATGAGCATGGTACAGTCTTGGTTTCCCAGGGTGTCAGCATCCAGGAGGGGCCAATCTTTTGACATTGTGACATAGCATTTTCATCTACAAAGCTGACTGTTGAAGACTCTGCCAAAAAAGTGTATCATAATGTTTTTATGTTTTAAGTCAGTTTACTATGTGTTGGGCCATACTCACAGGAATCCTTGGCCACATGTGCAGGTTGGCTACACTTGGTGGACATTTATACAGAAGCCTGTACCTGGTTGTCATCTGTAGCTCCTTCAGTCTGTCTAAGGGCTCTCTTCTGATAGCCAGTGGACCAATGTCCTCATAACCTAATCCCAAGACAGATGATGCTCGTTTCCTGTGGGGTACAAGGAGTGTCCCACAGATCTTGATTTCTTACAGTACTTATGCCACTGGCTTTTTTGGCTTATGTTCGACTGACCCCTCACAATATTGAGCACAGTGATCCCCTTGCTGTTGTTAATTTGACTGTATTTGGTGGATGCCTCCCTTCCCACTGGACCACACAGTCAAATGTGGGAACAGACTGCTTTTCATGGGAATGTAGAGACTGGATGAATGCAGTGATAAAACTATTAAGAATCTTCCAGTATGGTTTGATGGACTCTGAGGTCCTTCAGTCTGCTAAACCCAGAGAAAGACAAACTTCAGAACTCTCTCTAAAGCATAGAGAGGTAGCCCTGAGGAGCTTGATAAAATCTTCATTGTCTCTGGTTGGAGAAGAGAAAAGAACAGAGCATGGGCCCAGCGCTGTGCTCTGTGGCATTTGATATGGTTTAACCTTGCACAGAGGCTGCAATGCCACCACAGGCAAAAGGACAGTGGGACACCTGGCTTCACCTAAGGAGCTTGAGATCTCATGGCTGAGATGCAGAGAAAGCCCAGTGTCCTCTGATGGAGTGCAGAGGTTGATGGTGGTTCATGCGTCCTCCAGATGAGGTATTGTGTGCTCTGTGCTCGACACCAATGGAAAATACACAGAGAGGTAAATATTTGCTTGAAGAATGTCTTTCTGACACTTCAAGGTACGTCTCCTGCCTCTCAGAAGCCGGTCACTAGCCCCATCAGTCCCGCATTAGAATCTGAGAAAAACGATCCCCACAGCAAGAGACGGGTCGTTTGGTACATCCAGCGGAGATAATGTGACCAGCATGCAGTGGCACTGAATGCTGATGAGGATGTGACAGGCCACGCTTAGACTTGATGTCACATTCAGATGGTAGCTGAGAGATGAAAAGCAAACAGAAATTAATCCCCCTCCAGGAATCTCATACACATTCACTTAGTGCTTGCCTGCCGCTCAGCGGTCTGTCTCCTGTTCTCCCCATTAATAACTATAATCAAATATCCATGATCGGTTTCCACCAACCGGGTAATTGCTTTTGCTTCCTCATTTTCTGGGATGGGCGATGTGTTCGCAAGATGGGGCAGTTGTGTAACTGTTCTGTCCATGTGAACTCCGGAAGTCAGCCATGCCCTGCAGCTGTGGATGTCAGCCCACTTGCTCTCTGTGGAGTGAAGGAAGGAAGTAATTTTATTGTGCTATTTTTAGACTTCAATTTAGATTTCAGCCGCTATGATACTGTGTGCCTGGATAGATAGAGATGTCTGCACACAATTCCTTGCTATAGTTCTGAGTCTGCCCTGGGCTCCAGCAGGTCCCAGATTTCTTCTCAGCCTGTGGCCTCAGCAGTGCCCTGTTATACTGGCCTCTTGTGCAGCTGAGACCTGCTGGGTCTTAGGGTGATGGTGCAGTCTGCATCTGCAGCGCTTGGCAATCTCTGACGCTTCCATTTGCCTGAGAAGGTTCAATCCACTCATTCCTGTGCATGCGTAATGGGTACCCCACAATTCTGTGTAAATAGACTCAGTTCGTGGCCATCTTTGCATTTTGAGACAATTTTCTAGAGGTGGTAGATGAAAGTTGCAACAAGAGAAGTTGGTTTCCTTCCTCACAAACCAGAAGGGTGTAGGCACTGGGGTGCCTTTGCCTCGACTGTGGCAGAAGGCTTTGAACACAAGCAGAATTCCTAGTTTTTCAGCATTAGTAATGAACTTGTCAGGAACACCAAGGGTCTTTGAGGGTGTGCCAGATGTACCCACTTGAGCCTGTTTGGTGTCCTAGGTATTGTGTTGGCACCTGGGTAGATTCAAATCTCTTTGCATTTGAACCTTGTAGATTTGGGGACACAGTGGCTATTGACCCACAATGTATTTGTCACTGTCACAGTGTGTACCGTGGATCACCAACACTGACAGCACACAAGATTTCCCAAGTGACTTAGCAAAGTGATCTGTGTGTATATCAATCCCTTCCACTTCTTCTCACCTTTCTTCCACTGCTTTCCTCTTTGCCTCTCCTTCTTCCTCCTCTTCTCCCTCATCCACTTCTTCTTTCTCCTACTTCTTTTCCTTCAAATTGCAAACCTTTTCAATAATCTGCGATGGTCTGAATATCCATGTCCTGGCTCAATTAAAGTACTGATCCTTAATCCCCAGTGCAGTGGCAACCTGTGTGTGGCCCTCATCAATGACAATTAACATTAGCATTCTTATGAAAGTGGTCCTTGCTTCTCCCACAATACGAGGGATGCAACTAGACAATGCCATCGTGAAGCGTTGTTCTCTCACCAGACACCAGATTTTCTGGTACCTTGATCTTATATATATACTCAAACTTCAGTATATACATACATATATACACATATATCTAGACATGTCAGTTTTGTCCTTTTGAGTTGCTTAGAAAGGTTTCTGCCGCTTTAACATTGTACAGATAATTTGGAATTTGCATTTGGTTCTTGAGCAGCTGAGAAGCCAACTAGAATGGCCTATTCCATATTTACTCTGAGACTTTAATTTTTAATGTAGCCCTTCTGCAATGGTTACTTAGCAGGAAGGCATCCCTCTGTTAACCTTTATTAGGACAGATACTTTTCCAGCTTCCTTGGGTGTTTGTTGAGTTCATTAGATCATTGCTGAGCACCTACAGTGAGTGATGTCTTGCCAGTCTAGATGTTTCCTGGGATTTAAAAGGGGAGCATGAAATATTCAGGAGCCTCTTTAAATTTGAAGAGGAAGGCATGTATCTGACCAGTGGAATCAAGTAGAATGTGGCTATGTTAAAAGTTCTGCCAGATGCCAGGTTCAGAGGAAGGCAGCATTATTGAGTGGGGTTTAGAAAGATATGGGTGATGTGAGTTCTGATATTGGCCTTGAAGAACTGCTTAGATTTTAAAATAATAATAACAACAGCAACAGTAATGATAATAGTAGTAGTAGTACAAAGAGAAGATTCCATGGCCTGTATGTGAAGGTCAGGACAGATTTTAAGAGTCACCTCTGTCCTTTCACTGTGGGTTCCAGGGATCAAACTCAGGTCATCCAGCTTACACAGGCAAGTCTTATTTTACCTGCTGACCAGTTATGGTTGGAATTTAAGGAGAGACAATCGGAGGGAGCAAAAGGCACAAGAAATAGCCATCTGTCTTTAGAAACCATGCACCTTTCCTGGAAGAGTGAAAGGCCATTCTGATGGCATCTGAGGAACCCCTGGAAGCTGTATAGAAGAGTCCAGAGCAGGTAGAAACTCCCTTACTGACTTGTCCGGTGGACTGTCTCCTGGGTGACCTCAGAGCCTGCCAAGTTGACTAGCATCATTGCTTCTGACAAGCTGGTGGAATGGGAGTCCCTGAAGGTTGGTGTATATCCTAGACCAGAATACTTAATCCTGTCTCCTTGAAACTGTCCATCTAGCTACTTCTGTGATAGTAAAACAGGACAAGCAAAAACCTAAAACCCTGTTGCCCTAGTTAGCTTTAACTGTCCACTTAATGCATCCTAATGCCACCTGAGAAGAGAGTCTGAATGGAGGACTTGCCCAGATCAGATTGGCCCATGGGCATGTCTGTGAGGGATTGACTTGATCAATTGATGTAGGAGGGTCCAGCCCACTGTGGGCAGCACCATTCCCTAGGCAAATGGCCCTGGGATGTATAGAAAAGTTAGCTGAACATAAATCTGGAAGAGAGCCAGCAAGCAAACATTCTCCATGGTTCCTGCTGTATTTCCTTGGCTGTGAGTGACTTCTCTGATTGGAAGTAACACTGTATGAACTAGCAAGCAGGCCTACCTTTGAGTTCCTGCCCAGACTTCCCTCGGCGATGGACTATGAATGTAAGCTGAACAAATACTTTCCTCCCATAAATTGCTTTTGCTCAGTGTTTTATCACAACAACAGAAGGAAACTAGAACACCTGTTTCTGTGAGTTGCTGATAATCCACAATTTTGGAAGTGCTTATGCAATCATGGCTGGCTGGCTTTACCACAATAAGAAAGGGAAGCTAGTCATGCTTATGTGTGATTTCTGAGACACCCAGACTCCTTCACCTGCACAATAGAGCTCTGCTCCAACACAACCACTTCGTTTTGCTCACAGTTGGTGAGTCATGAATATGGGAATGTCTTAGTAAGACAGGACACCTGCCCCGCAAGGGGGTGCCTTCAGATCCCATGCCAACAGTAGCCATCAGCTGAGGTTCTAGGGCCATTGCCTATGGTCTGTCCAGCCTGGTGACCCACAGCATGGACAGCTGTCTTGCAGAGCAAGAGTCCAAGAAGTGCTGGATGGATGCCACACGGCGTCCTGTCTTGGTGGTTCTGAGCCTTGTTCCCATCAAGCTGACGAGTGCTCGGTGGACAAGGTTAGCCCAGATCCCAGAGAGAGAATAAACACTAGATGTCCAATTGTAGGAATGGCAGCATTCAAAGTATGTTCTGAAACCTCTACAATATCATCTAATTACAACACTGTGAGGTTGTTTGGGAGCTCAATGACAGAATGACGTAATATACCTATAGCACCATCCAATGACTGTGGATATGGAGCTTCGCCTAAATTGTCAATTTGGTTGGATCTGAGAAGTGACTAAGAGATTATAATACAGCTCTGGGTGCATCTGTGAGGGTGTTTCTAGAGAGGATAAGAGCCACCTGAAATGTGAGCAGCGCCACCCCATAGGCTGGGTACATGCTGGAGAGGCAGAGAAGGGCAGATCCCTGGGACTTGCCAGCCAGTTGTCATAGCTGAATCGGCAAACTCCAGGTTCAGTGAGAGACCCTCAAAAAACAAGGTGGCTAGCGAGTGAGGAAGGCGCTGGAGGTTGACCTCTGACCTCTACATATGTGTATACATACACACAAAATAAAATAGGTTAAGTTTCTTCCTCAGAAAGTAGATAACAAGGGGCTAGAGAGATAGCTCAGTGATTAAGAGTACTGGATATTTTTCCAGAGGACCCAGGTTCAATTCCCAGCACCTACTAGGCAGCTCATAACTGTAACTCTAGTCCAGGGAATTGATTGTCTTTTTGTAGGCTTTGCTGACACCAGGCACACACATGGCTCACCAATATATGTGCAGGCAAAATAGCCAAACATATAAAATAAATTAAAATTTTTTTTAATTAGTAAAAAGTAAGTCAAAGTGTAGGACTTGAACATTTATAACAGTGGCTTTTTTTCTCTCTATTGGAGATTAAGTTGCCCAGGAAATAGAAAGAAGGCAAACATATGCTTCAATAGCTTCCATTGAGAGTTTAGAACTATCACCCTTCTCTTCTCTGGGTTGACGCTTTCCTCCATTGTGAGTCTATAAAGAGGACCTGATGGTTTTCAAAGTCTCCAGAGAACAAGACAAAAGGCTCTGTTCCTTTAAATGAGAGTAAATCAGGAGAGATGGTTTGGTGATAAGGGCTGAGATTACAGACATCTATGTTAGAACTCATGGTCCCTCTGGCAGTGGTGGCACACGCCTTTAATCCCAGTACTCAAAAAAAACCAAAAAACAAAAAACAAAACAAAACAAAGAAAAGAAAACAAACAAACAAACAAAAAACAGAACTCAGGGTCCCCAGATGGTTTTTTGTTTGTTTGTTTGTTTTGTTTTTCAAGATAGGGTTTCTCTGTGTAGCTTTGCACCTTTCCTGGAACTCAGGCTATAGCCCAGGCTGGCCTCGAACTTACAGAGATCCGCCTGCCTCTGCCTCCCGAGTGCTGGGATTAAAGGCGTGTGCCACCAACGCCCGGCTGGTTGTTTTTGTTAGAGACAATATCTCACTCTAGCCCAAGGTAGTCCAAAAATCACTACATACTCAAGGCTGGCATTGAACTCACTATAATCCTTCTGCCTCAACCTCACAAGTACTGGGGCTATACCCATGAGCCATGAGCCATGAGCCACTATGTCCAGGATGTTTCTACTTCCTCAGTAAAGAGGCAGGCTACATCCCCTGATCCCTGCATGCCATCATCATCCTCAACAAAGCATGACCACACTCAGTCCTCCAAGGAATCAGACATGGTTGTGGTTGGTTGATCTTTTAGGCCTCCTTTAACTTTGGAGAGGGTAAGAGCAATGCTGAGAAACTCTCCAGCTACAGTGCTGGGTCTCAGTTCTCTACCCAGAGCGTGCACTGAGATTCAGACCTCTAAACTGCCTCCTTACAGCTCAAAATATCAGCCCTGCTCTCGTGAAGCTTGGTGGTTCTGAGTCATTCATTGGTAAAGCAATACTTTGTTAATGACCCAATTACTTCTCTGGGCAAGAAGAGCAGGCATTTCACCACTTACACACCAACCATGACTCTTTAGTACAAACAGATGCAAAGAGCAGATATCTCAGAAACCTAACCCTTGAAGAAATGATCATGTGGTCCACAAGAAACACTGCTATCTTACACCCCCATATTTGAATTGCCACATGGCTTGTGCCTCTGAAACTAGCACCTAGACTTTGGCGGGTGTGTCCTAGAGATAGCTCAGGACTAGTCCACTTTCACTCCAACAGGAAACACACTGTACTTCATCAATCATTGTGACTTTCCAGGAGTTAAAATGTGGAAAGTTGTTGAGCTCTTTCCTTAGGAGCCTTAAGAGACCTGCAGCTTGCCCCATGATTCCCACTGGCCTTATCCCGTGATTCCCACTGGCTCATAGGGCTCGGGGCCAAAGAGAAGGTATGACAGCATTGGACCCCAAACAGGAGAGAATACCAGTAAGCATCTTCAATTTAAAGAGATGAACAAGGGGGAAAACAGGCTCTCCATTAAGTCTGCAGGTTGATAAAGTTATAAATCCTGGAAATTCGTCTCATGCCAGCCTAAGAAATATTAAAGATCAGCAAGTATGATAGCAAGTGCTGAAGGGTTTGTGTATATTTAGAGTATTTAATACTTGGAGATTTAAATGTACAAATATGGGTGTGGTTAGAGAATTTCTCAGACAAAACTATAGACCCTTAAGTACCTGAACTACAACATTGAGAGAGCAAGAATAGAAGAAAGGTCAGAAGAGAAAAATGAGGCAGGAGCCCGGGAGGCAATAAAAGGTAAGATAATCAGTCCACAGAAAGGAGAAAGGAGAAGACGTAAAGATAAGAACACAAGCCACTGAAATCAAGAATAGAAATCAATACCAAGGATTGATGAAGCAAAGGATGTGCTTCTTCAAAACAACTAATAAGACAGAGTCTCAGTTTCTTTTCTATTGCTGTGAAAAGACACCATGACCACAGCAGCTTAGAGAAGAAAGAGTTTCAGAGGGTGAGTCCATGGCCAAGCATGGCAGGGAGCATGGCAGCAGGCAGGCAGGCATGGTGCTGAAGAAGTAGCTGAGAGCTTACATCTGCTTCACAAGGAGGAGAGAGAGAGAGAGAGAGAGAGAGAGAGAGAGAGAGAGAGAGAGACAGAGACAGAGACAGAGACAGAGACAGACAGAGAGAACGAACTTGGAATGTCATGGGCTTTTAAAACCTTAAAGTCCACCCCCAGTGACACACTTCCTCTGACAAAGCTACACGTTCCAATCCTTTCCAGTTTCACCAACTGGGGACCAAACATTTAAACATAAGAGCCTAGTGGGGGCATTATCATTCAAGCCAACACAAATAGCAAGCTTCCAGTAACACTGGACAAAGTCAGAAGGCAAAGGAATCTCACACAGAACAGAAAGGAGAGGTGTCTTTCAGAGTAAGTGATCATGAAATTTTGTTGTTTTTTTTTTTTAATTATGAACAATGGGCTGAGAGATGTCTCAGCAGGTCAAGATGCTTGCCTTGCAGGTCTAGCAACCTGAATTTGATCCCCTGATGGGGGTTTGAACCCATGGTGGAGGTAGAGAATCAACTCCCAAATTATTCATTTCTTCTGACTTCCACACATGCATCATGGCATGCACGTGCATGTGCACGTACATACACACACACATACACACACACTCACACATGCACACACACTTAATAAAAAATTTAAAAAGAAAAAAATATGAACAAGCATATAACACTATATTTCAATTCCAATGAAAATGGGGCTAATTTCCGTAGAGGATAGAAAATATAAACACAGGCACAAAGAAATGGAAAATTGCATTGGAGAGATGGCTCAGTAGTTAAGAGCACTTGCTGTTCTTAGAGAGGACCCAAGTTTAGTACCCAGCACCCCTGTCAGGAGGCTCACAGCTGCCTCTAACTTCAGTCCCAGGGATCCAGCTCCCTCTACTGCCCTCTACAGGCACCTGCACTCAAATGTACATACCAGCATAACCAAAACTTAATCTTAAAAAAATGGAAAAGATGAGTTGATGATAAAAACTTACAGATATTGACAAGTAAATTAATGCCTCCATCAAGTGTCTTTGGAACAGAATGGGACTTAAGAAAGGAACAGGCAGGCAGTGGGTGCATAAAGAGATAGCCTCGGGGAACCAGAAATGAGCCTTATGGAGAAATACAAATCCAGATCCCAAGGCACCACTTTATATCTATCGAATTGGCTAAAACTAGGAACCAGGAAGCTGACTGAAGCCAGAACTGCTAAGGGTTGTCCCACACTAGGTCCATCTTCCTCCATCCTGCACAGGGTGTAGCTCAGAAAACTACGTTTTCCTCTTTCTTTTTGTTACATTGGAATAGCATGGAACACAGACAGAGCAGGCCTCACATGTTCTACTTGATGGGTTTTCATACAACACACACACTAGTGGGACCCCCCAGCACACCAAGAGCCCCAGTACTCTCCTTGGTATGACCTCCTTCTCCTGAAGTTTTCTCCTCTTTTGACTTCTGATGCCACAGATTTGGTTTGCACTGTGTGTGTGCGAGCACGTGTACACACACAAGTGGACAATAGGCATCTTCTCTTACTTCTCTCCACTTATTTTTGAGACAGGCTCATTCACTGGACTTAGAGCTTGCTATTCCCATGAGATTCACTGCTCAGCAATCCCCAAAGATCCTCCAGCATCCACCTCCCTGCACTGGGGTTACAGGCACATGTTGGGGAGTGCTCAGAGACCCATTCTGGGTGTCTAGCTATGGTGTGGGGAGCTCCCCACCAGGAATGGGCTGTGTAAGCTGAATCTGAAACACTGTCATTCTGTGAGGGGAGCATGAGTGTGTGCTGCTAAGCAGAGTGGGGTAGCAGGTGGCTTTTTAGGTCTCAACCAGCCTGGGCCCAGGTTATATGTGTGTGTCAGTGGATGAGTATTTGCTAATGGGAGAACATTCCAGGTAATAGAACAGCACCAGCAGAAGCCTGTGATTAGGCAGAGCTGGGCAGGTTTGTTGACACAAAGAGATCCAGCGGGAGTATAGGGCCCGATGTGCCATACTGGGTGGTTGTTCTTGGAAGCACAAATGGGATTCTGGGTGTCCTTGCTGACCAGACAGCTAAGAAGAACCCACATGAATACCACCATGACTGTGTGGGACTATGTGTCCCACATAGATTTTGGTCCCTCTGTGTCCCCGGGTTGATGTTTTTGTCTCTGTAAAGTGATGTTGTGGAGTATGAGATGACCCCTGACACCAACACACTGTGGATGGGTAGCATGAGACACTGCCAAGCTAATTGCCATGCCTGCCTGCCTCTCTCTGACTTAGCTGCAGGTGCCCACTGCTTGCAAGAGTGTGGGAAGCCGACTTGGAGGCTTGTCGGCTGCTGATGCAGAGTCTGTGGCTCCAGGAAGCGGGCAGTAGTCCACATGCAGAAGATGAGAAGCCGGTGGATGGCACAGGAGAGGCCACCTGGACAGCTGCCCTGGCTGTCCATGCCAGACCCCACCCTGAAGAGGAGAAGATCCCTTGGCAGGTGTTCCATGAGGGGAATACTCACTCAGCCCCCTTACCTCGCTGTGCTGGAGGCCATCAGAAAGAGGTTTGTCCTGTGTGTGTGTGGCTTTGTCCGGGGTTTGTTGTGTGGAACTTGGGAATAAGAACAAACAGAACTGGACAGGGGGTTGCCATAGACCCTCACAAAGTTCCCAAATTTTATATAACTCTTGAATATGGTCACAAAATAGTATATAACTTTTTGAAGCTTAGAACATAGAAGAGCAAAGAGAAATGCTCGGAACATGGGCTTTCTTTTTAATACTTGTTTAGATGGCTGCATTATTCTAATTCATTCTAGAATATGAAAGTTAATATAGAATTATATATAGTATGCACTATGCATCATATATAACATAGGTTGTTATGTAGACTCGTATGCATCATATATTTCATTGTATCTCTAGAGCCTTTAGATTACAATATATCATTTACAAATTCAAACATTCTAATGTATTCTAATGTATACATGTTGTCATTTTCACCAAAACAGATCATGATCAGTTTGTGGTTCCTGTTTTCATGAAATCAGAGCAAAACAAAGCGCAGACAGCCCTGTTGTGTGGCCTGATGTGTGCATTTCCGTTAGAATGTGATTTTACCTAATTCTTAAATCGGAGGCTGACCCTGACAGGTGGACAAGGCTCCCCTGCCCCTCCCTTTCCTAGATTTTCATCCCCCTCCTGCCCTAAGTCCAGAGGCACTCCCTGGCTGCATGCCTTCCCTCTGAGGCATCCAAGCTCCTTGTTTGGTGGCTTCCAGGTAGTCTTTCGGGTCCCATACATTCTGTGAGGGAAGAGGTTGGCTGTAACTACTGCCTGGCTCTTTCTAGCTCACCTTGACTTTCAAATCCTATTGCACCCCTTCCTTTTCTTTGCCAGTGAGATGGGAGGGTGGATAGGGAGAGGACCACAGCCAATCCACAGGGCTCCTGTCCCTGCATAGGACCAGAGCCATTACATTACAGACCTTATGCTCTGTGCTCAGCATAACATCCAGTCGCTGTGTCTGTGCTGTCGGAGGACTGGCCCTGCTCCTGTATTTGAACACATGTCCCCAGGGGAAGATGAGTAGTGTCATAGTCACTCTGGGTCCCTGCTGGCCTCAGCTGGATAGGCTTTAAGTGGAGCCCCTGTGCTACTCAGTGTTCTCTCTGGAAGAGCAGCAGAGTTTGCCAAAATGCTTAACACCTTCTCAGGGAGCCAGCTTTGCACTGGAAGGCATGGGCCATAGTAAACCATGAACCTATTCCAGGAGCCCGAGGCCAGCAGAACCTCTTAAGGGTGAGATGACAGTATTTTGTTATATTGTTTTATTTTTAAAGCATGCGTTGCTGTTCATCTCTGACCATGTCTAATTTATAGATCCAGCTTTGTCACAGGTGGGTATGCGTATGAAAAATTGTTGTACTTGTGTTTGATGCTGTCTGTGGTCTCAGGTATGCACTGAGAAGTCCTGCCCATTGTCCCTTCAGAGAAGCTGTGACCGTTTCATATAGCGAGACTGGTGTTCTTTGGATTCACAAGTGTCCTAGATCTTAAAGATGATAGATATTTTTTGGGAAGAGCAAAATGATGAGACCAGAGAGAAGGTCTCATTGCCTGGAAGCTGGAAGAAGGAATCTGGGAGGAGTGACATGTGTTCTCTGTCTTGTGGTACAGTCACTGTGTGTATATATGTATATATCTGAATCATGGCTTTATAGCAAGAAAGAGAGGGGGAGAGAGAGAGAGAGAGAGAGAGAGAGAGAGAGAGAGAGAGAGAGAAGAGAATGGATATTATTGCACATAATTTTCCAGAAAATCATGACTGTATATGAAACAGGTGGATTTAGATTCAGCACTCAGGGAAGAAGAGGCCTGGGTTGGAGTCTCTGCTGCTGCTGGGAGGCTGCATCTCCTCATCCACTGACACAACACCAGCAACAGTGTGGGCTGGAGAGATGGCTTGGTAGGTAGAGTGCTTGCTGGGTAAGCATGAGGACTTGAGTTCAACTCCCAGCACACACGTGAAAAGCTGAGCCTGGCAGTGTAAGCTTGTAATCCCAGCACTGGGGATGGTGAGCCTCGGGGCAGTGAGAGACCCTGTCTCAAAAAAACAAGGAAGACTGACACCAAAGTTGACTTCTGGCCTTCGTGTGCACACACACACATATGAAAAGTTTCCCTGTGCATACACAAACACCTATGCGCACCCTTCTCAACACATATGAATATACATACAACTCATACACACATACCTGCACATACACACTCAGACACAAAAATAACAATGGCTGTAAAAATCAAGAAAATAATCAGAACTAAGTTTTTAATGGCATTAATTACCTTTGTTACCATGACTGAATGCCCGACAGAAATGAGAGGAGAGAATGTCTTTGGCTCACTGTTTCAGAGGCCTCAGCCTGTCATGGTGAAGTGTGTGTGAGCAGAGCAGGCTACATCACATTGGGCCATTTCTTTGGTTTTGTTAGTTGTGGTGTTTGTATACATGGTAAAGCCTAGCTAGTGTTGATTTCTGTATCTCTGGTTTTCTGGAGGCCATGACACCTAAAACACCTTTTGATAATCTACTTTGCTCCCATTGTCAGGAGGAGAAAGTGAGTAGTGAATGAGAGATATGCCTTAGGAGAGACGGGCTTTATAAAGGGCAAGTCTTGCGTTTGCTGGGAGGTTTAGAGGCTCAGAGGTGCAATAAATAGTTGGGGGTCTCCTGGTGAAGGTGCTTTTGCCTTCCTGTCTTGCTTTTCAGGGGCTACTGAAGTCTGGGGGATGATGCGTTTATCTGGAGGCAAAATGTTCCTTTGCTTGGCAGCTCCAGGTGTGTTTAGCTTTGCAAGGCTCTGCCAGGCCAGGCTACCCCCGGCACTGGTTTTCCTATTGAAGCACGACACCCTGGAGGCAGGCAATTGCTTTTCAATCCAAATCTTCCATGACCAATCGAGGGCTTCTTACTGAGGTCTACTGGGAGATGCTTTCAAAGCTTTTCCTGTGCTTATCTGGCCAGCGCAGTGATATGCATTTCGGAGGCACATTGTTTAGGGAGTGCTTTGTTGCTCTGGAACACCAGTCCTGTGACTGAAGGTCCCCGCCAGGCTACTGAACGCAGTTACCTTCATTCTGCAGCTGAGTTAGTGAAGGCAAAGCCCTTTGCTTGAGGCTTTGTTCAGAGGAAGTCACCTGTCCTGCTAAGGGCTGCATGGGTGTGCCCAGATTGTGAGAGCCTTTTCTTTTCCAGTGTCCTGAGGGCTCCCTGCATGCCTTTAGCTGATGTTGGCCCTGGTTTCGAGATAGTACCAATGTGACACAGGAGCCAGGCAGAAGCTGGGGAAATCAGTGTGTCAGGTTCCTGTACTGATGGGGTGCTGCCCATACTAGCTGTTCTGACCACAGTTCCTTTGGGGTTCTTTCTTTCCTGACTGTGGCCTGCCCCTTGCTGACTGCTTTCTGTTCTACTGATGAGCTCTCCTCCTGCCTAGTTCCCTGGACAGCATGGTTCCCTCTCATCTCCCTCCCAGCTGTGGCCTTTCCAAGCCACAAGCTGCCACCAAGCAAGCTAAAATAAGCCAGAGAGAAGCTGGCATCATGGAGGAATCACATGTAGTACTTTAGCAACCAGAAAGCTGCTACTGATTTCTGCAAGCAAAGAAATCAGCAATAAAGACAAAAGCAGACACCATAGCTTTGTCTCTGAGGCTACATCCAAAATATTAGGACAGGGAAAGATGAAGAACCCCTCCCCGGCCATCAAAGAATCTCGGCCTATACTCCTCTCAAAGAAGACAGGTTGATAAGGGGAAAAAGTGACAAATTTATTTAATCAAAGTTTTATGAGACACAGGAGCCATTAGAAATAGCCCAGGGGCTCGGGGAAAGCTCTGATTTTTTTGCTTTTTTTTTTTTTTTTTTTTTTTTGGCTAAAGTTTAAGGAAAAATGGTCAGTGTTATGGTTTGGACAAGAAATGTCCCTCTTAAGGTTCTTGTGTTAGGCTTGGTCATTAGCTGGTGACAACATATTGAGAAGCTGCAGACTAGCACTGGGGCACCGGGAGGAGGTGAGGGTGGCTTTGGAGTAGTACGTCGTCTCTGGCCCCTTCTTGTCTTGCTCTCTAGTTCCTGACCATTGCGCTTTGAAAGTGAAATGTTTCCTATTGGCTCGTGGGTTTGAACGTTTGATCCCTGGTGGATGGCGCTGTTTGGGGAGGTTGGACCTTTCGGTGGCTGAGCCTGCTTGAGGAAGTAGGTCACTGGGGACAAACCTTGAGATGTTGTCCTTCTGTTCATGGCTCTACTTCCTGTTCATTCTCTGCTAACTAGAGATGCAATGTGACTAGCCAGCCTCCCGTCCCTTCCACCATGTCTTCCTTGCCTACCATCATTGTTGCAATACGGTGTGCCAGAGGCCTTGGTGGGTTGGGCCACGGTGCCCTGGTGGGTGAGGGAGACGCACCATGCAGACAAGGTGGCAGGCTGCGGTGTGGGGTGGTGGAAAGTTACTCACACCGCGCAGACACAGCATCTACGTGGAAAGTTTATTGGGGGGAAGGGAGGAGGAAAGGGAGGTAAGGAGAAAGGGGAGGGAGGGAGAGAGAGGAGAGCAGAGGTGCACACCTCATGGGAAGTAGAGAAAGAGAGGAGGTGGGGAGGAGGAGTTTTCTCTTAGAGTGGGCTTTACATAAGATGACGTCAGGACTCTGGTGGGCCACAGTATTATCTGCTTATTGGCCAGGATCCCAAGAGGTGGGTCTGAATGCTAACAGCCATATCTTCCTCACCCATGGTGAGTGGGTGATACCAACCCCTGGCTGCAATCCTGGACAGTATAAGTAGAAAAAGGGAACTGAGCCATAAGTACCTCGCATTCATTGTTCTTTGCTTGTTGACTGTAGGTGCACTGTGACCACCTAACACAAGCCCCTGACTCTGTGACTTCCTCATCATGATGAACTATAACTTTGACCTGGGATGTAAAATAAAATAAACCCTTTCTCCCCTTTGAGTTGCTTTGCTCAACGTATTTTTTTAATCACAACAGCAAACAAGATAATAAGACACAATGCAAGAATGTGAAAAGGTCTTCTTCCCTACAAGTCCATGGCCATCAAGCTCTGTCCGAGCACACGGAGCCAAGCAACCCAGATTGAATCCTCGAATCAATGAGCCCAAATAAGCCCTTCATCTGTTTACATTGTATGGCAGGTACTTTGGTCACAGAACTGAAAAGTCACAATACAGAACATTGATATGGGGAGTCAGTGGGGCATTGCCGTGAATAACCTTGGTTCTGTGGCTCTTAAAACTTTGGAGCTAAGCCAGCGGTGGTGGTGCACACACCTTTAATCCCAGCTCTCGAGAGGTAGAGGCAGGCAGATCTCTGTGAGTTGGTCTACAGAGTGAGTTCCAGGACAGCCAGGACTATTCCACAGAGAAACCCTGTCTTGAAAAAAAGTAATAATAACTTTGGAACTAGTTTGCTACATGAATTTGTAAGAGTTTGGAAGTGTAGGTTGGAGAAACTCTGAAAGCAGAGCTAAAAGGTCAACCCTGGTAGAAGGTCAGAACACTAGGCCATAGTTTTTTGAGTCTCAGATGGGAATGATGTTTCTGTCAGGAGTTCATGTTACCTTCTGGAAAACCATTAGTCTGAACCCAGGAGCTAAACGAAGTCCTCTCTCTTCAGTCAGTTATAACAAGTATCCTGAGCTCCCCAAGGCAGACAGATGCAGAGAACTGCATGCACCACCATGGGTGGACTTAAGGACAGCCGAGCAGGGATGGAGCGATGTTGTGGGCTCAGGATCTCCTTGAACTGTCTAAGCAGCATTCCTTCCCCCGTGTGGGGCCAGGAGCACCTCTCCAGATACTGAAAACACACACTTTCAGTTGCTGATCACACAGTGTAGGATTAAGGTCTTTTGGGGGTCTGCCAAGTGACTTTCAAGGGGCCCTTCTTGCACAAGCCTTACCTACAAGCTGCCATCCACAGTTTCCAATTGTGGCATCTTTAAAGTGCACAGAACACTTGGGAAGTACTTGCAAAGCTATCTTGTCTCCCCTCTCCATCTATTCAATATTATTGCATCTTTCCAAGGTTTTTCATTTAAAAAAAATATAGATAAGAACTTTGTTTTCACACTAACGTTGCACTGTTTTATGTGGAACCTATTTAAATTATATAATTAGGATTTTAAGTACAATTGGCATAAATAGGTTTAGAAACCACTCATCCAATAAGAATGCAAGTTTTCTGCCCTCCAGCCTGGCCTTGGCCCCTGGGTGTGATGAAGGGAGCAGGTGGGTAAGGGAGGAGCTTCCTCTGTAGCCAGTGAGTGGCTCCTGCTGGTCCTTTTCTGTTAATTAAAGTCCTTGCCTGCTGCCAGCCTCCTTCACCTGCCCCAGGGAAGGAAGTTGATTCCTCTGATCTGCCTGCTTCCTGTACTTTTGGAAAAGTGTGGAATCGCTCTCTGTGCTCCAGGGCCCAGGGTGGGGGCATCTCTATACTTCTTCCATTAATTAAGCATAGCTCAGTGCTTCTGAGAAAACAACCTCAGGGCTCCTGGAGTCTTCCACCGTGGAAACTCTTTGTCATTTGCTGGCAAAGACCGAGGGATAGATAGACAGCAGGGTGGTCACAGTCACCACAGGGTAGCAGGGGCACTTTCACACATGGGCAGCACAGGCTTCACTAACAAACGCAAACTGGTGCCCTTCGAGCAGCTGAGAGATTTTTATCCCAGGGTTTCCTGTTTCTAGAAATGAACTTACAGTCTATCCTTCATCACAACCAGACCACATCTAATTCCCCAACAGGACCAGGACAGTTAAAAATGGGATTTTCTTGTCCCCCAAAGACTAGTTGTAAGCCAGGACTGACTATCCAGGCTAGGAACAGGCAAGAGGCCTGGCTGAACCTTTATCTTATGTCCATCCCAGACATGCTACCCCTTCCTTACCAACAAATAGTTTAATGCCTTTCTCTTTATCTGCACTGGCCATCTCTTTCCCAGCCACCATCCTCCCCTTCTTCATGCATTTATGGGGGCCATTGTTCTAGCAAAGCAGGCCTCGTCTCTGACATAAGTGGGTGGCGGGTGCTGGCAAGCTACAGTAACAGTATGAGAAAGAAAAATGCCTGTGTACTCTTATCCATCTGGGCATAGTGCAGTGTCTCATGAGGGGCAGGTCCCGCTCGCCAAAGTGACCATCGTCTCCCAGCAAGCTGCAAGTGTCCATGACTCGATGGAAAAAGGCGGGTACATTCTGGGATGGCAACACTCAGAATTGAGGCTAAGTCTTGTCTCTGAAAACAGCTACTCCTGTGTTCTCATTGTCACACGGTCTTTTTTTTTTTTTTCTTTCCACTCAGAAATTCAAGTTTTTAGGACTCCCAGCACACATGGGTGACATGTGGCATTTGATCTTGTTCTCTTAGGGGCTTATTCCCATGGAGGAGTCCCAAGCTGTGGTCTGTCTACACTTTCTTCTTTTAGAAAAATGTCTTGAAGGACTTATTTTTATTCATATGTCTGTGTATGCCACACACACGGGGGTGTCCACAGAAGCCAGAAGAATCTGTCAGATCCCCTGGAGCCGGAGTAAGAAGCGATTATGAACTGCTCCATGTAAGTGCTCAACTTGGGTTCTCTGGGGGAGCCGCAAGCACTCTTAACTCCTGAGCCATCTCCCTAGCCCCTGTCTGCACTTTCTTATACAAAGGGGTCCTGGTGGTGTGCTGTCACTGTTTCCAGACTCTGAATCTTCACGGAAGGGAGATTATTCAGGCCCTGTCTGATGCCGGAGATTGTATTGGCCGGCAGGTTTTCTTCAGAAGATCCAATTGAAATCTAACCTGCTCTATTTCATTTTTTGTGGGTTTTAAAAAGTATTGGATTCTTTGTTTGTTTGGCGTGTGTGTGTGTGTGTGTGTGTGTGTGTGTGTGTGTGTGTGTGTGTAGAAGCTACAGGTAAACTTTGGGTGTCATTCCTTGGGTACTGCATATATTGTTTTTTGAGGAAAAAAAGCACTTGCCTGGAACTTGCCATGTAGTCTGGACTGGCTGGTCAGTGGATCCCAGGGACTCGTGGGTCTCAGGCTCCCCAGCACTGGGATGAGCTCCCCACACCAACTCAAGTGGGCCGGAACTCAGTCTTCAGGCTTGTACAGTAGGCACTTTGCCAACCAAGCCACATCTCCAGCTCCTGCATGGTTCAATTTTGATATCCAAGCCCAGAGTGCTGAAGGGAGGCAGCCCAAGCCCTCCTGGATAATCCTGTCATACAAAAGACAGTTTCCCTGGTTCTTTGTGCACAGTGGAAAAAACAGGCCTGTTTATACTGTGCGATCAGGCTATTTCTTCTGCTATTGAAGGTTTTGGTTCTGTTTAACACTAAATAAAGCAGAACACATTTGTCAGTGAACTCGCTTCTCAAAGCCTGCTTTGAACAAGCGTAGGGTACTTGAAGACAACTCACGCCTTGCTCAGACCTAAAGAGGTCTAAATGTTTCAGATTCCTTATGCCCCTTCAGACATCTGGATGCTTTTAAAAGAGAAGCCCACCCACTCAGGGTGTGACCATACAATGTGGAATTTAGATGAATATTTCTATTCTCTGGTATAATAAAGACGCACCCTTGGAGTCCTAATGTGCATCTCTCTGCTTAATGGAATTTACACAGTGACTGTAGCTCTCAGCATGGATGTGGAAAGTGAAGCTTATCGTAGAACCTATTTCAAATAGATGCAAGAGATACTCTTTGTGTGACGGACAGGCATTTGTCTGAGGTAATGATTTTTTATGAAGACTGTATTTTTGAAGGAAAGATACAGATCATAGAGCATTCCTGGAATGCATTTGCAAAAACACTATTTGGAAAACAGCCCAGAGGCTCTGATGGTAATAGTGAGCTGAGGGAAGGGTTAGCGTCCACTGAGCTCTTCCATGGTGGTAGTCTCATCTGCTTTACCTCAAGCTGTAGGAGAGGGAATGAGGCTTAGCAACAGAGCAGACATCCTGGGGCTCAAATCGAATTTTGGGGTTTGTAAGTGTGTGTGTGTGTGTGTGTGTGTGTGTGTGTGTGTGTGTGTGTGCGCACGCGCATGCACATGCAGTGCAGGGTTTTGGATAGTGTGTCATATCTTAGCAATCCCTAAATGCTGATGGCTTGGCAGCTATTATGGAAGAAGCTCAGTCACCTGTCTTTCCCTGACTGTGTAGCCTGTAACTTTCACTGTGGGAAGGTGTCTTTTGTGATGGCTGGCTATTTCAGATGCCTTATCACATGGGTGAGGAAAATGGGGGCTTGGGTGCATTGGTTGAGTTATGCAAGAGGACAATAACCAAGATGGTGGCTCAGGCAGGAGATTGTGGTCTGTCACCTGTGTTCCGCCCTCCCCCCCCCCCCCCACTAACAATGGAGGCTCTCAGTGGCTTTGGAAGCTAGTCCCAGGTCAGCATATGTAACATGAATTCCTAAATGGTCTTATAATAAAAACCTGGGGCCCGATATTGGGGTAAATGCTGGAAGATCAGAGAGACAAAGGAACAAGCCACAGCCACTTCTCACCTCACCAACTCCACGAATCCTCTGACTGGATGTCTCTGAGTCCTCACCCAAAAGCTCCAGCTGAAAAAGCCTCTAGCTGAACAGGACACTTCTGCCAAAAAGCCTTTAGTCCCTGTCTCTTCACACCTTATATACCTTTCTCTGCCCAGCCATCATTTCCTGGAATTAAAGGCGTATGTGCTTCCCAGTTCTGGGACTAAAGGTGTGTGCCACCACTACATGGCTCTGTTTCCTCTCCTAGACTGAGCCAATCTCATGTACTCCGGGGTGGCTTTGAACTCACAGAGATCCAGATGGATCTTGGCCTCCTGCGTGCTAGGATTAAAGGTGTGTGCCACCATTGTCTGACCTCTATGTTTAATCTAAAGGCTTGTTCTGTTCTCTGATCTTCAAGCAAATTGTATTAGGGTACACAATATATCACCACAAGCATACTTCCTGTATGAACCTAGACCTGTCAAGTCCCTGTGATATTGTTTAGTTACATGATTTTTCTTGTTCAGTTGTTTGCCTCCAATGCCTCATCCTGCTTCTCCCCTTAGAGCGGCCTTTGAGAACAATTTGAGACAGTAGCTACTTAAACAATGTCAATCCAGTGTGTAACCAAAGGGTAACCTGTCTGCATGAGTCTGCAGTGGATCTTCACCCATGATGACATTTCCAAAACCATGCATTCTGTGAGTGTGGGATCTTTTCTACTGGCAGGCACTGGGCACACCCCCTAGTAATGATTTCAATGGGCTTCCTATATTCAGAATGACAATAATACACAGGACTTTCTCTTGCTGTAGATACAGCCTGACATTGGCACCAAACACTCTTCAAAGCAACCATTATTATTCCCTGACATTGGAATATGAACTCCAGTTCAGAACTTCTAAATATTGGTGTTTCCCAAATGTCTTACCCGAGAACTTAACCATCCTTATGGAGATGTGACTATGTAAAAAGCCTGCAAAGATGCTGGCTGTGGAGTGTGGTGGTCCTGCCATACATGTGGGTTAGTATGATGCCAACCATTGGATCTTAGTTGCATGATTTAGGTCTGTGGTTCCAGAAAGTTGTCTTGAGAACGTTCTGCTGATCAAAGGGAATCCTGTTTTCTGTTTTAAACCAGGCTCCTTGAGCTGGGACAGCTGGACAGAAATCTGACATCAGCTCTAACTCAACACAGCTGGAAAAGTCTAGCATGGGCATTCAAGCCTACAGGTTTGATCACAAGGTGACTTGCAAATGATGTTTGAAATGATATTGGCTCTACTAACCTGTACCACAAAGGAACTATCTATAAGGTTACAGGGCATCCTATGAGGCTGATAAAAGAATGTGTGTGTGTGTGTGTGTGTGTGTGTGTGTGTGTGTGTGTGTGATGACACTGTCTAGGAGTGCAAGAAAGGGATCGTTTTTCCTTCTGATTAAAGAATTACAAGGTGTTTACCAGACACCATAGATATCCCAGAAAAGCCATCATATAATGTTGGAAAAATTGGGGTACTGTCTTGGGGTTCTTAGTCTCACTAATACAAAAAAATTGAGACAGAAGGCTTAGGGACAAAGAATGTGATCAAATGGAAGCCTTGGGATAATTCATTAGCATTTGAAAAGAAACCCCAGGGCAGGCAATAAAATCTTGTAGGGAGGAGATTGGAGAAGAGAAGTGAGCATCGACAGAATCTGTAAGAAAGAGGAAAAGCAGAAGAACTCAACTCAGAAAGGCCTAGGACCCAATAGAACCTCAAGGATGCTACACGAGGGGACAGGAATTCTGGGAAGGAAAATGTACATTATCTTAAGGTGAACCTACCTTCCACAGGGCGGCTACCAGCCAGGCCCCTGACCTGCCCCACAGGATTAAGCCTAAGTAGGAGACAAGGACCTGACCCCTCCTAGAGACAGATTCCATTTTCAACACATATGTGCATGTAGGTATGCATGGGCACATGTATGTGTTCATAAAATGCTGTTGTAGTCATTCAAGGCCAGCAGTTGCCCCAGAGGCAGAGGGATTACCCCAGACAGGTTATTATGGTCTGTACTGAGACTTGGACAGGCATTTAATGTTTGGAAAAAGCTCTCTCTCGCTCTCTTTCTCTGGCTCTGCCCACCGTCTTGAGAGCATCATCTGGCTAGTGCGGTCTAAGATGCAGCAAATCTTCTTCAGGAGTTTATGCATTAGCTTATATTCCATTACTGTCACCAAATGCCTAAGGCTGGGAACTTTATAAAGAAGAAAGGTCTATTTAGTTCACAGTGAGTCTGAAAGTTCAGGGTCAGACAACCCCATTGTTTGGCCTCTGGTGAGAGACCCTGTGGCTCTGTCAGCTCACAGTAAGTGGCGTTATGTCATGCAGAACAAATCACAGGGTGAGACAGGATGCCAGAGAGTCTCAGGCTGATTCTTTTAAAACATTCTTCCCAGCGGTAGAGTAACTTAGACACTGACTTCAGTCCCTTCTGAGGGTAGAACCTGGTAGCCCAGTCACCTCCCATCAGGCCCCACTGAGTGCCGCTGCACTGGGGGCCCAGTCTGCGCACAACAGCCTTAATGGTTAGCACCCTGTAGCGGAAGGTTGCACCCTGTAGTGGAAGGGCTCAACAGCATCCTCTGGGACCTCCTTTAAGGGAGGCAAAAGTCAGCAGAGATGTCAGGACTGCTGCAGCCTGGAGGAGTCAGACAACCCCAGAGTTTGTGTGGGCAGAGCTTCCTCATGGAGGCATTCCTTGAAGAGGAATAACAAGGGTCTGAGAACTGGGGTGTGAGCCACGCCCAGAAGGGGAAGAACTTCTTCTGCAGAGACTTGTTCATTCTGACCCACAGGGAAAAAGAGTCACTCCTCTGGGTAAATGACAGACGGGTGTCATTGCTGAAAAGATTGCTCAAGGGGCAAATTACAGGAGGGCTTACAGGACAGTTTTCAAAGACGCTGATACAACTCACACTGAATAATCTTCAGAACTGCTGATTCTGAGAAAGTCCAACTCAGCCAGGAATTCTGAGAGGGGCCGGAGGGGTGTGGTGGTAATTTTTAGTTATCAAGTATCAATTGTACAGGTTTTCTTTGCTTCTGATGCATTACAGACACTGCAGAGGTGCTGGACTCAACACGGTCATTGTAAACATTGTCACTTCTGGTCCATGTAGGCTCTGGCCTGGAGAGAGTGCCCGCCTTCTCCCTTCCTAGGAGCTGAGGCCTCCAGGAAGAACTCAGAGTGACTCTGTGTTGCCCTGAGGTGAAATAGGAGAGACTGGTCTTGGTGCCCAGGTCATCTGGTACTTGGAGACATTTTTCCCTTGGATGGAAAGGAGGAACCATGCTAGGTGGTTCCTGAGCCCCTATAGGCTGGGCCGCTCTCGGGGAAGCCCAGGATGCCCTCAAACCTCCGCCTGTGCCAGCTGTCTGCTGATGCCTATACTTTAACAGTTTCAGAGGGCTTGTGCCTCAGGCAGTTAGATCCCCATGTGGGACCTCCAGCCAGCATCTTACAATTCACCACTTTGGCTTATGCAAGATTTTCAGTGTTTCTGGGGTTTTCTTGAAGGACAACTTACTTGAAAAAAGTTTCCTTTATTTTAAGGGAAGGAGACAAAGTCTTTATATCTTCTGTATTCTTTATTCTTAACTATAGATAAATTCTTAACAACAAAGAAATGCATAAGAGAAACTGGTATGTGGTTCTCAGAAAGCCCCTCTATTGGTGAAATTATTAAGGCCACTCCACGTAGTTAAAAGGGAGGTTTATTTTGTGGGGTAACTTACAAATGAAGGGATAGGTTGTAGGATCTGGCAAAGGTATGGCACAGTCCGACAGTGTTCTCTGGAGAACTCTGCTCAGTCTACCTCCAGCGTCCAGGGTCCCGGAACCAAGAGAGAACTCTCCTCTGGATCCTGGGTCTTCAGCTTCCTCCTCTGCCCTGCCTTGTGGGTGTGACCATTACCGAAGCCTCAATGGGGGTTGGAACTTCCAGGCCTATGCTGGGATGGCTACCCACTACACCCCTTTCTTTTCTGATGGGACACCCGCAGGGGGTGCAGATCCTGAAACCCAAGAGCTGGAGAGAACAGCTTCAGGTGAGCTACTGTTAGAGAAGGGAGGAGCCAGCCCTGGTGTAGGGGGCTCCACACTTCCCAAGAGACCACGTTCTCCCAGGTGAGCAGCAGCACACACACACTCAGTGCCAGGACAGTACCACCATTGAGGCAGGACACCACCCCTATCCTCCTTCCAGGCAGCCACCATGTACCTAGGTGAGTGTGAAGGATGGGAAACAGTGGTCATGTTTCTTTCTCCTGCCTCTCACAATGTAAATCTCTTGTCAAGCTAAGTGTTCACCAAAGGGCCATTTCTTCCAAAGCCAAAGGGAAGTAAGGACCATGGCCAATTTGGAGGATTTTACCTGGAAATGATTGATGCTACACACACACACACACACACACACACACACACACACACCGCCTGCCTCTAACCATTCTCGCTATGCCTGGGCTGTTTTCCCCACTTTGCTGGGCTCATAATACTTTCATCTTGGTGTGATTCAGATCTTACATTTCTATTTGGCATGTGCACACACCCGTATGATTTTTTCCATGCTTATTAAGAAGTCTTCATAGAAATAATTCCAATTTGAATATGTAAATTGTTTCTGTGCAATAGATTCCGGGAGGTGGAATTACTGAGTCACAGGACAGGGACAACCTAGAGGGCTTGCTGTGCGGGCTGAGGTGGCTCAGCTTCGCACCTGTACTGTCAGTCTGCGCGAAGTTTTCGGAGGTGGCCTGTCTGGGGGAGGTGGAGAGCTGTATTCTTAGTTTGTTCAGCTTTCCATTCGTTGGTCCTTTTGGATGAAGACTGAGTTGTTTGGTTTGCTTGGCTCAGTGTTGAGTTCCTTCTTTTTCCATTGGCAGTCACGATTTATTTATTTGTTTTCTCTTTCATGTGTGATTGGTGGTCTGGCCACTGTCAGTCACTGCTCTGCAGATGTCCCTGCCTTCTCATTGACTTTGGGCATGCCTGTGGTGTTTGCTAGGCATGGCTTCTATCCTCACTGTGTGTTAAGCCCTCTCCTCTTTGCCCGAGTGACGATGCCATGACGTTTAAGATCATTAAAATCCATGGCTGTCTATTGTTTTCGTGTATCCTGTCCTCAGTGCTGTGGTTAAAGCCAAGCAAACCATCCCTGGTGCCTCACATTCCAACCATCATGGTATCCGTGCGTCCTTTCCGTTGCCTGGGGATTTCCTTTCTTTCATATAGGCAAATGTTTGCATTCTGTGAGGTTTCTCCAGTGTTTACATTAGTTATTTATAGTCTTCACTAGCACTGCTTTATTAAAGAGTTGTGAAGTGTTGCAGAGTGAACAAATGGAGCAAATGTTAAGGCAAGTATCTGGATTTGATTAGTATTCCTGGGTTCTGATGCTATCACATTATGTGGGATCTCTAAGGACTTGGAACAGTGCCACCAGGCCTGCCTACTTTTATGTGATAGTTAGATATTAGCTGCAATTTTTGTAGTAGCCTGGTCATTTAATATGAATAATAAAAAAAACCCTTAATTCCTTTGCAAAGTGCCTTTAATAGGCTTTCTAAGTCTTTCACACTTAGCTGAGAGAATATTGCCTTCATATTGTGGTTGAATTTAATTCTGAGCTGTTTCTTCCTTATTTTCTTCTTTATTCTAGAATTCCCTACTTTCTGTCCTCATTTTCTTGACCTTGTTAATTATTTTTAAGATTCTGTGGCCTTCTGTAGGCCAGGTGTTACTCATGGGGCCCTGGGATGAATGGCCAGCCAATGGCCCTTGTGTGAGAGTTCACAGCTCTTAGAGGACATAACTCATGTCTTAACTGATGCTCCACAAGGTGGACTTGTGTGGGGCCTTGAAGGCAGGGTTGGTTTTAGAGGATTGGGGAGGAGCATGTCCTCTTAGGAAGAACAGGGAGAGGAGGTGGTAGCTTATTGGTGAAATTATTAAGGCCACTCCACGTAGTTAAAAGGGAGGTTTATTTTGTGGGGTAACTTACAAATGAAGGGGTAGGTTACAGGGTCTGGGAAAGGTATAGCGCAGTCCAGCGGTGTTCTCTGGAGAACTCTGCTCGGTCTACCTCCAGCGTCCAGCATCCCCGAACCAAGCGAGCCACCTCCTCTTCATCCTTGGTCTTCCGCTCCCTCCTCTGCCTTGCCTTGTGGGCGTGATTATTACTGAAGCCTCAATGGGGGTTGGAACTTCCAGGCCAATGCTGGGATGGCTATCCACTACAGTAGCTCAGGCTACCTGGCTGGCCAAGGTCAGTTTGTGAGGGAGTCAGGGGGACAGCTGAAGTGCTTTTAGAACAGCTGGTGCTACAGCAACCTCTAGACTCTACTGTGTAGTGCTTCTGTGCTCAAGAGTGACAAGGGGACATCTGTTTGTTTCTGGGATGCGCATTGGAAAGGGAAATGCTATAGAGTTGGGTGCTTCAAGACCCATCTGTCTGTTCATTGAACCATGCTTGTCACATGCCTGATGCCTGGTGGGGGATCTGGCACTATGCCAGACACCATCACCTCTGCCCTAATGGGGTGGACTCACATAAAAAGTCTTGTGGTAGCACATGCTTATATTCCCAGAGCTAGGGAAGTAGAGATTGGTGACTCCCCAGGGCTTTCTGAGTAGCCAGCCTGGCCTCGTCAGTGATCTCCAGGCCAACCTCTCTGACTTAAAAAAAAAACCAAACAAACAACCAACCAACCAACCAAACAGGGTAGATGGCACTTGAGGAATGATAGCTGAGGCTTGTCCTCTGACATCCATACACGTGGACACACATGAGTATGCACACTTCCCACATGCATATGTCTCTATACACACATGAGCATGTATACTCTCATATATATACACATATAAGAGTGAATGAATAAATACAAGTAAATAAATAAGTAAACAAATAAATCTCCTCCAGAGTCTGGCTTTCAGGGGCTAAGTCTGATTTGTAGATGAATGCTCAGGGCCCTGTTAAATTCCTGTGCCCTTAAAGACATCCCTCTGCCCTTATTTGTTACCCCTGGAGACACCTCTGCCCCATTTGCTACCATTTCTATCATGTGAATTGTTTGAGAATTCAGCTGGAAAACTCAGGCTCCCTTGGATAAATCCATCTGGGGAACCTCCATGCTAAAGTCAAGCTTTAAACAGACCAGGTAAGGCAGGACCTATGTGTACACAGCTTATCCTTCAGTTCTGACTTGATCTTGGCTCCTGTGTTCTCAAGAACAACCTCCCAGGGAAATGGTGCCTCTTGCAGGGCTCCCACTGAGGCGCAGAAACCAGGAGAGCTGTCCGCGTGTCCTGACGGTACACGTAGCCCTCAGCATCCCAAAGCTGACTCATGATCCTTTTTCTCATTCTCTGACCAGGAATCTCACGTCATCTCTGCTGAAGTTGGAGAAAAATGTGAAGCCATAGGCTCAAGGCTCCTGCACCTTGAAGATCAACTTCATAGGGCGATCCACAGTCACGATGAAGCTCTCTTTCATATCCTTTCCATTTTTCAGAAGTTACTTTGCAAAAGAAAGTCTAAAAATGCATACCACTTCCCCATGGCTCCACAGATGGAGTGAATCGATGCCACTATTACCTAAAATTCAGCACATCTTGGATCTGAGTCGATTCAGTATGGAGCATCTCTCCTCTAGTTTTTGTAAACAATCCAATATTTTCAATTATTAAGCCCAGCTGCTAAGTGTTAGCCACAGAGCTCAGATAGGCACATAGCCAAAACCCAGGCAAAATAGAGGTTTTGGTGGGCTCCATTTGTGTGGCCATAGAGGAACAGCCAGAAAGAACCAAAGCAATTTTGCTGGCTCCCCTCCCTAAGGTCCTTTTCAAAACCAAGAGATCCAAAGGCTTCTTTGAAGTCCTTTGTCCTGCCTTCTGTATGTCATAGATAGTAGGGTATCAAACTAATACCACTGCAGTGCCTTCTTTCTGATGTCTAACACATACTCATGATTTAGCTTCACATAGTCCTCCTTGGTGCGGATAACTATATTTTCTGGCACCAAACTTGATATCCTGGTACCACATCTACAGACACCTTCATCAGAGCCCGCTGTCCTAGTCAAGTGGTAAGAAGACACATGGGCTCAATTGTGTATACAATGGGTGTTAAGATTTATTGACGAAACCAGTGTTAGGGTTGAGCAGCCGAGTACTTTAGTGGGTCCAGGCCAAGGCATGCTGCAAAGGAGATCACACGGTACAACAGACCTCACGCAAGAGGTTTATTGCAGCAGGAGAAGCAAAAGGCCATCTTGGAGTGGGGACATGAGAGAGAGACAGACTGACAGAGAGACTGGAAGACAGACAGAAAGAACAAGAGAGGTCCGTGATGTCAGGAGGAACCTTTTAAAGAGCACATGTGCTGCATAGGGAAAATATGCAACTTGTAGTGACCGTGGAAATGCACTGTACCTGTTGGAAGTGGGTGATGGTGTTTGGTGTCTGCTGGTACCTAGTCCCTGAAGGGCAGGCTGGTGACTAATTTCCAACAATGGGAAGCACACGTCCCTGGTGATGGATGCATGCTGTTTGTCACTGGTGAGCCCTTTAGAAGAGTGTGCATGGGTTCTGTCCTAGCTTCACTTCTAGTTGCTGTAATAAAGCACCCTTACCAAAAGCAGCTTAGGTTTAGCTGGGCGGTGGTGACGCAACCTTTAATGCCAGCACTCGGGAGGCAGAGGCAGGCAGATCTCTGTGAGTTCAAGGCCAACCTGGTCTACAGAGTGAGTTCCAGGACAATCAAGACTGTTACACAGAGAAACTTTGTTTCAAACGCGCGGGCATGTCACACACACAAAAGCAGCTTAGGCTTTATTTGGCTTACACTTTAAATGGTGTATTTGGCTGATACTTCCTGATTAAATTTCATCACTGGGGAGAAGTCAAGACAGGAAGTCAAGTGGCTAGTCTAGTCACATCATGTCCACAGTCAAAAGCAGAGAGAAACTAATGTACCCATGCTACCTGCTTGCTCACCCAGCTGGCTTTCTCCTGTCTTGTACAGCTCAGGGTCTAGCCTAGGGAAAGGTGCCGCCCACAGTGGGCTGGATCCTCCTATTTCAATTAACACTCAAGACAATCCTCCAAGGGCCAATCTGCTGTAGACAATTCTTCAACTGAAGTTCCCTTCTCAGGTGATTCTAGGTCCCAGCAAGGTGTCAGTTAAGAAGTTACACAGGGACATAGACCGGGTGGGGGGGGATGGGGAGCATACTTAGCCTGAATCCCTTGTTTTCAGTCATAAGTGGACAAGTGGCCCTTTGTATCTGCAGTCACCTCCTTGTCTATACTCTGTTCAGTACCCTGACTTTTAAGTGTTTGTGGGAGGTTTAGGTACTTTGGTCTTTGTTTCTCACTGCCTGACTTTCTAGAACCTTGGTTTCTGTTTTACTTTATCTCCATGCATATGTTTAAGTAGCTTTGAGCAGCCGAAGATTGTTCTTCTTCAGAAGTGTTCAGATGTATGGCTAATAACGGAGGCAGCATACTAAGTGGTAACTTTGCATTTTTGCCCTTGCTTATTAACTCAGCAGGCTGTTCCTTGAATGGCTTCTGCTACCATTTCTATATTTTTTAAAAAACGTTCTGTTCTGCACAGTGCCCTGGCTCTTCCAACTCTAGGATGTAAGCTATTACTGCACAGTTGCCCCAGGAAGCAGAAGGAGAAGGAAGTAACATGTTAAAAGATCATAGGCTTGAACTCTTCTAGGGGACATGTTGTCTATGAAATAAGACAGTGATTGTTACCAGGTCATGACACAGAGCCAAAGACTGGCGGGGGAGTGGGTGGCCCCAGGTCTGCTGGGACATGGAGGGGTTGGGATAGCTGGAGCAGAACATGACTCATGATCCAAACTAACATGATGGCAAGGCATGGTAGCTGGTGATACCACCCATGGTGTGGTGGGCATTTGTGGTGACGCTTCTTACATCTTTTGTGGCTCAGGAAACAGAGTGCTCGGGCCAGAAGCAGGGGGCAGGGGACCAGGATTAAGACCCTCAAGGCTCATCTCCAGTGACCCACTTACACCAGTCAGGAGCTACCACTTCAGGTTCCACAAGCCCACCAAAGAGCGCTACCGGCTGTCCACCAAGTGCTCAAGCACTGGAGCCTGTCCGGGACATTTCAGATGAGGACCATACCGCTGGGGCAGGAGGTACTGGGTTAGGTTTGAAATCAGCCCCTTCTTAGATAACATCTACACCACAGCACATGTTTACCTCAGTTTTCCTCCGAAATCCAGGCCACGTTCTGTGTCACTGAGCAAGAATAACATACAGAATGTGTCTTTAAGCTCCATGAAGTAGCACTTGGATTCGAGTATCACGACGACGGGTCCAAGACAGGAAGCCGAATTCACAATGCTCTGTGGGGCTCCCTAACAAACAAAAGCTGTTGTTTCAAATTAGAATTTATCAAGGCATCCAAAGAGGCTGCAGGAATCCCCCAGCCAAACTCTGACTGGTGTGTGTTTTCATTTGCAGTCAAAGGCACAGTGCTGAGTGTGGCTGAAAGGAAAAGCTGGCAACCAGTAACCCAGAAGAGGGAGGGTGGTGCCTCACTTGACTCCATTAAGCATGCTGCCAGGACCCACTGTGTATACATAGTAGATGATGCGTGTTGAGCCCAAGTCCATGCTGGAATGTGTGGATGTAAACCTACATGGGACACCTTTCTGGAGGATTTGAGTTCCAGATGCTGTGGCTGTCCATCTTTACTGGGGTGGGTCCTTATCATAAGACACATGCCTGCAGGAGCAAAGCAGGTGGTGTGCCAGCGTGTCAGACTCAGAGGGGTGGGCTGGGGACATGCGATATGGTGGGGGCTTCTAAACCTTCTGAACAGTTCTTGTACAGCCTGTTGGTGTCAGAGTTATAGCGGGCTGCTGGGTGGGGGAGGAAGGTTGGGTTGCAGAGCCGAGGACGGAGGAAACAGGCTGTTTCTCTGTCATCCTGGCAGGCTTCCTCAGTTACGGGCGTTGTGAACCACTCAAACCATCAGCTGAGGTGACCATGAGCCCCTGAACTGCACAAGTTAACTGGGAGAGCAGGTGGTGGGGAGGGTGCGTGATGCCTCTAGAGAGAGGATAGGGATGTGACTTCACAGCTAGGCATGCTGGGGATCCATTAGCAGTGGTCTGAACCTGCAGTATGATTTCACAGATTCTGGATTCTAATTAGCGGTTCTATTCCAAAAAAACCTTTTGAGTCTGGGTAACTGCTCCTCCATGTTCAGAATGCCTTAACTGGAAAGCGTTTGGGCTTGGTGAATTTTTAAGCAGAAGTGTTTCCCCCCTCCTTTCTTTTTCCTTTGCCTTCCATAGTTCACGATTGGAGGTGAGGAAGCACAGCATATCCTGGCATCTTTCAAAGCCGCAGGCAGTTCTGCCAGCCTCTGCTGAGTCATGGATGAGAAGGGCCAGGCTGATTCTATTTACATGGCATTTACATTCCTGTCCAGAAGCCCTCTTGGGAGCCTATTCTCTCTGCTCATTGGGAATGCACGGTGCCCAATTGATTCGTCTTGCTAGCCTTGATGGCATGCAGAGACTAACTGTATCCAGGCTCATGCATACACTCCACAGCCCCAAAGGGCTCCTGTCTGGTTTCACTTTCCAGTGTGTAGCCCAAAGAGGCCAAGGTAACAGAGCTGAGGGCTGATTGCCCTGCCTCCTTGGAAACATTCTTTTGCCTCTAAAACTCAAGAGCAGGAAGGACATCGGTCAAGTTCTTCAGTCATTTATAGTGGGAGAGCAGAGAGCCAGGCAGGCTGCTTTCTGAGGCATTGTGCATGCCCAGCTGATGGAAGGGTGGCAGCCATGTGCTTCCTTCTGCCTCCTGCCGAGGTCTGGGAGAGTTGGAGCAGACAATGTGTGCAGACCAGGATGGTCCTGCTGCCAGTGGGACACAGTATGAATTTAGCATGAGGTCAGTGACACAGTCTCCCTGGGCATATCGTCGGTCCTTTTGGCACCAGTGGACAGGATCTGGGTCAGGGGTCTCCAGGTTCTTGGTGTCTTATCCAGAGTACTACAATGAGTATACACAGATTTGTGGAAGTAGCAAAGATACTTTCTCCACAGAAAAGCAGTAGTGCAGGTCGGAAAATATGTTTTCAAGAATGACAACAGACACCATGAGTGAGGGTGCTCAAGGGTCCTCATTGCCATCTCAGGGTTTCTTTCATGGGGTTCAAGAGGAGGGATTTGGTTACTAGAATATGGTTTGTGTGGTTCTCTATTTCAACTGACAGATTTTTAAGTTATGTAACCATTTCTCTCATTCCCTTCCCATAATGCATCTGATATTAATCATATGCATACCAGATTATGCATAGGCATAGATGGAAAATAGGGGATTCTCCCTTAAAAGTTCATTTTGAGGACACAGTTTGCTTTATAGTACATGCATCTAAAACCAATCTAGGCCTGATCAGTACTCCTATCTGTAGCTGGAAGTTTTCCTGTGACCCACCCGTTTCCTGTGGAATCTCTTCCACCTGCATCTTACAGCTGTTTGGTCCCAAATAAACACACAGAAGTTTGTAATACTTAAAACTGCTCAGCCATTAGCTCAGGCCTACCACTGACTAGCTCTTACACTTAAATTCAGCCCATTTCTGTTAATCTATATATTGCCACATTTTCCTTGGTTTTACCTGTGTGTCATTAAATGCTGCTCCCTGGACAGCAGGCTGGCATCTCCTCACTCAGCCTTCCTCTTCCCAGAATTCTCTTTGTCTGCTTATTCCACCTATACTTCCTGCCTGGCTACTGGCCAATCAGCGTTTTATTAAACCAGTGTACAAAAGCATTATTCCACAGCACCTATCCTCCTACTGGGATAGTTGTTAAGAAGGTGAGAAATTGATTTCATTGTTCAGATATGGGTGTGCCTACAGCTCCATGCAGGTGTGTGGGGGGGGAGGGGGTCCTAGGTTGCTAATAGGTTGCTGAGTGCATTATTCTCAGGGATGTGTGTGCATAGCACTTGCAGCGAGAGTCTTAGGTTGCCAAGTGCATTGTTAGAAGAAAGATGTATGCACAATCAAAGCCAAGTGTGGTCCCAGGTTGTTAAACGATTCCTTATGCTTGCTTACTTCCTAGGTATGAACAGGGCTTTCTTAATAGCTCATAATGACTGATATCTTGCCTTTGACTCCCCATATAGTTTAATTTTCTACTGTAGTCCACAATGGCTACAGAGAATTATGTGTTACCTTTAATCTCAGCTACTTGGGAAGGGGAGGCAGAAAGATCTCAGGTTCAAGGTCAGCCTGGAAGCTTTCTGAGATCCTGTCTCAAACCCAATATAAAAAGAGAGTTGGAGATGTAACTCAGTGGTGGAATGCTTGTTTACAACACGAAGCCATGGGTTCAACTCCCAGCACCCCCTCCCCAAGAAAACATAGCAGCGAAAAGCAGACCAGTTCGGGTGACTTGAAGACCTACTGTGTGTATGCGTTCCTCTTTGTGTCTGTGCACACAGAGGCTGGAGGTTGGTATCAGATGTCTTCTATCAGTTGCTCTCAACTTACTTCTTATGACAAGGTCTCTCACTCATCCTGGGGGCCTCTGCCTCAGCTAGCCTGGCTGGTCAACCAGTCTCAGGGGTCACTGTCTCTGCCTCCTGGCACTGGGTGACATACACCACCGTGCCTGGCTGTGGAACGCAGGTCTTGGTGCTTACTCAGCCAGTGTTTTACCAGCTGCGCTCTCTCCCCAGCTCTGAAGACCCACTTTTGACTAACCTATCAGAATGGCCACTAGGAAACCCTGTTGATGGTAAAGCATTCCATTCCTATCACATAAGATAAGAAGACTCCATGGAACATTCCTGGTCTTCTGCAAATGACTGCCCTTCTGGATAGTATGGCCTGAGCACTGCGTTCCCAATGTTCTAAAGTCTCACGTCTAGTCAACAGCACATTTCAACAAATCACCTGCCTGCCTGACAAGTGTGTAGTGTCATCTGAGGTGGTGAAGATGGCCTTGGGTTCCGGAAGGTTTTAGAAGATGCCTGGGTGTCCATCCCCTGGATGTTATGATCATTAGTGTAATGCTTTTCTTAGATGCCCCAGTGCCTGGCAGTGCTCTGGGGGACTCTGACCCTCGGTTATTTAGATTCATGGAGCTCAGATCTATAAGACTCACACAGCTCCTTGGGGGCTTGTTCCTGTGTGGATGCAGTTAGCTCTAGTGCTAGGGTTGGATTTTGTTCAACACTTTCACATAAAACAAGCTCACGTATGTCAGTGGACTTCAGTCCTGAGCTTGTTGTGTTCCTGATGCAGAAATGGAATGCCAGCCCTGCTCTGCTGAGTAGCAGCCTGAAGATCTTGGTTTGGGGCTGTAGCTTAGTTGGTAAGGTACTTGGCTAGAATGCACAAGGTCCTGACTTTGGTCCCTTACACTGCACAAGGTGGCTCGCACCCATGATCCTAATGCACAGAGGCGGAAGCAGGAGGATCGGAAATTCAGAATAATCCTTGACTACATAGTGAGTTCGAGGCCAGGGATACAAGAGTCCTGTGTTAAAAGAAAAGAAGGAAGAAAGGAAGGCAAGGGGAAGGGAAGGGAGGAAAGAAAGGGCCAAGAAGAGGGTGGGAAGGAAGAGGAGGAGGAGATGATCTTGGTTAGATTATAAAGATAGTTAATTTTTTTTTTTCTGTACATCAGTGAGACATAGTGTTCAAATACAGTTTAGTGTGACCCAACTGCACATCTCTAGCCTTGACTTTCTCTGGAAAGCAACTCAGTCCCTGTGCCCTGTTTCTCTTGACTGACTTCGTAGTTTCTCCTTTCCTGTGTCCAAAGTTGAATCCTCAAGCTCAACGTAGTGGTACAGCGCTGTGATGCCAGCCTGAGCTGCACAGCAAGAGACAGTCTCCAAATGAAACCAACAAAAACGGAGTCCTCTCCCCTCTTCCCTTCCCATGTATGCCTTCCTGGCATTTTTTTCTCAGCACACTGCAACCTGTTTTCTCCATTCTTTGCTCAGCTCAGATATCAGGGAGATATTCTCGGTACGCCCTTTCTAAAACATTCAGAGTCCTCTTACCTTCCTCAAGGCCACTGCCATGAGCTCCTCATTAGTCTCTCTGTGCCTTGTCCCTCAGGCCATCCTCTGCGGGGCAGCCAGAGCACTGAGCCAGGACTCCTGGACTACCACTTCCCTGGGACTTTCAACATGGCTAATGTATGATAAATAAAAAAGAAAGGTGCAGTGGGTACCTTTCAGTGGGCCCTGCCAAGGTATGCCACTAAACAAACACACCAGAGTTGTGCAAGAGGCTTATTGGGGGAGGGGAGAGTGAAAGGGTGAAAGACTGTCGGAGTGGGGACCTGAGAGAAGCAGGAAGACAGACAGACAAGAGGAAGAAGAAAGGCGAGAGAGGAGCAAGAGGCAAAGAGATGCACGAGAGAGCGGCTGTGTTCTGGCGGGCACTCTGAAGGGGTGCTCATGTCTCATAGCTGACGGAGGAAAGGCACCTGGTGACAGGCAATGACCTGCTTTGCCACTGTGGAAAGCCAACATGCCATCCACCACACCTGCTCTCTGCTCTCTGCTCCCCTCACAGGTATTTAGTCCCCACCCAGAGCCAATTTGGGGCTGCTTTGTGGGAGAAAAAAAACACCCTACATCCAGTAGGGGCAAAGCAACAGTCAAACCTATTGAATGAGAGGAGGAGAGAAAGAATTCCTGTCCACACATCCCTTTCTCCCAAGTGTAATGTGAGGAACAGTCCTGAGTGCTTTCTCTGAGATGCAGATGGATTTAAAGAGAAACTTGGTGCACGGAGCATCTCAGAGCATGGGAGATTTACACATCTCCTTCCCAGGGCCACTGTCTGGAAGATGCCACTGTTGTATCCTCTTGGAATATTATCTAGCCATAAATGGCTTATCTCTGGAATAGTTTTTCCAAAATTATTCCACAGAAGTGCTCTGTGACTGTCCACTGCACCTTCCAGTTTCGGTTTTATTCTGGATACTTCCATTTCAGCACACACTAACTGTCACCACCCCTCCCCCACAAAGTATAGCTGATGGCCAGCAGGTGAAATTTTGTAAATATGAACATGATTTTGGAAAAGATTTGGCTTTTTATTTTAAGCGTGTATGTGTTGAGGGGGTGGTATGTGCACATGAGTGTAGGGATCCGTAGAGGTCAGAAAAGGCTGTCCTATCCCCCAAACCTGGAGTTACATGTAGTTGTGGGCCATCTGATGTAGGTGCTGGGAACTGAACTGGAGTCCTCTTCAAGAGCAGCAAATGCTCTCACCTGCTGGGCCATCTCTTCAGCCCCTGGGAATGGGATTTTGACTGTCTTAGTGATTCTTATGCCAAAGGAAAATTTCAGGCACCATGTTGGGAAATAAGCCATAAACCTCATGGTACCTCACAAAAGACTCTTTCTCTCTTTCTTTCTTCCCTCCTGCTCCCTCTCCCTCTCTCTGCCCCCACCCCCCACCCAGCCTTTAGGCCCTGCCTCGGTGACTAAGCTGTGAGATTCTATAGTTTACAGATGGGATGATTAAGTATACATGATGTGATTTTCCCAGCTTCCCAGGGGACTTGCATTCTCAGATCCCATTTTACTGACTCTTTGGTGCAATAATGGAAATTATTATGTGTGAAACTGATGTGTTAATTTAATTTTATAATTTAGTCTTTCACTCTGGTGGCTTTTCTCTGTCTTCAGCCTTTTTAGTTTGCTCTGTGGTCCCAGAAGTTTTCTGAGCATCACTTTTTGGCTTCATTTCTCTCTATGAGACTCCTGTCATCACTTAGCAGAGTATAGAGTGTTGTGAAACACCAGACCAGTGTCAGAGGTAATCAGATCCCAGGATGTCAGGATCCAGAGGCCACTGTGCACTCTGCTTACTCCTTACCAGAGACCAGACCTTGTGACGAATTTGCAGCTTGGTGTTCAGTCTGGTACACAAATTTTGGCTTGCAAAAAGTCATATGACACCCTCACCCCACCCTGAGATTAGTACACTATTCCAGGGGCCTGGAGGAATGGAGGAAAAAACCACTTTTACAGCAAAACCCAAAGGCATTTTAGTGGGTGGCTTCCTTCCGTTCTCTGCCTGTACTGTCCTTATTCCCTTCAAGTTCAAGCGCAGATGGTGGACCGTCCTGGGAGTGTATGTACATGCCACAGAAACTGAAATCTGCTGAAACTTCCAGAAGATTTTTTTTAAAAAAATGTATTTGAACTTTCCAGGGTGAATTGGCATTTCTGCTTAGCAAAGGCTCATTTGCATAGTTCCCAAGAGCTTTTGGAGCTTCTTATCCTAAAAAGGTTGAGAGAATTTTTGTTAATTACACCCCCAGGGCGTGGCTTTCTGTGGCCCCATGTTGACCTTGAACCTGAGGAGAACAACATTGCAGTGCCGGGGAACCTGTGGCCTTCTGAGTGTCTGTACTGTCCTCAAGCTCAGCTTCCTCCATGTCTGACCTCATGGTGGCTTGACCTCACCTGAAGAGTTGGGCATAGTTAGGCGCTGCCAACTTATTTCTCCTTTCCCATTGTCTCTACTGGATGAGGTTGTATCCTTTGCTCAACCCAACTCAGAGTTTTGACAGTGGCACAGAAGAGACAGGGGAACTGATTATGTAGAAACAGAAAGACTCCTGTTGGCTAAGTGTTTTGTTGAACATCTAGAGAACTGGTTTCTTGGGAGAGCCCTTATCGATCCTGTGTTATCATTTGATGAGCTCTTTTTGACTGTTTTCTTTCCAGAAGGAACCACTTTACCAGTTAGGAAATTAGTAGCCCATGATTTTAAGAAGCAACCAATCTACAAACCCAGACAGGGGAAGATTCTTTAGCTCTAAACTGGAAAAATGGCAGCAGCCTAGAGCCTAGGATGGTGTAGAGTCCAAAGGTACCCACTGAGAAGAAACAGAGCTTTAAAGAACTTTGTGCCAGAGTCTTGTGAGTACACAGTTCCTGGTGCTGAGCTGGCTGGCTCACGTCAAGAGTACCCTCTGTGCATACAGTCGATGTTAGGGATTCCTCCTTATAGTGGCCCCCGATGCTAGGTTTCTGGAGGAGGCTCTGATCTCCAACCCTTCCCTCTCCACTCTCAGAGCATTTGGAGTGACAGTTGTCCACCCCAGCTTGGGAACTGAGAAGCTCTGTGGCCACACTGTCAAATGTCACTGAGCATCAGAGTAGGACATCTATCTCAGCTTGACAGCTGAGTCTTGCTTCAGAGTTTTTAAACCAAAATGTAAAAGTTAATAACCTTGGACCTGGCAGAAGTCATGATGGTTTTTTAAAAGAGGAAGTATAAAATTTTCATCAATATTTAATTGCCAGGGTTTGGGAGACCATGGAGCTGCGGTTCAATGTCAGCGTCCACCTGCTCTCTGCAGGCTGGCTTGCTCTCACTGGCCCTATGGGGCCTCCTCCTTGTGTGCTCCTTAACAGCATCCACAGTCTCTCCACGGGGAGCTCCAGATGGTGAAGGAAACGTTACAGGCCATGATCCTGCAGCTTCAGCCACCAAAGGAGACAGGAGGAGAGGCTACAGCTTCCCATTTGACAGCTGGTGTTCAGGAAGCACAGGCCTGAGGTGTGAGCATGGAGTGAGAGCTGGGGCAAGGGTGAGCCACATGGCATCAGTGTGGAGTGGGGGCGGGAGAAAGGGTGAGCCATGTGGCATCAGTGTGGAGCAGGGGCTGGGAAGGGGATAGGCCACATGTTGTCAGTATAGAGTTTGTGGGCATGGAGGTGGGCCACCCCATCATCAGTATTATTCTGTTTCAGCCACTCTCCCTGCATTTTCCCCGTGTGTCTGGACCAATTCCAAAACACAGAGCCTTGCTGGCCTCCTATGGGAAGGTGGCCCAAGCTTTATCACAGACTGAGATGGGGGAGTGACTTGATACTTCTCCCGGTTGTCACAAGAGGTTACTGTCCCATGTCATGGCGGGAGCATCTAGTATGGGAGCTGATAGTGATTTAATCTTGACTGGGTGAATTTTCCTGGAATTTGCTTCTTTTCTCACTACCTTTTCTGTTTTCTGCTGCAGCATGATCTTTCTCCATTCAAGAACCTCTGAGGGTAACCAAACCTGAGATGGCCACTGCCCTGCCATGTCTCTCTATGGCCACTCCAATGCCTGGAGCCCAGGAACCTCAGAGTCTATGTGGAGCCTTGGCTGTCCAGGCTACTTCCCCTGGGGCTCTGCTCAGTCTCAGGAGATTGCCCCGGGGCACCTTCACAGTATCTTGGCACCTTTGTGTTCTTCAGCCATGACTACAGCTCAGAAAGGCACCCCCCTTCCCCAAGCCTGCTGTTTCAGGTCTTTCTGAGATTCAGGCCAGTGAGGTGGGAGGTGGGAGGAGTGTGGGGTGGGACAGGGTGCAGGTGGGGACAGGTGACTCTTTTGAGCCAGTCTTTCTATTCCTACTGAACCTATTATCCCCTTTGGTTCCAAGGAATCACAGAACAATGTGGGTTCACTGACGCAATGTGCTCCATAATGGCATACTCAAGTCCCTGTGACTTGCTCCTTGGGCCCAGCTGAGATTCCTGCTGAGGGGGTTGCAGGCAGGTTGTTCAAGCAGGCTCACAGGATGCACTAAATGTGTTAGCTAGTTTTCTGTTGCTGTGAAAAACTATTGGGCAAAAGTAACTGAAGGGAGGGAGGGTTGGTTTATTGTGGCTCATGTTTGAGGCTACAGTCCATCACAGTATGGAATGCATGGCAGCAGGAACATGGGGCGGCTGGTCACACCACATCCTTAGCCAGGAAGCAGAGAGAGATGAATGTTGTGATTTAATCTCATCCTCCTTTGGGTTCAGTACAAAATCCCAGTCCATGTGATGACGCCACCCACATGGATACCCTCAGTTAAATCTCTTTGGAAGAACCCTTACAGACATACTCAGAGTTTTGCCTTCTTGGTGATTCTGACTCCAGTCAAGTTGATAATGAAGATAAACTACCACAGGAAAACACCTCAGAGACACATGTCTATATAAGAACCTGGTGTTATAACTCCTGCTTGAGAGCCACACAACTCAGCTAGCCATCCTGTGAGAGGGCCTGTGTGATGGAGCCTGACAGCTTCCATTCTGTATCTTGGAAATCAAGCCCAATATTCTCAGCCGTTGAGCTTAGCACAGTCTGATGTGTCTGCCCAGGAAGGCTTCTCTCAGGTGCTCTGTTCGCCTTTGTGTGGACAGGGATTGAGACACTCTTGCCAGCTCTGGGCCGTTGGGTCTACAGCTTTTAACCCTTCCTAATCACTTTGCCATTTCTGGAAGGCACCTGCCCCTTCTCCAAGCCTTGCATGCTGAGGACCACTTTGCCCTTAGTTGAAGAGAAGCCTGTTTGAAGACACATTTTGCATATTTGAATAAGAAATACGTTTCGTTTGTTCACAGAGTTGATGTTTTCATAAGGAACCAAATTTCTGAATCATTTGTAATTGTGCCTCTGAAAGTCTGGTGAACCAATCACATGACTCCTAGAACCATTGACTTAATTCTAGTGAAGCAAAGCTTGAAATCAGAACCACTTCCTGTTGCCAAGAACGTTCTTAACTTTGACACTTTAAAAAGCAGCTTTCCAGGCATGAGGTGCCCGACAGTCACCACTGGCTTGAGTGTTTTATGTTATTCTGACACCACTGTAACGTTCTGTGAGGTCATGGTGCATTTGAAAGCTTAAGGAAATGAGAAATCTCTGGAGTCCTGGGTACAGGGGAGGGACAGCTGAGACTCCTGGGCAAACACTGGTATCAGTGTCAGGGCAGGTGAGTGACACTTCAGTCATGTGTTGTACCACACCTCTAGTCATCCTCTGGTCGTGGAGTACCATCTGGGTTTGGCGTTGAAAGGCTGGTGTTTCCTGTGGCCACACCATCTTCTCATGACCACCTTTCTCTCATTAGCCACTGGAGCCCCAGGAGATCCAGGACCTGTGTGTGGATCCCCAAACTATAGGACAGGACAGGTTTTTATGGGGCCATATACAAGTGTCCAAGGGAGGTTGGGGCTTGAGTTTAGACTGTTATGAGATGACCAAGCCCCCAGCAAAGGGCTGTGTTGAAAGCGATAGCTTCTCCTTTTTGTAACAAATGACACAATCTCATTCTTCTTTAAGACAACAGCACATACACATATATCTTATAAATATGCTGTATTTATTTACCCACTCATCTGTTGGTGGACTGATTTCAGAACCCAGGTACTATCTGATTTCACTGTGATGTTCAGCAAGGAGGAAGTGGTACCTGGCCACCGTGCTGCAGAGCTGGACCTCAGAGAGCAGCCAGCCTGAGCATCTTTATTACCTCATCATTACTAGGTCTAGCTCTTGAAACGTCATAGTATTGATCATTCCCTGGATCAGGTGAATATGTCACAGTCGATTCTAGGTCTACCTTCCTTCGTAATGAGGCTGGCTCCCTCCCCAGGAATGCATGTGGATGGGCACCACACTGAGCCCTTCACAGACAGTCCGGCAATTGCACCTGAGAAGGTAGACCATGGTGCTCATGGGCCTCAGGAAGGCAAAGTCCCCTTCCTAAGGTTCAGAGTTGGCTTCAGAGGAGGATCATGGGAATCCTAACTACCACAGGCAGCTGTTCCTAACGAATGTCCCTTCTAAGTGCCTTTGATGTCCTCTCTGCATTTTGAGCTATGAAACTCATTCACCAGCTAAAAACTGTGATTTTTCCTATGAATTCTGCCTGAGGGTGAGACACCACACTCAGAGCAACTCAGAATCCCACACCCCCAACAAACCCCACTATGTAGCCTGGGCTCTGATTGGCTACAGCAACCCCACCCTCTGTCCACTGTTCTGACCCAGTCCTTCCCAGTCACCGAAAAGATCATCCCAGGAACTGCCACTCACAGCCTCATACTGGGTGGGTTTTCTGGAAGCTTCCTGTGTAAATGGTGCTTCTCAGAACATGTCCATTTACTATGGACAACATGAACATCATGTACATGTTCATGTGATGTGGACAATAGCAACTATACACACATTGGTCAGCACCCTCTTATGTACATAATTGACTTTTATTTTTAATACTACCACTTTATTTGATCTTTGAATTTTGTCATGTAAGTTATTGCTTTATTAAGTGTCCTGCTTGTTATGTGAAATAAAAGCTGATATATCCAAGCCATGGTGCTCCTTGGGGTCATTTTGTATTCTGGAGTGTAGATGATAAGAATGGGTTGGATTGTCTCACCTATCTGTGACAAGATAATTAATTATGTTGACTTACAGGAACCCAAGTATTTGCAATAAAGTCATGTTGTAAAATCGTGCATGTGTTTATGTATTCAGATGCCAACTAATCAGAAAATCCTGTCCTAGACTTCTTGACTGAGCTGAAAATAAAAGTGGCCTCAGCATGTGGGGACCTAGACAAGAGCCCAGTAAATAGCAGTAGGAGAATCAGACTGGTTCAGGTGAGAAATATGTGAGAGTGAGGACTGGGAAGGAAGAAATGTGAACTTGATGACATTGTAAGCGGATAGCTCAAGAGTGAGAATAGGGAAAGCATTTCAATTAACTGGCCAGAATTAGCTGTTCAAGGGAGCATCTCCCGATAGTTGTTCCTTTTCAGTAGGAATGAAATAGAGGACATGCTGGGGCACAGTAGAGCATGCCTGTAATCCCAGTGCTTAGGATGTGGAAGCAGGAGATAAAGGTCATCCTTGGCTATGAGAGAGAGAGAGAGAGAGAGAGAGAGAGAGAGAGAGAGAGACAGAGAGAGACAGAGAGAGACAGAGAGAGAACCAAGTCTTGAATGATGGACATATGGACATATTAAGAAAGGAAACACTAGAGATGGTGGGACATGGAGCTTCTTCCTGCCTCCCAGATTCCCTTCAGAGCCAGTGCTCAGTTCATTTCTAGGTGTGCTTTGAGATGTCCTGTCACACACATCCCTACTGTAGAAAAAGTTATGCCCAATACCTACCTACACAGACGACAGCCCAGAAAGTTCCTTGATGATGCCAGTTGGTCTTGTCAACTTGATACAACCTAGACCTTTGTGAAGAAGGAAACTCAACTAATGCCCCCACCAGACTGGCCTGTGGGCAAAGCTGAGGTGCGTTTGCTTAATGATGGAGTGGGAGCCTGTGCCGTTGTGGCCTGTGCTGCTTCTGGGCTATATAAGAAAACAGGCTGAGCAAGCCAAGAGAAGCAAGCCAGCAAGCAGCGTACCGTCATGGCTTCTGCTTCTGTTTCTGCCTCCAGTCCCTTCCCTGTCTCCCCTCAGTGATGGAGTATGACCTGAGAGTTGTAAGCTGGTAAAAACTCCTTCCTCCCCCAGGTCCTTGTTGTCATGGTCTTTCTCAGAGCAATGAAACCCTAACTGAGACACTGACTTGGGGGCAGAATGACTCTGTGAGTCCATTAGAACCTGTCTTTGTGGTAGGGATGAGCCTGTCCAGGGCTACGCGTTCCCTTAGTCATGGAAATGTTGAGTGCTGACTCCTCGAACTCTTGGTTTTAAATCTACATGATAAATACCAACCCTAACACATGGAGAGACTCCAACAGCCATTTAGCTCACTCTGGGAAAGCTGGTTATGATTTATTCTTTACTATATTATTTTATTCATGAAAAAAGTAAAAAAAAATTACAAAGATTCTTACACAACATATATATATTCCACACAAAAATGAATTCTCACAGAGCTGTGACAATATATTTTGTTTTGAGGCAGGGTCTCATGTCTCCCAGGGTGGCTTCAAACTCATTATGTATTGGAGGATGACCTTGAACTTCCAATCCTCTGGCCTCCATCTCCAGAATACTAGAGTTACAGGTGTGCACCACCACTCTAGGGTTTCCCATGGGGCTGGGGATCGAACCCAGAGCTTCATGCATGCTAGACAAGCGCTTTGTTCCACCCGCTGAGCCATGCTCTATCCCCTACCAGCAGAGTTTTCACTCAGGTGTGTGTATTTCCAGTTTGCGGTGTGAATGCTGTTATTGTTGTTTTTATCGTACACAACATTTCATCAAATTGATGTGGTGTAACTTAGATGTTCTCATGTAATTGCACATTGAATTTTCCCAATATACTGCTGTTAGCATCAGCGCTGCAGTGACAGTCTTGTGGGATGCCTTCCTTGCCTTTGAACTGTGCCCTGAGAAGTGGTCCCTGCATTGGATACCATTGCAGACTGGTCCCTGTGGTTTCCCACAATGCATTTCAACACTACCCCTCGGCTTGGTGTTTTCCCCTCACTCTGACTCTACCTCAATGAACTCCTTTTCCTAATTTTTGAAACATCTGACGTTTGAAAATTTTACTACTCCTGTGTCTTTTTCTTTCCTCATTATTTGCCCATCCTCTGTAGAGGAGCAGGACAAAGTGGTTGGTCCTCTTCACCAAGCTTAGCTGCTGTGGGGAGCTAAAGGCCAGCTGCATTCCCTGCAGTGGGGGCATCAGCTCCTGCAGGACAAGTCCTGGGATGCCCACACAATTGTGGGGATAAGGGCACAGGCCTGGTCCAGCTGTCCCCGAGCCTGTAGTAAGTGACACCCCAGATTCCATCTTTCTCTGCCTTGAGAGAAGAGTGGGTGCTGCCAGGATCAACACAGTCTCCTCAGGTAAGTGACCAGGAAGACCCAGAGGACGACGCTAGCTAATGCACGCTATGGAGAGAAGCTTTTCCTGACATTTGAAGTCCTGTTTTTTAAAAACTGAAGAATAAGGCTGGGATGATAGTTCATTCAGTAAAGTAAATATGAGGACCAGGTGTGATGACACAGACCTGTAATTCCAGAGTTGGGGCCATGACAAAGTCGGGTCCCCTGAGCTTGCTGGTCAGGTTGCCTAGTCTTCCTGAGCAGTGTCTCAAAAATAAGGTGGAGAGTGACTGGGAGATGGCAGCTGAGGCAGTCCTCTGGCATCCACAGCACATGTATACATCGCTATATACCAACACAGACCTCTCCCCACTAACCCTGACGATAACAAGAAGCCGGTGTGTGTTCTCAAAATACAAGAGAAGCTGATGAGCAAATACAGTGAGGCCAGAGGGAGGCAAAGGACATGATGTAACTGTGGGAGAAAAGACTAATATGGCCTTTGTGTGATGGCAAGTGTCATGTAACGCCCAGAAAAATCATCTCTGATTTACGTTCCCAAAGCAAAAAAGCTAATGTTAAGGGTGTGGCTGTATGTCTTGCCAGGTGAGGTTTTAACTTTTAAGTCTGAGCAAAAGGGTGGGCAGCTCTTCCTGGCTCTAGGAGCTGTGGGTCTGCAGGGCAGGTCAATGGTCACCTTCAAGGGCTTTGTCATGAATGGCAGCATCTGGCTGTTTCATGCGCAAAAGGATCAGGGGCGTCTTCTAGACCGTGAGCAGATACAGCATAGTGTGTTGGTTTAACTTTGACCTCAGGTCATCCCTGACACCACAGTAAACTTGTCCCTTGAACATTCTGGGGAAGGTTTCATGTGTATGTCCCCTTAGCAAGAAGCAGGCCTAAGACACAGAAGGGTACGGTCACCAGACCTATCCCCAAGGTCAGATGGAGCCAGGTGCTGGGGCAGCTACAGACAGGCACGCTGCTGTAGGCGTGATCTTGACCTCTGTGGGATTCCGTCAGCCGTGTGGGGAAGAGAAGACCAAGGGTGGGGAAGACTGAGGCCAAATCCAGCCACTCCCACTCCAGCACCTCCATTCCAGCCTGCTCTCTAACTGAACCTCTTTCTTCTAGTACCATCGATTAGCTTATGACAACCATGGAAATTTGAAAATCACAGCCATTAACTGGAGCTCTGTGACGGCCCTCAAGCTTTCCTGAGCTTCAGTTTTCATTTTGATGTGCTAGCAAGGAGTCTCTCTTCCCTTGGTCATGATGAAGTTCCTCTCTCCTTAAGGCAGGAAAGATTTTAAGTTACTGAAAGGCACACTGACAGAGACACACTTGGTAAGAGCCGTCCTTCCCCAGACACGGCTGGAAGCCGGCCAAAGTGTTTGGTTGGGTGTACTTTACTGTTTGGTTTTGAAGCACAATTGACAGTTGAGTGAGATTTTAATAATGTATTTATCCCCTAATCTCATAGTAAAATGGCCCCATGGATGGACATAAGGGCTGAAGGGACTGACCAACACCAGCAGCACTCCTGAGGACATGGCGTTTGGCTGTGTTGCCTCTGTGGTATTTTACAATCACTCTGTGGGTCCAGTGCGCCCACACTTAAGGGCTCTCAAATTGCACCTCTCTGCATAGACTCTATACATTCACGGTGATTTTTGCTTCGCCTCTTTTCTGAAGTCAACTTCCATTACCTTTTTACTTATTTAGTGTGGGGGCTTGCATAGGACGCAGCTCACGGGGGAAGTCAAAAAGGACCAATTGTGGGAGTCCGTCCTTACCTTCTTCCAGGTAGGTCCTGGGGATTCAACTCAGGTCAGCAGGCTTGGCCACAGGTGCCCTTACCCACTGAGCCATCTTGCCTGCCCCCACCTAGTCATCACAACTCCCGTTGCTTTGAGAGCCTCTGGGAAGGGCTGCTGGCCTCCTTCTGTGGAAGTCCCCTGCTGTCAGGGGATGGCTCTGCCATCTCCTTCCGCCTCCTTGCTGCTGGGAGTTCCGACAGTGCCCACCGCCCGCTTTGTTTCCTGAGGCCATGGCCCGCCTTCCAGTTCTGCTGCTGTCAGAACGGCCAGTAGAAAGGTCTTTGGCCCCTCTGTCTCAGGCTGCTTTGGATCTTTGAACGGTTACAATAGGGTTCTCATGGTTTCTCTGCTTCAAATTTCTCCTACTTGGAGTTCACAGTCAAAATGATCTTTCTTGCAACCCTATTCACAATAGTGAAATTATAAAACACATAAACACTCACAAACACACACTCTCACACACAAACATTCACCTGTACACAGTTAAGTTGTTTTTGTTTTATGTTTAAGACAGGGTCTCCTTGTGTAACTGTGGCTGGCTTTGAACTTGCCGTGATCGGCCTCTGTGGGCCCGTGTTACAGGCATGCACCACCATACCCTGCACACTTTATTATTAGTCAGCTATAAAGAAGAGCACAGTACGCTGTTTGGTGGAAAATGATAGTATCAGAGATCATCATAAGGGAAATAAGCCAGACGCAGAAAGGCAGATACCACACCTTTATTTTCATTGATTTTTTTTTTCAGAAACATAAAACTATCTGTGTTTATATAGAGATAGATACATCTGTCTAAAGTACATGATGTGCTTGAAAGAAATTTTGTGTGAAACCCAGTAGTACTGGCCACTCACAATAGCCAAGTTATGAGATTAGCCTAAGTATCCATCAATGAATATATATATATACCAATAAAATTAATTAAAAAAAACCTTTCTAAAGTAATGGTTAGATAAGACTCAAAACCCTTCACTACAGGAAAAAGTGCTGTTTGTGGTTGATCATTATCTGTATTCATGCTGCCCTTGTCTTTCCGCTCAAGGTGTTTGTATCCCTCACTGTTCCTCAGTGGTCCATCTGTTCTGTGGCCTCTGCTCACAGCTGTGTGGTCCACTTTGAATCCTGATGTCTGAGTAGCTTTGCCAGGCTCCCTCATCAAGAGCGCTCAAAAAGGAAAACAGTCAAAGAAGTGGATTCTTTATATCTTCCTGCAATAGCTCTGATTTCTCCTGGAACTAGAATACATTTAAGAGGCTAAAATGAGAAGCAATGAACTTAGGCGGGGGAGGAATCCCTCCCCACAGGGGAGCCTAGCTCAAGCGTAGTTAGACTCAGAAATCTGAGCATCTCAGGGAATTACATGGCACCCACAGTAAAGTCCAAGTATAGAAAAGGAGCTGTGGTCGAGCTATGGTTAAGGTTTTTCAGTTTGACAAGCATTTATTGGGTTCCCGTGAGGCACTGGGTGCTGGAGTCACAGGGAATCACGATTGCATGCACTGTCTCTGTGGTCTCTGCTTTCAATGCCTCTGTGCTTATAAGACCTCTCCTGCCAGGCGGTGGTGGCGCACGCCTTTAATCCCAGCACTCAGGAGGCAAAGGCAGGTGGATCTCAGTGAGTTCAAGGCCAGCCTGGGCTACCAAGTGAGTTCCAGGAAAGGCACAAAGCTACACAGAGAAACCCTGTCTCGAAAAACAAAAAAAACAAAAACAAAACAAAACAAAACAAAAACCTGGAAAAAAAAAAACAACAAAACAAAAAAAGACCCTCTCCTATACTTTGATTATCCTTGATCATGAACTGTGATGGACTGGCTTTAAGTATACTTAGGAGACACACCTCTATTTGTGTATCTGAGAGTGTTTCCAGAGAAATTTAATGAAAGGGGGAAGAAATGCCTGGGATTCTGTCTTGACAGAGAGATGGAAAAGGAGAAAGTGAGCATTCATCTCTCTTGCTTCCTGACTCTGGATACAACAAGAACAGCTACCCAAGGAGCCTGAAAAAGGAGGAGCTTCTCCCAGAATCTACCAAAAGCCAGTAGCTTAGCTATAAAGGCTCAGGATCTATAAGCCTCTCTACCTTCCATGCTGATTGCTGCTGGGGCCAGTCTTGTGTGGGCCTGGCACAGGAGGCCACAGGTGTTGCTAGTTAGAGATTGCAGTGGTTGTATTGAGTTAGAGGACACCATGTGACCCAGCATCTAGCACTGTCTCTGGGCTGCTGCCACAGTTCCCATGGAGGGCTGTTCTTCTCTCTGAGCCTGTCTGCCCTTGCCCAGTCCTCCTTCAGCTTCCTTCTGAGGCTCACACCTGCTTTGCTCTATTCTGACTTTCCCTCCTCAGAGCCAGCCAGCTGTCTGCACCAGGTGTGGCCTGGGGAATGCATGGGCCGGCCCAAGTAGGTTTACATGGGTGGGAAGTGGTGGGCGGGTGGGGGGGGGCAGGGGGCAGGCATTTTGGGGCGTGTTTGTGCAAGAGGAGAGGAGGGCAAAGGTGACCCCACATCCCAGCTGTCCCAGCCTGCTGTAACCTCTGTCCCTGGACCCTCCAGTGCCCTGCTCCATCCCCAGCATCACATGACAGGAGGTTGGGAGGCACAGTGCCCTCTTTGGGTCTGATGGCCCTGTCAGGAGGGAGCTGGCGCTAGGGTCCAGAGCCTCAGACCCTGCTTTCCCTTGCCCACTTCACACAAAACATCATGTATGTGAGGATACGTAGTAGTTGCTTTGAAAATGTGAAGGTTCCATTAGATATATAAGGCAGTCTGCGATCTGAGAAGGGTTTCTATGTCCCCATAGTCATTACACACCACCACCACTACAACCACCACCACCACCACCACCACCACCACCACCACCACCACCACCACCACCACCACCCAGGCTCAAAAGGGTACTTTCAACTAGTAAATACATAACAGTTACATTTTTTGAGTTTTTTTTATTCTGAGTTTTTGTTTCTGAATGCCAGGCTACCCTCTTCTTCCCACCTATCACTTTTTTCCTCCACTTGAATTTGTTCCTTCACTAGACATTGCTTTTTCTAAGCTGGATGAAAACAATGAGCCACACCAGGCCTTTGGAATATCCAGCCTGTGACGGGATTTTACGCCAAGGCAAAGAGAAATGGAAATACAGTGATGAAACAATCCACCTAGTGATGACCCACTGAACTCATGACAAGTGGATTCTTGTCAACTCTTCTGGTTTAATCCTTATAGCCATGATACATGGCACCCTCAGAAACCAAGACCTAGGAGAAATCCTTCCTTTGTGCTGTGCTCCTCACAGGTGTTTATTATAGCAACAAAAAGCCTGATACATTTCCAGACAACAAACATGATTATTGATTGAGAAAATCACAACCGCACCCCATCTCCGAGAGGGTAAAGGGACTAGAAACACCAGCATGGAGCATGGAGGGTCGGGCTATCACTTTTAACACATCTGCCTAAGCACACAGTGTATCCTTCTTATCAACCAGCAATCCTGCGGTGGGTGAGTGCATGACCGTGTGTCCAAGAAGCAGGTGCAGCTGTGTATGTGTCTGCATTATTTTGAATGGATCAAAGCTGCAAGTGGGATTGAGAATACTGCTGCATCCATAGATGGCTTGTCCTATGTGCATCGGGCCCTCGGTGCAATCTCAAGTCCTATGAAAAGGCAAAAACCATCAAGAGCAGAGCAAATACCTGGCAGTTTAGGGAACTAATCTCTATTATACACAGGAGTGTGGAGGAGTTTCATCAACATACCATTTCACCATACCGATACCAAGGTGATTGATGCTGCAAGACTCTCTGTCCATACCAAGCTTGGAATTAGTTGGATCCAGCATGTGTGGTAGGAGCTGGAAAACAGATCTCTTTTGTGCTCAGAAGAGATTAATGACTGCACACTTACGCTTCATGCACCTTTCTATATGAACATTATACTTCAATTAAAATCTTATTTAAAGGAAGCTTTTCCATGGTGAATAACCCCCCCTCTTGTTTTCATCTCTGAATTGATGAGCAATCAACACTAGGTCATCATCATCAAACAAACCCAGAATTCTCCATCTGCCTCTTCTCCTGGGAGGTTCTTTTTCCCCTCAATTGCTTCTATGCATGAATGATAATGTTAAGTATTTCATTTACATTTGATAGCATGGTCCTCACTTTTGAATATTTACATCCAAACTTCTGCTAGTGTATGGTATGGAAAGAATGTTAATGGAATTTGTCATCCCCACCCCCTCGACTAACTTGTTAATGTCCTATCCATAAAGATTCAGCACACAGGCTAGCACTGCTTGGGATCTGGGTGGTCCCCACCTCTAAACTTCTGTTTTGATTACACTCAATGTGTCCACTGCTGAGTGACTTCTGCATCTGGAGAGTCATCTCCCACTATTGTCTTAATGTTCTTTCCTATTGGTCATTCTGATAATGTTCAATAATACTTGAACTCTGTCGATCTAAAAGAATGCTGTTGACAGCCATTCCCCTGTTTGTAACGTATTAGTATCATTATAGCCTTGAGCTTTCGAGTGTCTGGAGTAGTTTCCATGTTTGCTAACTTGAATTGCTATTCTCATGATACTGTCTGTGAGCCTGACCACCAGGCTGTTCTGTTTCTGCACTCTGGCTCCTGTGTGATGATCACAAGCGTCCTGTAAACACTGCACTGTTGGGGGCTTACAGGTGGTTTTACAACAAACTTTCCAGTATAACATCCATGTGTAAATGACCAGTTATCTATGCTGTGTGCCTGACAGCCCAGGTAGAGAGCAGAGTGGTGGTTGTACCTGGTCAAGAGATCAAGATGAGGCTGTGGGAATGTTCTAGATCCTATGGGGTGCAGACAGCGCTGAGAAAGCTTGGAGTATGTGGGACAATCTAAATTTTGTTCTTATTCTTCATCAGAATAACCATGTGGCTTTGAGAAGTCTCCACTAAGAGATAGTACATGTCTTCCTTTGTGATTTTGTATTTTTCTCATTTTTCCTTTGAAATGTTTTCGTTTTTATTGATTTACAACATCTGTAACTATAACAGGGATGATACTTGTTCATAACTCTTAAATGTATACAGATTTTTAAAAATATGTAGTTAAATTTCATTTTAAGTTGTATCTCCCAGAAATTTTGCTCTATGGGGCCAGGGTCTTGCACATGCTAAATAAGCCTTCTATCTTTGGCCATGCCACCACCCTTTAATTTAATAAATCATTAGCCTGTTGTTTTCTTGGTGTGGAAGGAGGAGAATGTTGAGTGTCTTTTCTTTTACTTTTCTATTGTCTTGACAAAACACCGTGACCAATGCAACTTAGAAAAGAGAGTGCTTGATTTGGAGCTCACAGCTGCAGACTATCATGGCAGGCAGCAGGCAGCAGGCAGGTAGCAGGCAGCAGACAGCAGGCAGGCAGGCTATAAGGAGCAGACAGGCAGGCGATAGGCAGCAGGCAGGTAGCAGGCAGCAGACAGGCAGGCGATAGGCAGCAGGCAGGCACAGCACTGGAGTTTGAGCTGAGAAGTCACACCTGACGATACAACCATGGGGCAGAGAGCAAGAGCTAACTGTATGAGCTTTTGAAACCTCAAAGTCCACCCCCAGTGACACACCTCCAGCAAGGCCACACCTCCTAATTTTTCCCAAATAATTCTATGAACGGGGCAACAAGCACTAAAATATTTGAGCTCAAACCACCATACTGAGTTTCCTATTTTTATGCTTTTGTTGGAAATTAACATATTCTGGATGCACATCCTGTGTCAACTAAATAAGTGAAGTTAGTCTTCCTATCTGTGGCTTGCTCATTTTCTTAATATGTGTGGTTGTTTTGTCTGCATGTACGTATGTGTACCACACATGCTTAGTGCCCACAGAGGCCAGAAGAGAACATTGGATCCCCTGGAAAGTACTTGTCTGTACCCACCCCCACCAGTTGTTCTAGAATAATGTCTAGAAGAATCTTCTCCAGTTAAGTAGTTATGCTGCTTTGACCTAAAATCAATCACAGTGTGACCGGGTTAACCAACAGTGTGACCAGAATGTCATAAATACATTCTGTTGTCACTGTGGCTGTAGTTCAGTTTGTCTTTCGTTATTCTGTGTGTCCACATTTCCTTCTTTAAAAACGATTTGTTTATTCATTTATTTGAGCAAGTGTGTGTGCGTCTAAGTATATGTATGTATGTGCACCATGAGTGTGAAGGTGACCTGCTCCACTTCCTTACAGAACCCCTATCTGGATCAGAATGAGCCAGAGAAGGAGTCCCACGCGGCTCTGTCTCCCACCACCACCTTCCCATTTCTCTATTCACAAAGTGTTCTTCTTAGGCCTGGTGTTCTGTTTTCTTTTTAAATTTAAAGTTTTTTATTTATTTGTTTGTTTGTTGATTTTTGAGACAGAGTCTTACTCTACAGGCTAGCCTGGAACTATGTAGCCCAGGCTGGCCTCAGACTCGAGGCAATTCTACTCCAGCCTCCCAAGTGCTGGGATTCTAGACAAGTGTGAGTCACAGCTGGGCCAGGCTGGGCTGATGTCTTATGACTATAATTTCCATTAATGAACAAAGTCAGTTGGGATTTTATAGCGCCCCACCCCCTAATTCTAGAAGCTCCATGCTGGAGACAAAAATTTAAAAGATGATTTTGGAGTATTGCTCCCTCTGCTACTCTTTGGAAAAACTACTCAGAAACATACTAGCTCCCAGTGGTTCTCTGTGTTGTTCCTAGGCCACATGGCATTAAATAGTCAAGCTCAGCAAATGCTGCTTTGTCACATTGTCTGCCCTGTGTACATGGAAAAGCTCCAGCGTGAGAGCAGAGCCTGAGGCGATGCTGTGGTTCTGATATCAGCATCCTTGCACATGGGGTTCCAGCCCCTGGATCCCTCCACTTCCCCAGAGGATGCTTTCTTACAGTTCCTTCAACAGGAGGACTTAGTACATGTTATCACCTCGTTTTATCTGCCAGATAGTATTACATACCCTGCCCCCCCGACACCCCACCCCGAATCTAAAAGGAAGTGACCACATGGCTACATGGGCGGAGGCCAAGTTGGCCCACTGGTTTAAGTGCAATAATTCCTGCTACTAATTGAAAGGCACTTGGAGCTGTGGGTAGGATCAGATGGCACTCAGCCCTGGGATGCAGTTTGTCACCAGATGCTTGGGATGTGACCGGATTATGGAGATGCTGTGGTCCAAAGAGCTTTTGCTCCAAAGAAAATCTTTGCTGGGGAGAGGAAATCCCAGTGACAGGCTGTCATATTTCAATCTGAATACAGAGGGGGTTAAGAAATGTGGCTTCTGCCACTCGGGGACAGATTGGACCTCAGACCACAGTTTGACCCCTGATTGTCTCATGGGGCTTTAATTGTCCCTGTTCCTCATCTTTTCTACTTGTTTTTGCTTTATTCCTGCTCCTTCGGGATGTTTTCCTCCACACTTTCAGTTCCTCTTACCTACCAGCTCCTCACTCCTCTTCCTCTCATTCCGCTTAGCCATTTCTCTCTGTCTTCTTCCCTCCTCCCCTCCCCTCCCCTTCCCTTCCCTCTGCTCCCATCTTCTCCCCGTCTCCTCCCCTCCCCCTCCCCTTTCTCCCTCTCCTTTTGTGTGAGTGATGTGCTGGAGATTGGCTCACACTTGGTAGGCAAGTGCTCCACCACTAAACCCCACCCCCAACCCCATCGTCTCTATTTTATAAAAAGATCTTCTATTCCTTTGTTTATCTTTGAGATAGAGTCTCATTTATCCCAGGGTGGCCTCAGACTCACTTGGTAGCTGGGGATGACCTTGAATTTCTAATGTTTCTCCTCCACCTCCTGAGTGCTGGGATCATAAGCATGAGCTAACATTTTTCTTGTATTCTTTAGAAAATTACCTGAAATTTCTCCTTCTAACTAAGAGGACAAGGATTTTGTCTTGTTCACCACTCATTTTCCTGTACTAAGGACACTATTGGTACAGTTGCTGCTCAGTAAATGAGTTATATAACCGAATTTGAAAATAAAAAGCTCTGAACACTCATGGATGGTCTCGGGGGAAGTCATCGAGGGACCTGCAGCCGCACTGTACTGCTCATCCCCAGCCTGACCTTGCTGTCCCTGTCTGACCTTTTGTTTGCTGTATTGGTCAGGCCTGATGGCCTTGGGAAAGGCCTCTCACCTCCAGCATTATTCCCCGGAGGCAGAATGAAGGAAAGCTGCCCTTCTCATCAGCACTTTGGGCTGTGAGAGTCACACTCTACAGGGAGGTGACAGACACTGTTACCCTCTCCATTCTGGGGGACCCTAGACCCTTACTTTAGGAGCCTGGGGCTGGGCTTCTGCAGATGAGCTGCTTTCTGAGGTTGTTTGAGAAGTCTTACAGACTCATCTCCATATTTCCAGCACAATCCGCTATCAGGCCTGCAGGATGCTCATATGGCCTTTGTTCCCTGATATCTCTGACTTGCTAAAATCAAAATCGAGCTATAGCTGGGGTCAGCTTTCTGACACTCTACAATGTGTCAGTTGCTTCCTGTGGAGTTTGATGACCGGCTCATCTCCATCTCCCCACAGGGCTTTGGGGGTCTTATGTCCACCCTGCTGTCCCAGGAGCTCACCAGTAATGCTCCTAGACTCTGTCCTTTTCATCCCATGGCTGGCATTGGGAGGTTGTATCTCTCTTCTGCTTAGGGACTTCTCCAGTGCATTTTGTCGATGGAGGAAGAACTGGCTTCCTTGGCTATGTCTCTGTGGAGCTTTCCCCAGGATGGATTGAGTCGTCTTTGCGTTCCCAGATCTTTTCTTCTGTTCACTCTGGATAACTTTGGTCTGCATTCTGGGGCTTATGTTGACAGTCTCTGCAGCCCTCGTACTGCACTTTCTCTCTTGGCTGTCATTTTCAACTAAACTGTGAAGATTTCTCATTTTCCGATCATTTTTTTTCCTCCTCTCGTTTCCAAACACAGTGACTCATGAAATCCCTGGCAGTGACACATAATTTTGTTCTTTTTTTGTTTTGTTTTGTCAGGACTCATGTATCCCAGGCTGGCTTTGAGTAAGCCCTGTAAGTGAAGAAGACTGCGTATTCTTTGGTCCACCTCCTGCCTCACCACCTGAGTCCTGGGACTTGAGCTATGCACCCCCACACCTGGTTGGTTGGTTGGTTGGTTGGTTGGTTTATTTTTCTACTCCTTTTATTAACTTATTTTTCCGCAGTCTCTCAGTTTCTCTGAGTGTTGCAATTTTTCTTTCATTCTTGGCTTTTTGGACTATCTTGTGATCCTTAGTCATCTGGCATCTGGTCCTGAAGTGTGACATAGGGAAATGGCCCTGCCACTGGTGCCATGACTTCTGGGTGGGTACTTGGATGCCATGGAGGTATCTGTGGATGCAAGAGCATTCAGAAGCTCCTCTGCACACAAATTTTCCCCCTTTCCTCTCCCTTCAAGCCGATTCTCCCAGAAGCCACCCAAAGGGAGGTCATGGACAGTACTGAGCCAACTGTTTTCTCCATGAGGTGTCCTCAGGAATCTGTCTGCTCGGGAAAGATGGGCAGGATGACCAGGCCATGGAACAGGCAGGGTTCCAGGGGAGGTTTGGTCTTGGAGAATTACCCAAGACACATGCATAGGGAGATTATGACTTCAAGGTCTGCCCTTCCTCCAAGAGCAAAGATGCTGAGTTTTTTGTATAGCTGCAAGGCCAAGTGCCCTGAGATGTTGGCTATGTGCGTGCAGCCATCTGCTTCTAGCTTTTCCCATTTGACAGATTCCTTTACTTTTTTCCCTTCATGTTATCCCAAATAAGAAATGTAACTATAGTCAGACTAAGAGGGTAGCGTAGGTCAGGAGAGGGGATGATAGCCATCAAAACACAAACATATAGTACCAACACTGGCTAGTGGTAGCTTCTTGTCAGTGTGTGAACCCAGAAGCTAACTGTGCTAGTTCAAACACTGCTTCTTTCAATGTCTCAGGTGTAAGGAGAGCACTCTTTGTGTCACGCCTATGGGGACATGAAGCTTTGTTCTTAAGAATTTCGTATGTTTCATGAGTGTGATAGGTAGAGTTAGTAAGATGAACCTAAAATCATGCAAAGAAATAGTTTCATTCAAGTTATAGAGAGAATCGGGTGCTGTGCCCACACCTGTAATCCAACATTTAGGAAGCTGAGGCAGGAAGCTTGGGCCTCATAGTAAATATCAGGCTGGCCAGGGCTACATAGCAAGATCCTGTCTCAAAAGCTCCCAAAACAAGCCAGCCAGCCAGCAAACAAACAAGCAAAAAGGACTTGTAGAGTCCCAAGAAGACAATGCTTGCAGCAACCAGAGATAATGTGTGGTAAGGGCTGGAGGGATGGCTCAGTGGTAAGAATGTTGGCTGCTCTTGCAGAGGACCGGAATTAAGACCCTGGAACTCACACCAGGAAGCTTCGACCACCTGTAACTGCAGCTCCAGGGGACCCAATGCCCTATACCCTTTGTGGGTACCAGTACACATGTGGTACACACACACACACACACACACACACACACACACACACACACGTACACAAACTAGGAAACTCAAGGCAGGCTGACTCTTTAAGGTCAGATAGCCAAGCAGAGGAGGTTTGAATAACTATTAACTTTTTTCATTGCTGCAATAAAATACCTGAGAAAAACAACTTAATAGAAAAAGGGTTGATTTTGGCTCATAGTTCATGAATACAGTCCATGGGGGGAAAGGCATGGTTCATGAATACAGTCCATCATGGGGGAGGGCATGGTTCATGAATACAGTCCATCATGGGGAAGGGCATGGTTCATGAATACAGTCCATGGGGGGAAAGGCATGGTTCATGAATCCAGTCCATGGGGGGAGGGCATGTTTCATAAATACATTCTGTCATGGAGGAGGGCATGGTTCATGAATACAGTCCATCATGGGGGAGGGCATGGTTCATAAATACATTCCATCATGGGGAAAGGCATGGTTCATGAATACAGTCCATCATGGGGGAGGCCATGGTTCATGAATACAGTCCATCATGGGGGAGGACATGGTTCATAAATACATTCCATCATGGAGAAAGGCATGGTTCATGACTACAGTCCATCATGGGGGAGGGCATGGTTCATGAATACAGTCTATCATGGGGGAGGGCATGGTTCATGAATACAGTCCATCATGGGGGAGGACATGGTTCATGAATACAGTCCATCATGGGGGAGGGCATGGTTCATGAATACAGTCCATCATGGGGGAGGGCATGGTTCATGAATACAGTCCATCATGGGGGAGGGCATGGTTCATGAATACAGTCCATCATGGGGGAGGGCATGGTTCATAAATACATTCCATGGGGGAGGGCATGGTTCATGAATACAGTCCATGGGGCTGGAGTGGGGGTAGGCATGGTGGGAGAAGTCTTAGTCATGAGGCAGAGAGAGGTGAGTGCTAGTGCTCAGCTCACTTTCTCCTTGTTACTCAGCTTATACTTGAGCCCATGACATGGTAACACCTGCCTGTAGGGTGGGCCATCCCATCTCAACTAATTTAATACAGAAAATGCAGAGGTGAGTTTCTATGGTGATTCTAAACCCCGTTAGATTGAAAACAAAGATTAACCATCATGCCAACCCTTTTCTCTGTTTGAAATTCTGGCATACTATAAAGGAACAAGGTCTCATTAGTCTATAAGAATTGCATTGGTGGTCGGGCGGTGGTGGCACACACCTGTAATCCCAGCACTCAGGAGGCAGAGGCAGGTGGATCTCTGTGAGTTCGAGGCCAGCCTGGTCTACAAAGTGAGTTCCAGGACAGCCTCCAAAGCTACAGAGAAACCGTGTCTTGAAAACAAACAAACAAACAAAAAAATTGCATTGGTGATACCCCAAAGAAAGGGGCACACAGAACAGAATATGGGGCCACATGTCAGCAAATACCTGGCTCTCCAAGCTGCTTGGGGAACTTGTTAGACCCAGCTCCTGGCAGTCTGTCCTCTGAGGTGAGAATAATGTGTCAGAAAACATTAGTCCAGGGGGGCTGTGTTTCAAGTGTTCTTTTGTTTTCTATACTGAAACCTTTGATGAACATGTTTAAACCATCAGAATCGTATTCCAGTGCCTCCGACAAGAAGTGTTTAGATGTATCAGAGAATATTCCAAAGGCGAGACCAATCTGCCTCTTTTTATGTTTTGTAGACCTCCTAATTCCAACCATTTCCCTCTGTCCACATTAAAGTGGTTTGCTGACTCCAGAAGGGGATGTGGCTAATCAGCATGGCCCTGCCCATCACACTTCTTCTCATCTTTCTTAGAAGAAACATACAAAAGTGTCAAAATTAAGCAGGACCCCAGATGTTTTCAGTCAAACCTAATCGAGAAAATGCCGAGGTGTGTTTTCATGGTGATCCTAAATCCAACCCCCATCTCATTACTCAACTCTACCAATCCTGTCCAACAACAAAGAGGGAAACTGAGACATAGAGATGAATGGAGCTGTCCAGAGTCACCCAGAGAGTGACAGATGTTGAAATGAAGTCCAGATGAAGGTGACCTTGGAAAGACCCGGGTGTCAAAACTTTTGTGTTCTACCTACCAGTGTCCAGCTCTCTCAAGCACAAGCAGGCAGAATCATAAAATAAGCTGAAGTACAAAATGTTTTCATTTTTGTCTACGATAACCATTTTGATTCTTCTATCCGTTGTTTTTGTTGTGATTTTCAACTACCAAAGAATGATAAACTTTGAGTGACCTCTATTTGAAAGTGACGTCAGCCAACCTAGGACTGCCAAACACCAATCAAAACCTACGTTCTTGGTTCTTTAGTCAGTTCTTGACACCCAGCTGTCCTGCCGACACGTGCCACCACATCTCTCTCATTCCTGGCCTCGGCCTTGGATCTGACTGTGGTGCATCTAGTGACGGTGTTTCTTGCAGAGGAGGCTGTGTTGCTTTTCACAGTTCAAAGCAGCCTTCTGCAGAGTGGGCATGCCAGGCCTCCAGGCCTCCAGCCTCCAGGCCACCAAGATTGGCCTCCTCTGGAAATACAGTCGCCTCTCCCTCTCATCAGCCTGCCTAAGAAGCTGAAATAGCACCTGAACTCTGTTTTCATTGATTAGATTATTTGTCCCCTAAGTTCCTTTGTGGCTGTCCCCCTTCATCAAGGGAGAGATATCCGAGACCCTGGGAGAGGAACTGGCTTCTCAGCTTGTGAAAACAAAAATAGTGGACAAGATAAAGGGAAATCAGAGTGCTTACTGTGCTCAAAATAGCCAGGCATCTGGAGAGCGTGACAAGGGGCAGGTGCTAAATGCCAAGACTGTCCCAAGGCTGCAGGAACGCGATCACAGCTGTGGAGAGCAAAGATAATCCATCCACCCTTCTGTGACACAGAGAACCAGAGGGAGGAGAGGCAGGAGGCAGCTTTGGGTCCCGGCTTCTGAGAGGATGGTGCCCTTTGAGGAACCTTTCAAGTTGAAAGCTCAGAGGCTTCAGTGAGCGTGGCAGAAGCAAAGGAATAAATATCTGTAGACTCACGCCAGCTGGGCTAGGTACCCCACAGCTCCTCCAACCCCTGCCCCCAATCCCAAAGCATAAAACCCCAAGGAAATAACTCCCCTGCAGCCTGGCAGGTGACTTCCAGAGTCACTTTTGTCCCTGTGAAACAAGGGTAGACCTCTGGGAAGCCAAGTAAATATGCTCTAAGGTTGGCCTGCTGATAATGCAGAGTCTCTCAAAGCTGTCTTTCTTGTTCTGTCCTTTCTAGAAGGTCCCAGGCTTCCACCCAGGCAGGGTGGGGTCTTGTCTGATAGCCTTTTCAAGCAATTAGGCACAGCAGCGGACCAGTCACTACCTGGGTGATCTTGGGTGAGCCTAGTAACTTTTCTGAAGCTTGTTGTCCTCCCATGCGTGGGAGCTGGGGATGTAAGAGTGCTTGCCACCAGCAGGTTCGTTGAGGATGGAAGGGAAGCTGATGAGGAGCAGGACCAGATAAACCTGGGGACCAACCCGTAGGGCTTAAACACTTGGTGTTATAATCTGCCTTCTTCCCTTCCATTACAATGACATTGATTAAATCAGCGTCAACAAGATGACTTAACAGTCTATTGATTTGGGCAAGTCAGTAAAAGCAATCTATCATGCTGGTTGCTTGACATTTAAAGGATGAAAATTGACCTTTTCCTCCTCGAGTTTCAGGCAATGATGTCACCTACCTAATCCTAAACCCATGGCTTCTGCTGGGGTCAGAAAGAATGATTTATGAGGAGTGCACTGTGGGTGGGTGGGGGGAGTGGATGAGCACAGCCCAAAGCCCTGGGGCACAGTCTGGAGGGAAATGCTTGAAGCACTTCTATGTGCATTGGCCCTGCACATGTGGTCCTGGGCCATGGGTTCAGGGCCTCCAAAGACAGCATGTTCATACAGTCTGTGTACTCTCCTTGTCAAAGCATCCCCCAGCACAAGTACGAAGCCATAAGCCAGGCTGTGCTCCAGCCTTGTGCCTCCTAAGTTAGGGTAAATTATCTCTTCATGGAGGGCTAGCTACAAACAGTCTAAAGCCTTAGTTATAAAGCCTAAGTTATAAACCTTGCCCACTTGAGAAAACTCTAGAGAGGGAATGAACTCTAAGACTATAAAGTGTTTTCCAGCTGTGGATTCCAGGGATCCATATGTGGAAGGTTAATCCAATGGGCTCAACTTGGAAGACCACATAAATGTCTACTTGGAACAGACCTCAATGGCTTCAGGCAAGGGAACTATTCCACTAGATCCTAGTTCCTACATGTGTTAAAGAGCAGTTAACTGACTCAGAGAATGTATGTTAGATTCCCTACTAGGGTTGACACTGACCTAGGATTCAGCAGTGAACAAAACATAACCCAAGACCTCTGCTCTCCTGGAGTATGTGCCTTCACAGGAACAGCCTGTGTTCTAAGTGAGGCACTGGCATGGTTAAGGGTGATGCCCAGGGAAGTAAAGAGGCTGTCAGGAAGATCCAGAGGTGCTGGGAGAGAGGGCAGATACATTCTGAACAGGGCAGTCACAGTAGGTCTAGAGACTTAGGAACAGTTGGGCAAAGTTGTAGAGCAGGTATGGGGCAGACCATGCAGATAGGGTAGGAGGAGCCTCGGAGGAGACCAGACTGAGTGTGTGGATGCCCAGGCTGGAGAGCAGAGAGAAGGCGGCAGGGGGAGGTACTGTCAGAGGTCAGAGGGCCTGTGTGAAGGGACAGGGTAGTAAGGGAGAGCAGGAGGCCACCAGATGGGGTGAGACTCCAGATTTCAGGAGCTCTGATTTCACTCTGAGTTGAACCAGGAGCTATTGGAATGCTCTGAGCAGAAGCAAAACGTGGTTTGAATTATGTTTTAAAGCATTACCCTGGCTGCTGAATTCAGTTCAGACAGAAGGAAGGCAGAGGATGAAAGGGGAGCCTGGTCGGGAGACTACTGTCGGCAGCCTAGGCCAAACACACATAGGCATTTGCATACAGATGTTTGTGCATACCTGCAAACACATGTGCACCCTCCCATACATGCACTCATACTTACAAACATGTCTACCCACTGACACACGTAAATACACATACATGCACAAAATAAAATAAGCTTTTGGGTGTTGTAGAATATTATCTTAAGGTGTGTTGCTTTTGTTTATGTTACATTTGTTTAACTCTGTGAAGCTGTGTTACTGTGCCTGTCTAAAATACCTGATGGTCTAATAAAGAACTGAATGGCCCATAGTGAGGCAGGAGAGAGAAATAGGGCTGGCAGGCAGAGAGGATATATAGAAGGAGAAATCTTGGAGGAAAGGAGAAGGAGTGAGAGAAGGAGGAGGACATCAGGGCCAGCCACCCAGCTACACAATCAGCAATGGAGTAAGGAAGAAAGGTATACAGAAATAGAGAAGCCAGGTGGTGGTGGTGCACGCCTTTAATCCCAGCACTTGGGAGGCAGAGCCAGGCAGATCTCTGTAAGTTCAAGGCCAGCCTGGTCTCCAAAGCGAGTTCCCGGAAAGGTGCAAAACTACACAGAGAAACCCTGTCTCTAAAAAACAAAACAACAACAACAACAACACACACACACACAAAAGAAAAGAAATAGAGAAAGGGAAAAGCCCAGAGGCAAAAGACAGATGGGTTAATTTAAAGTTAAGGAAAGCTGACTAGAAACAAGCCAAGCTAAGGCCAGGCATTTATAATGTGTGATTTATTTGGGAGCTGGGTGGCTGGCCCCCCAAAAGAGTAAAGAAAACAACGGACAACATTTGGGCTTGTTGTTTAGACTTGTGAGTGACATGGAAAACCCTCTCCCTATATAAATGGTTAGAAACCAATAGCCACTCCAGGTTGAATGCCAGGGCTTGTTTCTTTAAGAACCACCCAACAAAAATGTGGGGGTAAGCACTGTTTCTATAAGTCCCACACTCTTGCTGAGCCCTTGATGGGCAGGAGAATGGTCAAAGGAGACAGAGAACCTTGGTGGCCTGAGAAGCCAAGGGAGACCCTCAGGAAAAAAGCGCCCTCTGAAGAGCCAGGAACCACAGTGGCTGTTACTGTTGTTAGCACGGTTGCCATTAGAATAAGGACTGGTGACAACAGTGACAGTCAGAGAGAACATTTCCTCTTCCTGTCTCCAACCTGCACACCTCTGATTGAAGCTGGTCATGCAGGTGGCTGACCAGCCACGGGTCATGCAGATGGCTGACTGGCCTTGTGTCTCCAGCCTCTCTTCTGCTACCTTTTGCCAAGCTCCCAGAATGCTTTTCAGTCTTCTCTTATTTCTTACTGTTGAGCTTGAATCAACTCCTTCACAAACTCGGCTCCTAATTCTCTAGCCACCGGTCACCTTACATTTATAAATAACATACTGGAATCATCCAAAGTAGCCTGATGAACAAACGCCCCCCCCTTGCCCCTAGACATCTACGTCTGGGCTCCACATGGTTGAAATAGCAATGTCCAAGTTCGAGTCCAATCACCAATGTGAAACCAGGAAAAAGTGGCCACAGGGCTAGCTAGAAGTAGCTATTACCTCAGAGCAGAGACTTAGAATAGCTGAGCCACAGGAGGGAGCTGGTCCCTCAAACCTCAGGACCACTTTTCTTCTAAGGGGAGAGTGTAGTCTGTAACTACCCAGCAGCTGCTGTTTTAACCCCTGTATCTCCCAGCAGTGGTCAGGGTGACTGACCATTCCTACAACTCTGACTCAGTTGCTTCACTGAGGAGAGTGAATGTTGCCTTTGGCCTTCTGAGATTATGAATTATGCCTGGAGTTGGTGATAACCCTGGGATAGTGGAAGGGAAGGATGAAGAGGAGGGGAAGTGGGTGATCCGAGGACCCTGTGGAGATATTGCCCTGGTCTTTCTTCTCTTGGCCATTGGAGCAATTTTCTTCCCAGCTATGAGTCATGGCCCACTGCAGAGCACCATGGGCAAAAAGCCAGAACCCTGAGGGACGGGGTGTGAGAAAGGCAAGCCTTCACTGTGAGTGCCACACCATGTGGTGCCTGGGCTCATGAAGAACAGAATGATTCCAAGTCCTCAAGGACCTAATGACTTGGCCGTGGGGCTTCAGAGGGGCAGGAATTCAGCCCAGGCTTTTCGTGGACCCAGCACAAGAAATTGACCATGGGAGGACATCAGGGAGATGTCCAGTCGCTAATAAAGCGGTGCTGGAAAGCTGGACTCAATCCTGAGAGGTCTGGCAGGCAGGTGCAAGTATGGAGGCTGAGGGATGGAACGTTTGTCCAGTGCTGGGGAGATGCTCTGCCCAGAACACTTTACAGAGGGAAAACAAAGGAGCCCCGGAAGGTGAATAGAGAACTTAGAGTTCACTTGTGCGGAAGGAAGGCTACAATCCTGATGTGCATGCCTCCAACTCCAAAGCTTGGTCCTGGCCTTCCTTCACTCTTCTTGGGCAGCAGGGAAGGGTGTTTCCCGGTTAATTCCTTCAGGAGACAGATGGCCCCAGCAGCCACGTGAGTCACAGGATTCATGTTCCCCCAGAAGCAATCCCTGATTTCTTTTTTGACCTTCCAGAATCCCTGGTGGGTTCCCTCTGTACTCAGTTTGGTAGAACATCCCCCAGAAGTACTCTCTACTCTCCACATGGAAAATCTTCCTTCTGATTTATTTTGTTTCCTGTTGCTTCAGGAAAGGAATTTTTTAACTTTCCAGGCTTGAGGGAGCCACCATTGCTAATGGAACTTACGAAGCCAGAGGCTGTTTATCCAGTGAAAGATCTGCGTGTTTGTTAATCCTAATTGCCCCTAATTGTTGCTGTAAACCTGGTCCAGTAATGAGGAGGAAGCTGGTTGAGCTGTGACTTCCCAGGAGGATGTGACCCTTTCGCCAACTATCTGGATCAACCATCAGCCATTAGGCGCAGTGTGATGTAATTACATTTTGGAAGGGCTTTGGACAGATGGATCTGTTCCTGTTTATAATCGAATTCTACTCCATAAAACCTGAATTTATTTGATATCATCCTAAGCATATTGAGACGAACTGCCTGTTCATTTTTTTCAAAATTTTTTCCTCTGGAATCCACCAGCACCCCTCCACCCCCACCCCCGCCCCGATTTCTGTTACAAAAACATTCTAGGATGAAAGGCCAGAAAGTCAGCTTTTAAATCTGCCTGTAAACCCAATAAACCAACCAACATGAAGAGCCAGGACACTGGAGCTTTTGTCCACGATGATAAGATAACCCCAGAAACAAATCCTGCTCAAATGCATGTTCAGTGTGGACAGATTTTAAAAATAGCATGGACTGGGGAGGGGCTTCATTGACCTAACTCCAAAGCAAGAGGCATGATCTGGTCCAAATTTTAAAAATAGAGGACTGTCCAAGAATAATAGTACCTCGCTGGGAAAGACTTTTATCTTAGAGAGTCATAAAAAAAATAGAAAATAACATTTCTGCCAACATCTCCAGTTGCATGCAGGGAGTGGCTGGGTTTTATTGGTTCTTCTGTAAACCATGAGCAGACAGGGATGGCCATGGGTCAAGCAGGCTCAGGGGAAGCCTTGGGAAGGTGGAGACATGGAGGCAGGCAGAGGGCGACATCACCACTCGAGATTCAAGCATGGTTCAGGACCACGTGTGTAGATTCTTTTGGAACTTATTTCTGAAGCAGCCCCATGTTGTCCCCCCAGTACCCTTACAGGTGCCATCCCTCTGACATTGTCTTCCCTAGCCATGATAAGATGCCCCCAAAACCCAGTTCAGGAGGAATTTCTCCAGGATCCCACCTTTCTTCCTGAGCAAGTCAATGACTACCTTTTGTTTTATGTGTGTGGCTCCCTCAAACCATCCTCCACTGCTATAGTTCTTCTAACTCTCTCTCTCTCTCTCTCTCTCTCTCTCTCTCTCTCTCTCTCTCTCTCTCTCTCTCTGTGTGTGTGTGTGTGTGTGTGTGTGTGTGTGTGTGTGTGTGTGTGTGTGTGATTCTTGGACACTAGCATGTAAGTCCTGAGAGAGCAGAGTAGCAGACCTAGAGACGTGGAGACATGCTTTGGGCCATGCCTGCCAGGGATTCTGTTCATGATGTTAACTGCGGCCAGAAGACACTGAGAGTGGGAGGCATCATTCTCTGGGCTTGGGTTCTGGTTACATGAAAAGGAGAAAGCCAGCTGAGTACTAGCATTCATTGCTCTTTTCTTCCTGACTATAGATGTGATGTGACCTCATAAAAGCTCCTCAAGTCTTGACTTCCCCGACACAGTGACTGAACTCCGAACTGTATAGCCCAAGGAAACCTTCTCTTCTTTACATTGCCTATCAGAATATTTTACCACAGCAACAGAAAAAGCAGTAAAGACAATGCCAAAGCATTGAGTACCCAATGACTTGTCCAGAATCCCGCCTTCCGACCTTCCTCCTCCTCCTCCTCTTCTTTTTCCTCTGCCTCCCCCCCAACCCTCCACCCCTCAAAGTGAGTAGGTCAGAGATATTTTCCACAATCTTTTCCACCTTACTTTTTTTTTTTAGACAGAGCATCTCAGTGAATCTGACGGCTGGGTAGAGAGTCCCAGGTATTTCTCTGTCCCAGCCTCCCAGCGCAGGGTGTGTGGGCATGTGCTGCTGTGCCCAGCTTTTCTCTGGGTATTAGAGATGAGAACTCAGGTGCTTGTGCTGGTGCAGCAAGTACTTTACCTGCTGAGCTATCTCCCTGGCCCATCATTCTGCTTCTTGATAACGCAATGACAGCAAACTAAGGACTTTCTCCTTAGATAATTAGCATGTAGCAAGCATGTGTTCTCATGCCAAGAAGCTGAGAAAGAACAAACAAGAACATACAAACTCTAAACTCACAAAAGACATCAGATATGGAAGGACATGTGGAAGATGGTTTTAGGTCATTTCCCTGGTTTTAGGTAGTTACTTTGAATTATTTTTATATTCACAGGCCACTGATTCAAACCTTCAGAGAATATGTAGTGGGATGTCTTCTTCCAGATCAAGTTACAGTGAGGGTTATCAGGAAATCAAAATTATTAACTAGGATCACCAATGACAGTAGGGAATTATACTCCCCAAATATACCCAGATGTATCTACATTCTCTAGGTAGATGATGTTGACATTCATCAGCTAACTGTGACCATGTAATTTTCTTCTTATGTATATGTCTTATTTGGGGTTTCTATTGCTGCAATGAAACACCATGACCAAAAAGCAAGTTGGGGAGGAAACCAAAGGAAGTCAGCACAGGAACTCAATCAGGGCAGGAACCTGGAGGCAGGAGCTGATGTAGAGGCCATGGAAGGGTGCTGCTTACTGGCTTGCTTCCCTTGGCTTGCTCAGCCTGCTTTCTTATAGAACCCAGGACAACTGGCCCAGGGCTGGCCCCACCCACCATGGGCTGGGCCCTTCCTTATTGATCACTAATTGAGAAAATGCCTTACAGCTGGATCTTATGGAGGCTTTTCCTCACCTGAGGCTCCTTCCTCTTTGATGACTCTTGCTTGTGTCAAGTTGACATAAAACCAGCCAGTACAGTGTGGTTCATTTGAAAACAAGCCACTGAGAATGGTATTTTTCTTTTCAAAAGATTATCTTTTGAGATAGAATTCATATAAAATTAATCACTTGAAAGCAGATGATCTACTGGCACCTCATACATTAACACCATGGTGTCACCACTTACTCCATGTAGTTGTATACATTTCATCATGCACCAGTGGATCCTATATTTATTTATTTATTTATTTAGGTTTTTCGAGACAGGGTTTCTCCGTGTAGCTTTGTGCCTTTCCTGGAACTCACTTGGTAGCCCAAGCTGGCCTCGAACTCACAGAGATCCACCTGCCTCTGCCTCCCGAGTGCTGGGATTAAAGGCGTGTGCCACCACTGCCCAGCCCAGTGGATCCTATAACTAACAATCTCCTGGCCAACAGCCACAAAAATCTATGTTTCATCTCTTTGAGTCTGTCTATTCTGGACATTATATGTATTTAACATATGGAGTCATATAATGTGGGAACTTATGAACCTAGATACTGTCAGTCATCATACATTTTTTTGAGGTTCATCTGCCTTGTAGCATGCATTGGTACATTTCATTCATGCCCAAATGACAGTCCACTGTGTATATGTATAACATCTGTATTAACCCTTTGATGGATAGCAAGCTGGTTCTGCTTTGTGCCTCTTACAAACAGTGCTGATAGAAACACGTGTCAGCGTGTACTTGTTTCACTCCATTCTTAATTTCTTGAGGTATGTACTTTGGGAATTAATTCTGTAGTCAGATGGAAATCTGCTGTGGGATGTTCTGTATGTCAAATGTATTGCTCTGATCGGTTAAAATAAATAACGTGCTGATTGGCCAGTGGCCAGGCAGGAAGGATAAGGTAGGGGGGACAAGGAGGAGGAGAATTCTGAGAAGTGAAGGCTGGGGCTGAGAGATACTGCCAGCCACCATGACAAGGAAGATGTAAGGTAATGGTAAGCCACATGCCACATGGCAAAGTATAGATTAATAGAAATGGGTTAATTTAAGATAGAAGAAGTAGATAACAAGAAGCCTGACACGGCCATAAGGTTTGTAAACAATGTAAGTTTCTGTGTGTTTACTTGGTTGGTTCTGAGTGTCTATGGGCCTGGCAGGTGAGAGAGATTTGTCCTGACTGTGGGTCAGGCAGGAAAACTCTAACTACAGAAATCCTAGATTTATATTTCCTCTGTTGGGGAGGAGGTATATAAAAGTATGCTGTGAATATGTACGGGTATGAGTGTGCATGTGGGGTGTGTGTGGTGTATGTGTGAGTGTGCATGTGCACACACTCTCTTTCATTTGTGGTTGCACTTGTGGAAACCAGAGGTCAACTTTGAGTATCTTCATCTGATGTGAGATCCTAATTACTCTTAACAATCAATGAAAACTGAAAGATCAGAGAATCACAGCAGCCAGCCACTAGAGTGCTTACCTCTACAAAAATCTCAGACCCAAATGGGGAGATCTTGTCTTTGAATCCTCAGACTGAATGGTGGGGCTCCTGTCTCCACCTACCAAGTGTTGAGATTAAAGGTGTGGGTCACCACCACCCGGCTCTGTTTCTCGTTTAGACTGGTTCAGTTTCATGTAGCCCAGGGTGGCCTTGAACTGCTGATCTTCCTGCTTCCGCCTCCCAAATGCCACCGCTGCCTGGCCTCTATGGTTAACTAGTGGCTAGCTCCGCCCTCTGATCGCCAGCTTTATTCGTCAGAACACAAGAAATACACAATATTCATCTCCACCTTTTGAGACAAAGTCCCTTCACTGAACCTGGAGCTCACTATTTCGACTAGATTGGTTGGCAGGAGCCCCAGGGACATTCCTGTCTCTGCCCCTAGCACTGGGGTTACATAATGCATACTACTAGGCCTGGCTTTATATGTGGGTGGGTGGAGGGTCTGAACCCAGGTCCTCATGCTTGCACAGCACTCACTTTACTGACTGAACTGCCTTCCTAAGCCCTGTGTAACTTGGAAGCCAACTGCTACACTGTCTTCCGCGGCTGCTATGCTCTTTCACATTATCCCCAGGAGCATCTCTGTATCTATGTACCCCCGTTTCTCTGTGTATCTATGCCAACATTCTTGTTCTGTTTTGTTTGATTTTAGTAGTCCTGGCTTGTAAGACCTATCATGGTTTTGATGTGACTGACTATGCTGAGTATCTTATTGGCTATTTCTATACATCTATTTTTGGTAAATGTCTCTCAAGCCTACTACCCATTTTTTAATTAAGTCATCTTTCTCTTTCTAAGTTCTGTTGTTCATCTATGATTGATTGATTGATTGTGTGTGAGCATACAATGAAGACACACATGTGTTACAATGCATGTGTGGTAGTCAGAGGACAACCTTTAGGAGTTGGTGGTTCTCTTTTCCAGCCATCTGGGTGCCAGGGATTGAACCCAGGTCCTCAGGCTTGGCAATAGGCTCCTTTACCTATTAGCCACCTCACTGACCCCTGGATGCTAAATTCTTACAAATTTTTGTAAGTATTTTCTTACAAAATTTGCAAGTATTTTCTCCCAATCTTTATGACAGTGGTTCTCAACCTTCCTAATGCTATGACCCTCTAATACAGTTCTTCATGTTGTGGTGACCCCACTATACAATGATTTTGTTGCTACTTCATAACTGTACTTTTGCTATGGTTGTGAATTGTAATATAGATATCTGATATGCAGGATATCTGATATGCGACTCCTGTGAAAGGGTTACGTGATCCCTCCTCAAAGGGGTTGTGACCCACAGGTTGAGAACCACTGCTTTATGGTCTGTCTACATTTTTGATTATTTCCACCTATTTCGATCAGTCTAACTCTTGGGGGAGCCTGTGCTGCTAATGGCTGCACTGGAGTGTCCAGCCCTTGCCAGGAATGGCAGGCCCTCCACTAGGAACTTTCACCATGCTTCTGTTCCTCTCACTAGCCTGCAACAAGGGTCTGTTGTCCTCAGCCTCCTGGGGAGCCCAGCCCTGAGCCAAGACTGGAAAAGAGAGCACAGGCAAGGCCCTGCCTCCACAGGAGCATGCTCTCACTCTGCTGGGGTCTGAAGACTGCCCCACCCTCTTGTTAAAAGTGAAAACAACAATGACAAAGAATCGGATGGGGGATGAACACTTTCCCACACACAGTCTGCCCTCTGCAGTGGAGGGGTCCACTAGGCCCCCTTGGCTCAGCAGTGTGAAATTAGGAGTGGCATGGAACAGGTTTCCTTTGTAGATTGCAGTGCTTAAAAATTGTTCCTGTGAGATAAAGGGGCACATGCTTCTACCATTTCCCTTCATCCTTCTTGTCGCTTTCCACACCCCACCATTTATGGTGCATCCATATATGTGTGCATATAGATGTGTGTGTACACACATGTACACATATCTGCACGCCTGTGAGTCACTCTGCATAACAGCTTTTAACTGCTTAACTTCCCAGAACAATGTGAGCTGCTCCAGAGACAGTGGCATGTGGGCTGGGGTCCTTTTCTTTCTCTTCTGTTTGTCTGTCTGTTTGTTTCTTTTCGGGTGTCACCAAAGATCAGCTGGGTCATCTCTAAATTGCCAGTGAATGACTGAGGGAACAGACTAGTCCACTCTTCTCCCGTGAAGTACTCTGCTCTCTGCACGGGCTCATAACTGATGCCTCTAGGTCCCCCCTGCTCCTGTGTCCTGCCCATTGTTCCACCAGGTCCTGGTCATTTGGAGGCTCCTGGTCAGTTTGACACCACATTATGTAATCACCTGGCCACTGCCCCCTTTATTGCCAGCATTTGACAGCCTCATTTCCCAGACCTCTCTTCTCTTCCTGCCTCAAGTTGGTGTCTCAAGACCCTTGTGGGCCTCAAACCATACTCACAACTTCTGGATTTATTTCCCACCCATAAGCCTAGATAAATACTTCTAATTTTAGACAGGAAGTTCCTAACTTCCCCTTAAAAATATATTGTACTTTGTTCATTTCCCTGAAAGGAAGGCCTTGATGATGCTTTCTAAGAACCTTTATAATAAAGTATTAAAATGGTAACTAGAAAACAAAGCAAAACAACCCAGGAAATCCTCCGTGGGGAATTCCATACAATCCCGACACCATGCATTTCTGAGAACAGCCAGGCATCTGGAACTCACAGCATGCAACATGCTGGGAAAGGCCATTCTAATGCCCATTACAAGAGGCTTTTAATGGAATTGCAGGACTGCTACAGGGGCTCTTTGGGTAAACTGCACAAAAGGTCTCCTGGACTGCTGTGGCAGGGTGAAGGCAGTTTCTTGTTGAAATTTATTATTATGAATTTCATTCTCTTTTCCAGAAAGCATGTATCTGGCTTCTTCCAGGGCCACAGCTCATGCTGAGGGCTCACTAAGTGCTCTGGGAAATCCCAAGTGAGTGTCCCCAAATTCCACAGCCCAAGGAAACAAGAGCCAGCATTTGGCTGGCTGTGGATCAAGTACTCTGGCTTTGCCCAGAGTGGGAGTCAGACATCAGGGACTTGAAAATTGTGTTGAAGATGCATGCTGTTGATGGTTGCCAAACGGTATGAAGACCTCTGATCTGTGCACTCAGAAGTGGCTGAGATGGGGGCCTAGTAAGTGGGGTATGCCTGTAACCCCAGACTCGGGCAGTAGAGGCAAGATGATCAGAAGATCAAGGTTCTCCACAGCTACATAAATAGTTCAAAGCCATCTTTTGCTACATAAGACCCTGTCTACACACAATCAAAAAAAAATGTACAAAATATAATTATCAGTGTTGATGGGGACATTGGTGGGATTAAGGTGAAACCATATCTAGTTGTTCACAGATGTTTCCATCAATAAGGGGCAACCAATCAATTCTCATGTTTTCATCAAAGAAATCCTGCAATATGATCATCAAGATAACTGAGTCCAGGATAAAAGAAACATAAAGGGAAGCCATCTAACAGGAAACACAGGAGATGGTGCCCATCATACAATCCCACAGAAAGGCATAAGTGAGAAGATAGATATACAAATGTGTGCACACGTGTGTTCAAATTTTCCAGAAGCATATCTAGTGTAATGGGCATTGTGGTTACCTTTTCTGTCTTAAGATCTGTCATGATGAGTTCCTATACTTAAAAGTGAGGTATAGGGAACTGGAGAGGTGGCTCAGCAATTAAGAACATGTCCTGCTCTTCCAGAGGACCCCAGTTCAATTCCCAGCACCCACGACAGGCAGTTTACAATCCCATGACTCTAGCGCTAGAGAATCCAATACCCTCTTCTAGTCTCTACAGGCACCTGCATTCATGTGCTCATATATGTGAACATAATTAAAAATAAAATGTAAAAAGTTTAAATGATAAAAGTAGAGTGGAACATGACTTGGTTGTGGAGTGCTTGCCTAGCATGTTCAAGGTCTTAGGGGTGCTTGCCTAGCATGTTCAAGGTTTTAGGGGTGCTTGCCTAGCATGTTCAAGGTCTTAGGGGTGCTTGCCTAGCATGTTCAAGGTCTTAGGAGAGCTTGCCTAGCATGTTCAAGGCCTTACTTCCTTGGGAAAATAAGATGAACAAAGCAGTGGTAGACTTGGAAAATGAAGAGGACTACACAGTTGACTGATGGGTTCCCCTTCCATGGTTTTTTGTTTGAAATATTTGATACCAAATATGAAAATAATTACAAAATTCAAAATTTTTACAGCTCTTTCTCTGTTTTCTAGAATATTTCCACCAGGAAAAGGAAACTAATGATAAAATCAGATGCAGAGACAAGGACATGATGGAACCTGGGGCCAACAGACTAGAGGACAATCCCAAGACCTCATGGCTTCAGGCTGCTGCTGTGGGATTCCCACACTGGGCAAGGCAAGAACACTTGACCCACAACCAGCTGAATGCTGGCTCTTGTTTCCCCAAGGCCGTGGAATTTGCAGACATTCTCTTCTGGCTTCCCAGAGGGGTTGGGGGAGTCTTCAGCATGAGCTGTGACATTTATAACTCCCCCTGGAATTTCCATGTCCCCAGCCTTTGCCTAGCCCAGGGATGAATCATGGCTTCTTAGAATGGTGAAGCCATTTTGGGAACAGCTGCCAAGGAGCAAATGCACTTAAAAATAGCTCATGCTCCCTGAAAAATGAATTGCTTATTTTAAGAAGATAGAGTGGCTTGAATCTGTCCTGCTTGCGTCTTTATCTCCCAGGCACAGTGCCAGGGCATCCGAAAAGGGCCTGCTGTCAGATGGGAATGCCATGTGCAGTACATAGTAGTGCCCATGATGGGGCTGGCATCGCTGGGCCAGGGCCAAGGGGTGAGTTCTGAATCATTTTCCTGAGACTTGCATCCCAGGAGGCCTGGGCTGTGGGGCATGAAGTTCTGCTTCCCCAGTAGAACTGGCTTACATTACTTTCTTGTCATTGTGACCAAACATCCATCAGGGAATAGCTGGCAGTGGGGGGCATCTATCTATACCAAAGTGCTAATCAGGAAGGAGAGAGACTCGGGTAGGAAGTGGGACCAGGCTATTGACCATAAGCCCAATGCCCATGATCTTCTATCTACCAGCTGGTCTTTAAGTCTAGAAGATTCCACAGCGTCCCTCAAATAGCACCACCAGGTAAAGGCCAAATGTCCAAAGACATGGGAACAGTTTACTTTCAAACACTTCAGACCACTGGTTCCCATCGTGGGCATGTGGGGTGGGCACAGTGGCCCAGAAGTATGCAGAAGGAAGACACTGGACTTCGTTCTGTTCTTAAAAGGGAAGCTAAGATCTCCTACCATAGATAAATGGGTGATGGTCTCTTGGCTCAGTCTGTCAGGCAAGAAACTCCACTTGGCATCAGGTGATGCCCCACCCCCATTGTATTTGTTCTTGTGTTGTGAGGCACTGTAGCCAAGCCACAGTGGCGAAACATGGGTACAGAGGACTGATGGCAACCCTGTTGGACTGTGTACTGTGCGGTGGTGGAACATCCATCCTGAACTGGACTGTCAGGATTGCAAAAGGAACTGGATGGGGAGGCAACAGTGGGACTCAGCAAGGTCAGGAAAGTGAAAAATGACCAAGTGGGAAGGAGTCCCAGTGAACTCTGAGTATCCCAGCCAGGCTCCTGTGGCGCTGTGGCCCCTCAATAGTGTGTCTGGAATAAACAGCATGTTTTTCAGTGAGGCCTAGGGTTCTCTTGGGCAGGCATGTTCAGGGTCATCCTAGGCTGTGAGAAATTTTGTTGATGGCAGGGTTTGCTCATGTCTTTAGAAGGCCAAGGCAAGCTCCAGTGGCCCATGCTCCTGGGGATCCAACTGGGATTTGGTCACAGACATAGTCATGGCCTTTTTTTCTTTTCTTTTTTTTCTTCACTTTGCTTCTTTCCTTGCTTCCCATACTTGCACCTCCCCTCCTCCCTTCTCTCCTTCCTCCTTTTTAACAGAGGCTTACATACCCACCCCCACCCCCACCCCACCCCATCCCCCGCTGGGGTCAAACTTCTCGGTGTAGTGAAGGAAGAGCTCCCTTGAATTCCCCTTGCCTCAGCTTCCCCAGTGCTGAGGTTGCAGACACCACCACGCCCATTTTACGCAACAACTGGGATGGGACCCAGAGCATGCACGCTAGACACGTACTCTGCCAACTTCACTATCCCCAGCCGAGGTGGTTTCTTAGACTCATTAATTCATTGTAAGGAGATGGGGAAGTGACCTTGGAAACAGTCCAACTAGAAAGAGCTATGGAGTTTAGTCAAGAGTTAGGAGTGAGTGCTCCGTTTACAACGATGAGCACGCAGAGCTCAGAATCTCTGACTTTGTGGCAACAGTAGAACCTGATGGTTTCCAATCAAAGCGAAGTTTACACCCAGGACCAGCCAATCCACACACCCAAATGCAGTGACCTGAGAAGTCCACAGAAGGGCAGGCAGTTCAGAAGCAGCGAGAGTACTGTGGGAGGGTCCCTGTGGCCTGGGACCAGGATGAGCACCTGCTGGTTCCACACAGAGAAAAACAGCTTGTAAAGATTTTTTGTTTTTTGTTTTTAAATATCCTATATGGAATGTGGTGTGTGTGTGTGTGGGGGGGGTGTTCTCTGATTCACTGTAAGCATAGCTCAAGGTGTCCTTGGTTTAAGGAGCACAAATTTTCTTTTCCTGCTTTCATTTATGAGGTAAGAGTCACAGCTGCTGAAGGCAGAGCAGCCCCAGTTCAGGGCACCATGTGTGTTCTTTAATGGCACACCCTGTACTCTGGCTTCTGGCTTCTTCCTAGGCCAGGCTTGGCTTGCTGCAATGACATCTTTCTTACCCTTGTGTGCTTCACTGTGTGACTTGGCCTGGACACTCACTCACTAAGGGCTTTGTGAGGGTAACAGCAGGACCCTGGGAGGGTTGAGGACTTGGTGATGGTCATGAACAGATGGTGGTCCTGTTCTTTCTTTGGGAACAGTAATGACTTCTTCCCCTTCTTGGTCTATGACTGAGCTGGGGAGATCCCTGTCCCAATATGTTTATAGACACTGGCATAGTGACTGCTGTTTTTTTTTTTTTTTTTTTTCCTTTCCTACTAAGACAGGAATTAAAATTAAACCTGGAACACCACACCGGAACGGGTAATTATTGAATGAGTTCTAAGGAGTTACAAACACACGTATCTGCTAGCCTAATGAGCAGACAGTCTGTCTGCTTACACAGCTGCGCAAAGACTTAGCCATCCCTGACTACATGAATAGAACACCTTCTCCACTGGGAAGTACATGGCGGGAGCTTTTTCACGGAGTGAACTTAGGTAGAAAACACATTTCAATTTGGGATACAGACAAAAAGAAACAATGACTTAGGCTGTGGATGAGCAGGTGGTTTGCCTAGCATGTCCAAGGCAGGGGGTCCCAACTCCAGCACAGGAAAAAAAAAAGTGCAAAAAGGAGATGCAAAAGTGTCACACCCAGGCCTGGGGGAGTGGCTCAGCAGTTAAGATGAAGAGAATTGGCTGCTCTTGCAGAGGACCTGGGTTCAGTTCCCAGCATCCACACCGGGGCTTTACTCAATGCCGTCTTCTGGTCTCTATAGGCACCAGGCACACATATGGCATACAGACGTGTGTGAGGGCAAAACACTCATATACACAAATAAAAATGGAAAAAAAAATCTTAAAAAAGAAGTGCTAAACTCGTGTGAATAATCTAGGGAGATACACAGAATTCAGAAGGCAGCCTGTGGTTCAGAGTGGGTCCATTCATGCTGACATGGGTGTCTGAACAGGTGTTGTAGTTGGAGACAAGAGATCCAGGTCCTTGTTGGGTTTCAGCTCTTTGCTAGCTTGACTATCTAACCAACATAGTGAACCCCACTTCTCCAAAGATGATAGCCATGTTCTCTTACTTTGTACCCAGGGAATCCTAACAGCCACATGGGGCAGAGGCATGAACCCTAAGCTTCTCAGCTCTCTAGCTAAGTGAACAGAAGCCCAGAGAAGTTAGATCTGAACAGGGACCCCATGGAGGGAGGAGTCAGCTTTTAGAGCACAGCACCTGAGCTCCAGGGTCATGTGGTCAGCATCTCGTACATTTCACCTTTTTTTTTGGTTGTTGTTCAAGATTTATTTATTTATTATGTATACAGCATGTATGACTGCAGGCCAGAAGAGGGCACCAGATCTCATTACAGATGGTTGTGAGCCATCATGTGGTTGCTGGGAATTGAACTCAGGACTTCTGGAAGAGCAGTCTGGAAGTGCTCTTAACCTCTGAGCCATCTCTCCAGCCCCCGGCTTCCACTATTTAAGAAACCAGTTTACTTCTTTTTATATATGTGTATTTATTTTATAATTAATTTAATTTTACATACCAGCCAGGATTCCCCTATCCTCCCTTGTCCCACCCCCCAGCCTTACCCCCCAATCCATCCCCCATTCCCACCTCCTCCAAGGTAATGTCTCCCCTGGGGAGTCAGCTCAGCCTGGTAGATTCAGTTGAGGCAGGTCCAGTCCCCTCCTCCCATCACCAAGGGCGAGCAAAATGTCTCAGCATAGGCGCTAGGTTCCAAAAAGCCAGCTCATGCACTAAGGACAGGTCCCAGTCACACTGCCTGGGGGCCTCCTAAACAGTTCAAGCTAATCAACTGTCTCACTTACCCGGAGGGCCTGATCCAGTTTCATGGGGGCTCCTTAGCTATTGGTTCATAGTTCATGTGTTTCCACTAGTTTGGCTATTTGTCCCTGTGCTTTTTCCAATCATGGTCTCGTTATCTCTTGCTGATATAATCCCTCCTCTCTCTCACCGATTGGACTTCTGGAGCTCCACTTGGGGTTTGGCCATGGATCTTGCATCTGCTTCCATCAGTCACTGGATGAGAGTTCTATCATTTCACCTTTAAAGCAAGCATTTCCAAGTATGTCTCCTTTAGGTTTTTCTCAGTTTAAAAATGTCCCACCTCCCAGGAGTAGTAGAAAAGGAGAAATAAAGAGGTTTTGGTGGCAGAGTAGTGTGGGGAAAATGAAGAAATCAAGGTTTGACCAAGCTGCATCCTCCCGAGGAATTCCCTTGAGACTACTGTGCTCAAGACTTGATCCCTCTGCAGAAGCTCTTATTTGACATCCTTGGACTCTTTTGAGTGAGAACAAGAAATCAGGGGGCTGGAGAGCTGGCTGAGCAGTCAAGAGCATTGGCTATGCAATCCTGAGGACTGGAATTTGAATCCTAGCACCCGCATAACAAGCTGAACATTCCTGCACACCTGTAACCCATGCTCCAAAGTAGGGAGAGACAAAGGGATCTCTTGAGATGGCCAGTTTCCAGCACAACAGGGAAAACAGAGGCTACAGGGTTCAGGGAAAGACTTCCTCTGCCTCAAAGGAATAGATGGAAAGTGAAAGAGGGGGATACCTGGTGCCTTTTTATGGCCTCTGTGTGCATGCATTCACATACAGACATGTGGCTGTGACAGCAAGCCAAATAAATAAATACATAAATAGGAGAAGTTGAATATTCCCAAGCAGGGAAAAAACATCAAAATGCTGTCACATTGATGGAAAAGGGAAGTAAGAGATGCAAGGAGAGAGAAAGTGAGAAAAAAGAGGAGGAAGGATTGAAAGGGAAGGAACAGAAAGAGAAAAGGGAAGGAGAGGGCAGGGGAGGGGAGGGCAGGGGAGGGGGGAGGGCAGGGGGGGAGGGGAGGGCAGGGGAGGGGAGGAGAGGAGAGGGGAGGGCAGGGGAGGGCAGGGGAGGAGAGGAAGGAGAGGAGAGGGGAGGGCAGGGGCGAAGAGGAGAGGAGAGGAAAAGAAGGGGAGGGGAGGAAAGGGGAAGGAAGGAGAGGGGAGGGGAGGAGGGGGAGGGAAGGGGGAGAGGAGGGGAAGATGGGAGGCACCAGCAGAGAGGAAAGGGGAGAAGGAGGAGGGAGGAGGGAGGAGGGAGGAGGTCCCTGGCGGCAGTTCAAGTTCAGCAACACTAATAAGGAGCAGATTGGAAGGCTTTGTGCCGTTTACATTTGTAGACGCTCCGTAATCACTTGTCAAACACGAGACTCTCCCCCAAAGCCAAGTTTTGCACATTTCCTAAACACATTTCTTTTTCTGGAGATGAATAGGGACTTTGGACAGGTGTAGAGTTTTGATAACTCTGTGGACTGTTGTAAAGCTTTTTATTTGTTGCCAAACATCAATCTGTCCAAGTTGGAGTTTGCTTTTCTTTTTTTTCCTTATAAAACCCAAATTTGAGGTGAAACTGTTTCCTGTCTTGGATTCTACTCCCTCAGTCTTCCTTGACTAAAGCCTCCTCTCTCCTGTTTCTTCTCTTACCTGTGTTTATTTGTTGTGTTGCTTTGTTTTGTTTTGACACAGGGTCTCCCTTAGTGGCCTAGGCTGGCCCCTCACTCAGGATCCTCTTGTCTCAGCCTTCCGAGTACCGGGACGATAGGTGTGAGCCAGGGTGCTGCCTTTTGCTTCCTCTTCTGTGTGAACTTTACCAATCCCCCTTGCTTTCTGTGCAGCTAAAGCACAAGCGAGAAAACCACTGTCCTTGGCCTGGGAGAGGAAGGTGGAAGACAGGGGAGGCGTGAGCGTGCCACACACCCCAGGTGTCTCAGCATCAGCCTGGAGGATGTGCTTGTGGGTGCAAGGATGGGATCACATGTGCCAAGTCACCACAGGCAAGACAGATATCCAGGAAGCCAGGGTGTGGACACAGAGGCCATTCCTGAAATGAAGTCATGGGCCTGGGAACGCTGTTTGAACTGTCCCACTAGGGACATGGGGCTCAGGAACAAGGCCAGGGCTGGCCACTCACCCTCCTGCTTTGTTCCAGAGAGATCCTTTGGGGCACTTAGCTCCCTTCTTAATCTCCTTTCTTGATTCTCTTCCTCCCCATCCACCACCCCACCACACCACTTTTAACACAAACCTTTGCAGTTTCTCTACTTTAGGGCAACTTCTCAAATTGTTCTTGGCACCCTCCCATGTGGATGTCATAGATCTTAATGAAATTTTGAGCATGTCTCTCCCTCCTCTAGAGTCAGTCTTAGAGGGAGATGCCATTGGGAGACACAGTGATGGTGCATACCATCACATATTTGTCAAACACCACAGAGCATACAATGCCAGGCATGAGCTCTAATGTACACTAGGGATCAGGGGAGATCATGACATGACCATGTGGACCCATTGGCAGCCACACACAAACCTCTCCAATAAGAGCTGTCGATACTCTATGTGGCTATGTGTGTGCAGAGGGGCTGGGGGTATATGGTCACTCTCCATATTTTCTACTTGAAGCTAAAACTTCTCCGAAAAAGGAAATCTATTTAAAAAAACCCAGTTGGTGGTTCCCTATTGCTCATTAGTGTCAGTGCAGTGAGGATGAGGTCCTGAGTGCCAGACACCCAGCTTCCTATGCTTGGAAGGTTCTGTTCTTCCCACTTGTAGTTCCTCCTCAGCTCAACCTGTGCCAGCCTCTGAAGCTTTTCCTGCTTCTGGACTGGGCCAGGGAAGGGCCTCTCCATAAAGATTTCAGAACTGGGTGAGAGGGTGGTTTGATGGTTAAAGCATGAGGATGAGGACCTGAGTTTGGATCCCCAGCACCCCCACAAAGCCAGACATGGTAATGCCCCTCTATAATCCCAGTGCTCTTCAGGATAAATGGGAGGTGGAGACAGGAGAATCCTTGAAAAATCAAAGGCCAGCTAACAAGCTACACATAGCAATGAAATAAGAGATATTGCCGGGAGGTAGTGCATGCCTTTAATCCCAGCACTTGGGAGGCAGAGCCAGGTGGATCTCTGTGAGTTCAAGGCCAGCCTGATCTACAGCAAGATCCAGGACAGCTCCAAAACTACACAGAGGAACCCTGTCTCAAAAAACTAAAAAAACTAAAAACTAAAAAAAAAATAAATAAATTAAAAAAAAAATTACCTCCAACAAGGCGGAGAATGTGGACCAACACCCAAGGCTGTCCTCTGGCCCCCACATGTATGCTGTGGCATCCCTCACATGCATACACACATCATATGCACACAAGAGAGAGACAGAATAACAGAGAGAGATAGACTTCAGAATCAACCAAACTATACACTGTTCAATTAACTGTTGAGTGTCTGTCTTCCATCCTGATGGCTGTTAGCATTTAATGCAGAGACATTGAGTGGACATGTGAGGAATACCCGAACAATGCAGCTTGGTAGTTACGAAGAACAGCCACATTAATTTCATATTTAATCCAGTCAGTCACACTTGGAAGACAGGCATATTTACTTACAGAAAGCTGAGTCTTAGGAATGCTAAGTGAGGCTGTGGAAGGTGGCAGAGCTAGGATTAAAGTCTGTGTATGTCAAATTCAACTTGAAAAATCCCTCCCACTATGCAGCCTCGTCAATCCCCACCATTCAGAATTCATCTGGCACTTAAATACATTCTACACACTGGTTCTGAAGCTTCTATGGGTGGTCAGGGACTTACAAGTCAAGCTATTAGCTAGGGCACCTTGCAAAGCGTCCACATTTTCCACGCAAGCCTCGGGCACTTTATTATGAAGGTATGCCCATAAACGTGCAGTGTGTACACGCATGAGTGAAGACACATGGTGTACTGACTTGAGGTTTTTAATCTACAAAGATATCATAAACATCCTGTGTATGTCCTGTGGATTCACAGTTGGCTTGCAGATTGTGCTAAGCATACTCCTCATGGCAGGGCCCCTTCTTCATGAGGTAAAAAATGATAGTCTGAGTGTGTTTAGACATACTGGGGAGGGAGGGGAAGTATGGAGCCCCTACCCCACCCAAGGGTTCAAGTACAGGCCAGAGCAGCAGCAACCTTGCAAGGGGCTCTTGTGGAGGTGGATTGCAGCCAACGAAAGCTTTCCATAGTGACAGTGTAACCATCCCGTCAGAGTAAAGACATTCCCGGGTGACACAATGTGCTCCCCATGTGTCTATCAGACCGTTAAGACAATAGAATTTTCCCAGTGATCTTCATGTTGGGAAAAGGAAAAGGGTGAAGCCTGGTGCCAGCCAGAGGGGGACTTGTCTCCCAGGAAGAGATGTCACACAGTTCTGACAACCTGTCAGATCACCATGTATGACAGACTGGAGCTGAGAGGATGACGCATCAGTGACGAGCAGGCCCACACCTTGACCAGCACTGCTTAGCCATACACACCTTCTCTATTTAGAGCGAAACCTCTTTCAGGGCCCTGAAGAATATGTGTCACTGGACCATTTGTTCCTCTTCCCAAGGTAGCCATTGAATGGATCTTTTCTCTTTCTCAGGATTGCTCTTCTCCCCTGGGGGGCTGTTTTGCTCAGGTGCCCACCCCTTGAGGAAGCGCTGGAGTGGGCAAGAGAGGAGACTTATTTTGTCTCCTTGGATTCCTGAGGGTTCCCCTGCAGAATCACATCCCGACTCTGACCTTTAGCCACCCCTTCCTTAATACTAAAACATGTAAAGAGATCTAGGACTATCAAAGAAATATCTTAGTTCCCACAAATCTGAATGAGTCACGATGTAGCAAATCATCCTAAATTAGTGGTTTAAATTAACATATGTTTAATTTAAGCATCTCATAGTTTTTCTATGAATCTAAGGGTAGATTAGCCATGTGTCTCTGAGTCTTTCATGAAGTTTCAGCTACACTATCTGCTGAACTCTGGTTTCATTCAGGCAGGAGGTAGGGTTATTTCCAACCCATCTGAGTTTTCTCACTGAAACTCGGCTCCTTGATCAGAAATGATGTCATTGTTGGGCCCTAGAATCCAACCACATGGGCCTCTCCACTGGGCTAACAGGTCATATGGCTTGCTCCAGGTCTATCATCCAAGAAAAGACAAGAATCACATGAAAAAGAAGCCACAGCATATTTACAACCTAAGCCAGGAAGTGACATTCCATCTTCTCACCAGATTTCATTCATTTGAAGTAAGTTAATAAATCCAGTCTTCATTCAAGGGGAGAGGTTGCTTAGGGAGTAGCAGGGTAGGCATGTAGGCACTAAGAGTAGGGATGTACACTAGTGATGGAGGTGTAGAGACATTAGGAGGTCTGGGTATGGAAGTGGGGTATGGATACTAGGAAAGGAAGTGTGGACATTAGGAGGCTGGGAATGGAGATACTAGGGGTGATGGTCTGTGGGGCCATCTTGGGGCACACCTACCAACCCTGCCTTTAGTTGAGAGATGTCTTTGTTTTCTGCATTAGGCTTCCCAGCAACAAGAGGTAGACAAGCCACATAGGTTCTGACATTTCTGTGTGCATGTGCATAGAAAGTATGTCATAGTCAGAGGACAACCTCAGGTGTTGGTGCTCAGCTGCCTTCTATTCTTTGAGATAGGGTCTTTCATTGAACTGGAACTTCAGGTAGACTAAGCTAGCTAGACTCCACGCCTCAGTGATTCCCCCCATCTTTGCCTTCCATCTTGCCATTGCTGGAATTATAGGCGAGTGCCACTACACCCAGTTTTTTATGTAGGTCCTGGGAATCTGAACTCAGGTTACCACATTTGCAAGGCAATCAATCACTTTACTGGCTGAGCTATCCCCTAGCCCCATGAGTTCTGCACTCTTCCTGCCTTCCTATTGGGCTATAAAAGGAGGCTGGCCTTTTGTAGCTCTCCACTTCCAATGAGCACAGACAACAGCTTAAACTAGCCTGTCACCATTACATCCCACACATTGTCTCAGCTTCTAATATTGGCTGGATCCCTAGCTAACCAACCCCAGATTCCCATTTGCCTCGGCCTCTATTCCCACAGCCACTTCTGATGCTACCTGTGGCCTGCCTTATGCTTCAACTGAGTAGGGCAGACTTAGCAAGAGGAGACAGAGTTACTTGTTGGAGTTGAGGATTTCCAGGAGTGCCAGAGAAACTTGCTCATCAGTGAAATGCCCAACACAGCACAGGACTGACCGGCTGGAAACCCAGTTGGCATCAGCCCCGTAGCACAGCCTGGCATCTGCTCCAGGAAATCCTGCTGTGCCCACCTGTGAAGGTGGAGAAAGCATGGCCTTACTGAGGTAACTGGCTTGAATTGCTCACAGGACACTGTTTATGTTAAGATGCTATCAAAAGGTGAGCTGATGAATAGAGAAATCTCTATTTGTAGAGTGAAGGTCTGCATCTTTCATGGGACGCTGAGTGTTTAACATATCCTGGCCCTGTTAGGACAGGCCTGGAACCCACAGCACCTCACTGCGCTCTTTGGTCAGAACTTTGGGGATCCACTTCTACCTGAACTGAATGTTATGCTCAGAATCAAGAGGGACTGAAGGAGAAGCCTCCTGGGGTCACCACGTGTCCCAATTCTCCCACCAGGGTTAATCGCCCACCTCTCACCTGATTGTCATCCCGACATTCCCAAGGTCACTGAAAATAATGAAAGATTTAAATCCAGGCAGCTCAGAGCCTTATTTTGTACGTGACTTCACAGGGAATTCAGTAGCTTGGCTCTGCTAACATGACAATCATGCTTAAGCCCTAATTAAATTTCAGATAGCTAACTATGGACACTCAGGGAACACACACACACACACACACACACACACACACACACACACACACACACAGCCATATCAGGCTTGCCTCAGTGAGCTGGTCTTCAGGGACAGTCCCTCAAAGCTGTGTCTGAGGGTGATCTCCTCAGAGCTATGTCTTGAGGTGACCCCCTTAGAGCTTGGCTTCAGAGCTTGAGGTACCTCATGTAGACCTGAGCTATCTAAACCATATCTTGGAAACAGGAACACATGCTCTGGGAAACAGATCCTCAGACTCTTTAGGATTACCAGATGGCCACCTAGGACATCTGTAGCAACCTCCTCAGCTGCCCTAGTGTACCATAGGAAGCAATCTGTGTGGCAGGTAATGTCAGGAGGCCAGAAAGCCCTGGCTTGCCTTTGGTTTCTTTTGCTGAGAAATAATTGTTACCTATCTCCAGCCTCAGACTTCCTCCTTTCTTCTATGGGAGTCCCAGAGATGTTGCCAAATTGGAAACTGTGTGGACTGGTTGGTTGGGAGAGGCGGGATAAAGAGGGCTACCACACAGAGACGTCCTTTCAGATGTAGTATGGTGGCCCACAGAGGCTTCCTGGTAAGACCTTACTCAGGGTCAGAGAATCTGAGCTTGCTTTACCCAGCAGTGTGCATAATGGGATTTGGCCACAGGCGTGGTTACCAGGTGTCTTGAAGGGTCTACACTTGGCTGTACATTGTGCTTTGATCTTGAAAGGGGTCTTTTGCCTTGTCCCTTGGCATTATATAAAGAGCTCTTCAGAACAGATCTTGAGGCAACTGGGTATTGACCCAGGGCCTTCTCGAAGCGATCCTGTGTCTCTGTCTGTCTTATTCTAACTTTCCATCTAATACTTCCTCAATCCTCTCTCCTCCCAAGAACTCTTCCACAGGTCGGAGCTGGGCTCCAGCAGACTCCCACAATGAAAGTGGATTAAAACTCATCTTGGTTGAAGTTCAAATGTGAAATGTCCCCCATAGGCTCATGTTTTTGAACACTTGGTTCCACAGCTGATGGCACCGTCTTAGGAGACTGTGCAACCTTCAGGAAGTAGATCTCTGCTACAGGAAGTGGGTCATGGGGGAGGGTCTTGAGGTTTTATAGTGCAGACACATTTCTGGTTCTCTCTGCTTCCTGACTGGTTTTTGTTCTTGTTGTTTTTTATTTTTTGTTTTTTTGTTTTTTGGGGTTTTTTTTTGGAGCTAAGGATCAAACCAAGGTCTTGTGCTTGCTAAGCAAGTGCTCTATCACTGAGCTAGATCCCCAACCCCCTTTTTTTTGTTTGTTTTTGTTTTTGTTTTGTTTTGCTCCCTGACTGTTGATACAATGTGGCCAGCCATCCCAGCTCCTGCCATCATGACTAACAGCTATAATGGACTATATCTCCCTGAACTGGAAGCCAAAATAAGCCTTTCCTTAATGATTGCCCTGATCCTTTATGATATATGCACCAATAAAGTTAATCTATTTTCTAGACGTAGTTTTCCTAAAATGTGTAGTATTGCTATGCCTCTCAGTTGTCAACTTGACACACCCCATAGTTACCTGAGGGAGTCTCACTTGGGTGATTGCCTTGACCAGAATGGCCTATGAGCATGTCTAAAGGGCATTTTCTTGATTGCTAGTTGATGTGAGTTCACTGCGGGCTGTACTACTCTTGGGTAAGTGGTTCTGTTTTGTATAAGAAAACAGGCTGAGAAGGCCAGGGGAAGCAAGCCAGTTCCTGCCCTGACTACCCTAAGTGCTGGGATGTAACCTGGGAGTGTAAACAAATAAGCTTTCCACCTCAAGCTGCTTTGGCCATGATGTTTATCACAGTAACAGAGATCAATCTAGGATGGCCATGGCTCCCTTTGTCATGCATGTGTGGGCATTTCATGGCTTCTTCTTCTGCCCCCTCATCTGTAACAGCTGCTGGACCCATGACCACTGATGCCTACCTCTATGTCAAAGTACCTAGGAATTCACATGAAAGCTTATGAATATTACCCATGTACAAAACCAGGAGACAGAACAGTGGTTTCTGAATGGACCTAAGGTTTCTAACTGAAGTTATTGGCTTTAATAGGGACAGATGATGTCCTCGAAGAAGATCATGGCTTTCTGCTTCCCTCAAGCATAGTAATCCTTCTAGAAGCCTTACTCCTCTCCTGTGACTTCCTCCTTGGACAGTGTGAGGAGTTATGGGCTCATTTCCTTCATCCTGCCTTGTTGATGGCATTATTCATTGCGTATTTAGCATCTAAATTAAATGAATGCGTTATCACTGACAAACACATTTGTTTTACATCTCAGGCAACATACTGTGGCATTAGCATTTGTAAAACATAAATAGCACTGACATTCCTGTTCATTTGGTTGAGTTCAGGAAGGAAGCAGAGGAAATGAAATGGGGTTGTCAGGCACAGCCTGGCTCTGGAACTGCCTGCCTGCCTGTAGCAAGACTGCCTGCCACCCCAGGAGTGCTAGAACCCTGATACTATGAATCCAATAGTGGAATTTAATAAAGGGGCAGGGACATTTGTAGTCAGGAGACTTCACATTGGCTAGCAAGGGGGCCACAGAGTTCTGGTCCATATAATATAATATAATAACAGTGAAAAAGGGTATGAGGACTTAGATTTAAGTCCTTGTTCCTCATTCTATACAAAGTCTACTTTCAGGACCTGGGACGATGACTGTCAGCAAATGTACTCACTTTGCAAATATGAGACCTGAACTTGACCTCCAGAAGCCATGTTTTTAAAAAAAAGCCAGGCCTGGCAACATGCATTTCCAATCCCAATTCTGAGGAGGTCGCTGGTGAGCCAGCCTAGTTTGCTTGGTGAGTTTCAAACCAATGAGAGACCCTGCCTCAAAAACAAGGTGAGTAGAGCCTGAGGAACGACGGCAAGGATTGACCACTGCTTACATGCATACATGCATGCACACACATAGGCACACAATACAACAGAAAAGGAGAATTACAGCACTCAGATTTAAGTCCCTACACACCGTTGTATGGAATGTGTACTGCTAGTCCTTCTTCAGAGACATTGAGCACTGGATTTAAGATGGTGGAATCCATTTTTCTCCCAACTGCCATTTGTCTGGTATCCGTATTTCAAAACTGTGAATGAAGCAGGTTGTCTGCTAAAGAAGCTGTGGACCAGTAGGATGGGAAAGGCAGAAGGAGGGAGACCTGCAAGTTATAGCCAATCCACCCATTCTTCCAGGCTTACTCACTGGGGCCTTGGCATCCACACAGGTGAGGACAATGATGAAAAGCAGGTATCCAGGAGTGTAGCTGTGCAGAGCAAGTGCTTCCCCCTGTCTTGCAGTCATATGGTCCCTTCCTGGAGTGGTGGGGGAGGGGAGCAGATGTGTGATTTATTACAGGCGTTACATGAGAACAACCATGCAGATAGCTGTGGAGCCGCAACTCCTGCAACTTTGCTTTGTTGCTGGTGTGAATCTTGTGGTGGAGTTGTAGTTTGTCTATTTACACCCGCTCCGAGGGGCGCACAGGCTGGGCTGGGTAGCTGCACATTCCAGAGATTATTTGGAGAGTAAATATCTATGAGGAAATCATAAACAGATCTGGGACCCTCCAGAGTGGACTGTGGGAACTCTCCCAGTCCATCTTTGGAGGTCATGTAGAACACATTCCCCTAACCCCCTACCAGTTCTTCAGCTGCTGCGATAGAGAGGCCACCCAGCCATGTAAAGACTGGGATGCTTCATCCCTGAGAGGGAGATGCCTCTATGTCTTGGTGAGGAAAGGGAAAGGGACAATGATGACAAAAGAAACCGCAGTCCATGAGACTCGAGCTCCCGACTCTATGGTCCTTGTCTGAGTTCTGCTTTGCCAGCCTTGGGAACAGTATCTTCCCATGTACCACAGTGAGGATAACTGCTACAAAAAGGAAAGACACACCTGCCCCTGAGGGGGGTGGGAGTATAGAATGCTGGGAGCTGTGGCTGTGTCCCTACCCCGCTGTCCCTGATGGACCTGATCTATGGTGGAGAGCACTGTTCTGAAAGTGGGATGATGATGCTTGCTCAGAGGAGCATTTTACCCAAACCTAGCCTTGCGGCCTAACGTTCTGTTCTCTAGGTATTGTCTGTAGTAACAGATCCACTTGTGCATCTGGAAGCCAGAACGCAAAGGCATCTTATAGAGGAGGGAAGAATGAGAAGCTGCCATTTCCCCTGAGAAAGCTGAGCAGTGAGTGATCGTGGGGTCTGGCTGGAACCTCAGCACTGCACCATGGGTACCAAGGACACCCCTTTATTTAAGGACATCCCAAGAGACTCAGCCTGGATTTGGGCTCCTGCAACTCTTCATTGTTTTATCCTCTGAGACTCTGTGAGGGAAAGGGACGCTCAGGCTTTAAAAGGGGAGGGCAGGGAGGTGAGGTAGGGAGAGAGAGGTCAAGGTACGATACACTGGGCTGGTTCTTCCTGAGTCCACAGGGCTGTGGAAAACTATGTCAGTGCCTCAAAAAGTGGAACAGCATTTACACAGGATCCTACAGGCCACATCCAGGTCTTCATCTTCCAAAGTAGGAAGCAGGAACTCAAACAATCCATATACCTAAGTTCACAGAAGCATGGTTCCAGAGAGCATGATGGTAAAAGCAAACCCACCAATCCAACAGACCACAGCACAGTGTAAGTGAGATGTCATAGGAATATATGGTGGAACATTATTTGACCATAAAAAGCCCTGGCAGATAGATGAAGTATAACGACATCATGATACTAAGTGATGTAAGCCAGACATAGAAGGACAGATGTGTTGCAAATACACACACACACACACACACACACACACACACACACACACAGAGAGAGAGAGAGAGAGAGAGAGAGAGAGAGAGAGAGAGAGAGAGAGAGAGAACCATAGACCCAAATCAAATAATTGCAATAGTTTCTTGCTCCAGTCAGGGTAAACTGGTAAAATAAAACCTCAAATTCATCACACCTTGGCTGGTGCCTGGCACAGAGACTGATAAGTATTAACACACACCATTGTTATGGAATATTTAACTATTAAAGATGCATTTGGTTATGGAATATTACTTTAACTGTGTGAAGGTGTGTTACATTTGTTTATACTGTATTTGTTTGATTATGAAAAGCTGTGTTGCTGTTTCACCTTGCCTGTCTAAAGCACCTGATTGGACTAATAAAAAGCTGAACAGCCAAGAGCTAGGCAGGAGAGAGATAGGTGGGGCTGGCAGAGAAAATAAGTCGGAGAAATCTAGTCTTGAGAGAGAAGAGAAGAACAAGGGAGAAAGAGAGGGGGACACACAGGGCCAGCCAGCCAGCTAGGCAGCACACAGACAGACAGACACAGAAGAAGCAGGAAAAGCAGGACATACAGAAAGAATGAAAGATAAAAAGCCTTGAGGCAAAATGTAGATGAAGAGAAACAGGTTAAGTTATAAGCGTTGTTCAAATATTAGATGGTCTTTTAATAAAAAACAAAACAAAACAAAACAAAACCCAGAGCCAGATATCACAGTGAAAGCTGAAAGATCAGAGAAGCAGAACAGCCAGCCACTAGTTCTTACCTCTACAAAATCCTCAGCCTAAAGAGTGAGTTCCTGTTTCCTCACACCTTATCTACCTTCCTCTGCCCAGGCATCACTTCCTGGGATTAAAGGTGTGTGTGATTCCCAGTACTGGGATTAAAGGTGTGTGGCACCACTGCCTGGCTCTGTTTCCAGTGGTGCCTTAAATTCACAGAGGTCCAGATGGATCTCTGCCTCCCGAGTGATAGGATTAAGGGTGTGTGTTACCACTGCCTGACTTCTATGTCTAATCTAGTGGCTGGCTCTGTCCTCTGATCCTCAGGCAAGTTTACTAGGGTACACAATATATCACTACAATAAGACCTAGCAAGAAATGAGCCTAAGCTAAAGTCAAGCATTCATAACTAATAAAAAGTCTCAATGTCATGATTTGGGAGCCAGTTGGTGGCCTAAAAGAAAGCCTGATGCACACTATTGTTCTGGCTTCTTGACTACTATTATTTATTTTATTTGTTATCATTTGTGTGTGTGTCAGGGGTACCCTTCTTTTGAGTCAGGATTTCTCTTGTTCTTTCTGTTGGTGAGCTGTGTAGTTCATGCTAATGCATCATGAGCTTCTGGGCTGTTCTTCCAGCTCCCTCCTGTTTCACCTTAGGAGTGCCGAGACTAGAGATGTGCACCACTGCATCTGGCCTTTTTGTTGCTGTTGTTTAAGACATGGTTTCTCTGTGTAGTCCTGGCTGTCCTGGAACTCACTCTGTAGACCAGGCTGGGCTCAAACTCAGAGATCCACCTGCCTCTGCCTCCCAAGTGCTGAGAATGAAGGTCAGCGGCATCTGGCCTTTTAACACAGGTTCTGGGGATTGAACTTGGGTCTTCAAGCTCCTGTGACAAATGCTTTCTCCTGTTGTCCCCCTCCCCTGCCCCTCACAACTGGTTTATTTTTATGTAGGGGGTGAACTGCATTTGATCTTTTATGTATAGAAGATTCATTTAAAAGTAAATTGCCCTTTTAAGAAAAAATAAGATCAGTTATTAGATCAAAGCCAGAAATATAGATAAGCAAAAATAATAAAGCTAATGCCATCTAAAATCTGATTAAGCAATCATAACCATTGTAATATTTGGTATTATTCTCAGTTCTGCCTATTGTTTATGTATCTAGAAAATAAGACCATAATTTGTATTGTTTTATAGTTGATTTTTTTCCAGTTAGCTCACTCATTCAGCAATCATTTGTTGAGCAATTGCCATGTCAAGTTTCCCAGGCAAAAAGAACAGAAAATGCAAAGGCCCTGAGGCAAGTGACAGCATTAGAAATATCTTTTCACATTTCAGTGCATTTAGAAGCTTTTTCTATTTCAGCCCTTTAGAGTCAACACTTTACTCCCCTTGTAGCATACTTTATTTAACTAGTCTCTTACTTGGAGACATCCTGGTTGTTCCCAAGTTTATCTTGTCACGAACAATATGGCGTGGAAATTCTTGTTTACAAACCTTTAGTCACACCACTGTTTTGCCGGTTTACTGAGTGTGGAGCAGCATGCCCGGCAGATGGTCAGAGCTCCCACCACGCTTGTTGAGTAAGTAAATAAACCAATGATCAGCACCCTATTTCTAGAAAACACTAGGAGTGGAATTACTCATAGTCCCTATAAGGCAACTCTGCTCTAAAAGCTGTATGCATGCTAATATGCATTACCTTCCACCTGCCCTAAAAAGTGCCTATTGCATGAGGAGGGACCAGAGGCACAGAGTGACTGAGCACCTTGCTCAAAGTCACATGGCTAGTATGTGACAACGGGCTTCAAACTCCAGTTGTCCACCCTAGAGGCTGTGTTCATGCATTCAATCTACTCCCTGCATGGTGCAGGGGCATGGGACAAGCCAGCCCCTAGGGACTTACACTCAGTGATCTACCTTTCCTAGCTAGTGCTGGTCTTACTTCCCCATAGTACCATCAAATTATGACTCCAAAGGGAATGAGTCCATTGATTAGATCAGAGCCTCACAAGCCAACCACTTATCCACCAGCTGGAGACCAAACTTAAGAGCCTTGGAGCGGGGGAACACTTGCTGTTCAAACCATAACACTTCCCAGTTGTTGAAGTCCAGGAGCTCTGGGTGGTGAGACTCTTCTAGGACTCTTTGCAGATCCTCAGGATACAGTGGGTTATGATTCCCAGTGTAAGCTGATGCCACCACCTGTGAAATACGCAATACAGACCAGGCTCAGCATAACATGACAAGGCTTCCATTCACAGTGACTCTCCAGACTGGCAGGCCAGAGCTACTGTAGGAGAGGTTCCTAGATTAGTTGTGGGTCTTAGCCCAGCTTCTGTTACTGTGATAGGATAGCTGAGACTGGTTAATGTCTAAAGAAAGTTTAGTTTTATGAATGGTTTAATTAAAGATGGGTTTGCAAATGAACAATGGACACTGAGTTTTCTATTCTCTTCAGGAGTTGGTGAGCCTGGAAGGGGCGGTCCCTCCAGAGTCATGGAAGCCTCAGAACACAGAAGACAGAAGAGATGGTTAGCACATGGGGCTGCCCAGACTTTGTTGTCTACTCAGATTTGGGGACAAAGGCATTCTGTCTTTCTCCACAAACCAAAGGCCCCTGGTCTGAACTTCCTGTTTCTACGACAGTGTACCTCTCTCAGGCAGGTAGTAGCATCCTCACTGAAGACCTGAACTGGTAGGGAGGACCACCAAGTCTGTCTCAATGTCATGATGCTTAGATGCCAGTCTGAAACATGGTAACTGCGTCTATCTGGACCACAAACCAAGTCTGTAACTTGGAAGACTAAAAGCAGTCATTTATTGGCTTATTGCTCATTATCTGGAGTCTCTAACGTTCTTCTTCTTTTTTTAACAAATAAAATAAATATTCATTAGTTATTTGCAAAGTATACATTATGCAAACCCAGTGGCTGTGTTTCAAGAAATACATTGAAGAAGCAGAATAAGCCCTCAATTGGCAGTGTTTCTGTGTACAGTACTGTTAGCTTGGCTGGAAGATCCCAATGCTATCATTGTTCATGCCATCAAGGCAGCAGCATCCCAGGCTTGAATATTCACTGTGAAAGGGATGTGAATAGGAGATAGGAACATCATGGATCTCAGACACAGATTCCAGGCTGCTTGCCTCCTTCAGACATCGCCTCGGTGTTTGACTTTGGGTGTAGCTTCCCACAGCCACCTCAGAAAGACTTTCCTTTGAGGGCATTCTCCTTCTCTCATCTTGTTAAAATCTAGCCAGCTGTTCACAGGCCTTTCTCTCTTAGCACGTCACTGAAGTTTCTCATAGTGGAGCCAGCAGATCACCTGATCTCCTAACACCACTATTCCTAGAGCTTGGGGCACAGGAAGCATGTCCACCAAATGCTGGCCATGACGGCAGAGCTCACTAATGACCCAGCTACAACCCAAATTCACCTTAACCCTAACCCTGACCTACCCCAGCCCTGACCCAACTTAACCCTAACCCTAGCCCCAACCCACCTTAACTCTAACCCACCCTAACCCTGGACCCTCTGTCTCCTTCCACCTGCCACTCAGCCACGGAGCCATTGTTCCCTTGTGTTTTCTTTATGGCAGCATTGATTTCTTAGTCCTTGATCTCAAAACCTCTCACAGGTAATGCTCGATAGCTGATTGGCAGATAAGGCTCCATCCTTGGTGGCTTAAGACAATTTCATTTCTTAAGAAGCCGTTGAGGGAAAAAGGACTAAAATTTAGTGCCTATAAAATAGAAATGAGATTATTTATGTATTCACAACAGGCCACCTATTTTGAATATCATTAACATTTTAACTTCTTTGTACAACTACATGTATCAATTCAATAGTCACTGCACAGAAACCTGATTGGATTTTCTACCCTCTTCCTGGAGCACTGTGTTAGAAGCCCTTTGGGGAATCTGTGGAGAAGCAAGGGAGCAGGTGAGTAGTTTCCCCTCCCGCTCCGAGGCTTATGAAAGGCCAGGCTTAGTGCCAGCACTGGTTTGAGAGGGTGAGCTGGAGCTGGCCCCTGACGCCCACAGTCTTGAATAACTGCTGACCCTGCGGCAGAGCAAGCTGATGCCATGTTCCAAGTTCTCTGGGGTGATGTGTCTCTTTGCCAGGAATGCAAATGCACCTCTCACTTCCGGTATGGTTTTGAGCTTCTTTGCTAATATGTATTCAAAACTCTGAATCAGGCTGTGCTCCATAGCATCTTCCTAGTTGTAGACCCTTGATGGGTCTTAGGAGATGTTAAAAAGCTGAGATAGTCAAAGTGGGGAGCAGATACAGAAAGATGGAAAAAGGCAAGAAGGCCTGTGGGGTCAGCACAGGGAGACCTGTAGTAGACACGCTCCTCATGGCTGTGAAAATACATGGTGAAAAGCAGCAGAAGGAAGGAAGAAAGGGAAGGGAAGGGAGGGAGGGAGGGAGGGAGGGAGGGAGGGAGGGAGGGAAGGAGGATGGAAAGCTTTATTTGGACCCGTGGTTTGAAGGTACCATCAGGGCAGGAAGGCAGGCAACAGCAGTGTGAACAGCTGTCCAGTTCATCTGTGGTGGGGAAGCAGAATGAAAGCAGTTCTTTTCATTCGGGACTCCAGCCCTTGGGATGGTGCCTCTTCCCTTACTCAGTTAATCCTCTTAGGGAGCACCCTCACAGGCACACCCAGCAATGCATCTCCTAGGTGATTCTCAATCCAGTCAAGTTGACAAGGAAGACTAACCATCATATGGGAGCCAAGAACTGCACTTTGTGGAAAGATAATGGTTGTTGTTGGTGGTGGTTTTTCAAGACAGGGTTTCTTTGCGCCTTTCCTGGAACTCACTTGGTAGCCCAGGCTGGCCTCAAACTCACAGAGATACGCCTGGCTCTGCCTCCCGAGTGCTGGGATTAAAGGCGTGCACCACCACCGCCTGGCAAGATAATGTTTTTTAAACAGAAGGCAAGGTAAGACTTGCCTCCGGTCCCAGGACTCTGGTGGCTAATGTGGAAGGATCATTAGGGTCTAGGGTTCCAGAGCAGTCTAGGCAACTTACAGGGAAGGGGTGGGGTATTAGGTTAGAAATGTATCCAGCGGTAGACCTGCCCAACAACCCATTTTCTCTTGGTAGGCCCACATCCTAAAACAGCACCACCAAATGGCGACCAGGTGTCCAAATACATGAAGCTGTGGGGATGCTGCACATTCAAACCACAGTGCCGAGACACTGTGTTGTCAAAAAAGAACTCAGAGGAAGCCTCTCAAATAGCCAGATGCTTCCCTTTCCTCCTCTGACTTTATGACTGCCATACACAGTGATTTCTGTAAATTCAGCATCTTAACTCTATGTTAGGATAATTCTAAAACCAGATTCCTATATGGCAGTTACAACCAGCCCGGACAGTAGAGACATGTCTTTTCCATATTCTTAAGACTGAGAATTCAGGTCTCTCAACTTGCTTATAAAAATGATATGCAACTGGTGGCCTCCAGGAAAGGTCAATTGGGAAAATAAAGAACTGGGCTAAAGGGCTTTACAGGCTCAGGCTGCTGCAGGAATTGCAGTCAGCTCTATGAAGATGGAGTTCTCCCTCCCAGAACCATCAATGCTGCCCAGAGCGGTCTGCCCAGGCCTCCCCAGTCCCAGGCAAAACAAGATTGAAGTAAGAAAAACAGCTCGCAGAGGAGAGAGCACAAAGCTGGTTGCTTCTCAGAGGTCTCCACGGCTCCTTCCCCATCCTCCTCAAAAGCTAATGACAGCAAACCGGAGTGTGAAGAATGAGTCTGGTATCTCAGCCATTTCAGGCCCATCATTAATTTCCTGTCCAGACTGATTAGTGGCTCTGCCTTCCCGTCCCTATCTCTCTCCTCTGGTGCACTGGTAAAGACGCCTCCATTCTTCTCACTCCCCTTACCAGCTTTATCTTGACAAGTGCCATGTGTCTCTGTTCAGTTCATTGTTCTTTCCTCTGCCTCCAGGCGTCAGCCTGCATCTTCCTTACCAGGAAATCCACACAGAGTCATTCCCAAATCTATTGTGTGACTCTTCCTGAGGAGATGTGTACAAACATCTATCCACCGCAGATGGGGCACAGACAACAGACCAAAGAAACTATTTCACCTTTGCCTGGCTTTGTGAAGCAATAGCTTATTGTGTTTCTTACAAGAGTATGGGTAAGGGCTTATAGGAGCATGGGTGACTCAGAAAGAGGTGCATCATTGGAAAGCCCACCACCGAATTGTGACAGTTCACGCAAGCTCTATCCCAGGAGCTCCCTAACTTGCAGTCACTTCCACGGGTGAGTGTGTGTGTGTGTGTGTGTGTGTGTGTGTGTGTGTGTGTGTGTGTATGTGTGTCCTCCTTTTCCCTAGCAATCATTGACTGCTTTTCTAGGGGAGGGGCTTTGTTTATCTTCAACTTTCTGAGCCTGCCAAACCTTGTACGTTCTCTGGCTTCCGGAGTCTTCTGAGCCAGTCACTCTCCCTCCAGCAGAGCATGTTTTAGGATTTAGGAACAACAACTACAGCAGCAGGAATTTCCAAAGTCTGAGTTTCTCTGGTTAGCAAGGTTGCAGTGCTTTTGACTGGGTTCGTCCAGACCTGTGCTGGTCTTCCTTGAAGGCCTTGGCTCCTTCCTCTGCCGGCTCTGCAGAAAGTGGTTAGTGTTCCTTCCAAAAAGGCTGCTTGGGGAGGGAGGATCCCAGGACCAATGGGCTATGGACAGGGCAGAGGCAGGGGTCTTGGCAGAGTTAGGCAAAGTGTCTTCCTTTTGTATCCCACAAGCCAGCAGGCCCTGGCCCACCCACCGCTCCTGTAAGTAGCCTAGGCCAGAGATGATACATGATAGACATTGGTACTTTTCCAGATTCCCCCTTCTAGGATAAATTCTAAGGAGATTCAGGGGTAGGGAAGAAGCAGGGAGAACAATGGGTGAAGAATAACCACTGAACTCAGGAGCAATGTGGGGGCTTCAGTTTTACTCCTTATCAAGGCGTTGACCCAACACAATGCCGAAGAGGACAGCTGGCATGTATGCAGGCCTTCCATATTGGGTACTGCAAAGCCTCATTTTATTCTCTCAGCAGCCTCATAAGGGAAGGCCTTCAGTCAAGGCCACTCTATGGAGGAGGAAATGGCATCTCCCAGATCTGAGCCCCTTGCTCTAGGACCCAGAACCAGAGAGCAGCAGAGCCAGCCTCCAGCAGACTGCCTATCTCAGAGCACTGCTCCTCACTGCTAGTTCCCAGCTGCCTTGAACTGCATGCTCCTTCCATCAAAGAAACAGCAAAACAATGCCATAGTGTTGACGTATGTGCTACTATGGACTTGTACCCAGTATCGGCAACACCACTGAGCTATAGTGACTCACTTTATGCCCATTGAGAATAAGAGTCAGCAGATTCTGAGGCTGGGGGTAAACACAATATCTTGAGTTCAATCTGTAGAATCTAAGTTTTGTTTTGTTTTGTTTTGTTTTGTTTTTTTGTTTGTTTTTTAAATCTGTTGTAAGTTTATAACAACAGTGCTGGGGAAGTGAAGACAGGATTCCTGAGGTGCACTATGCATGAGTACACATGCACACACACACAGAAGGAGGCCAATTTCTGATACATTTCCCTGCCTGATAGATGTGTGTGACTGAGAGGGCACTCTCTCTCCCTTTGGGATACACTGAAGCCCTTTGGGGAAGTTGCATCTAGATGTCATGTGTATCAGAGGCCAATGCCCTCTTTCTGGGAGTACGGTGCTGCTCCCAGGAGTCATTGGCACTCGGGAGGGCAGGGCACCTTCCTTTTTCTGTTGCCCCCGTGACCTCACCAGGCACAGCATGGTGCTTTGTGGTTTCCGAGGCCTTGAAGGATTCAGCTGACCACGTGTGCTTTTCTATGAGCTATCTGGTCAGGGCTGAGAGGGGAGGAGTCCTTCCACAGCGATGGTAAGCCCTGAGAAGGTGAGGGATGCCAGGGCCCCAGCTGGCATACCACCAGCAGAGGTTGGCAATGACCAGGTGGAGCCACAGTTGTGTTCACAGGGAGATAAAACACAGAGCCATTCTACTTCTATGAGGTCAAAAGGCTGTGTTTGTCTAGCTTGGCAAGGTAGGGAGCTGGTGGAGAGAGCCAAGGCCATCTGGACTGGCTCAGTGTGTGGTGCCTGTCCCCGAGAGTACATCAGGATGTCAGGGAGGCAGGCAGTCGCAGAGTGTGCCAGCAAATCTTGGAAGGTGTCATTCATAAAATATTGAATGACCAAGGAGGTGCCACACAAGCCACATGGCAATGACAGGTTCTAGGGGAGAACAAGATGGGAAAAAGGACCTCCATTCATTCCTGACTCATCCGGCATGGGCTGGATGCCCATGGGCTCTCATCAGTGTGGACATAAGCCATGAAGCCAATCCAATAGTTCTGATAGCAGAAGCAAGCCCTGCCTGGGATGGCCACTCTGTGAAGTGGATCACATGCTGAGCCCCGCCTGGGATGGCCACTCTGTGAAGTGGATCACGTGCTGAGCTCTGCCTGGGATGGGCACTCTGTAGACATAAGCATTCTCTACGACAATGTTCTCTGCTATTTCAGGACAAAGCTCTGCAATCTCAGCCAAGAGCAAGATGATAGAGAGACTTTAATCCTACAGATATTTACAGGGACCTCTAAACTTGTTGAGGATATCAAGTTCATAGCCTAATCTTACAAAGAGAGCTGAGAGGGAGGGGTGAGTGATAGGCAGGAGACATGAGTGGATGTCAATTTTGTGAAGAAAGGCATGTCCTCGTGATCATGAGAACTCCAGTGCAGACTTACCACCATATGGGAGACAGCCACAAACTGGATTAATGTAGATAGCATGCAAATTCACAGCCCCATGGAAACATCCCCAAGAAGCTACTGACCTGCTCCTGCAGGTCTACCTCTGATGTAGACTTCCTTTTTCCAGAACCTTCCACAGCACTTCCAGTCAGAACAGAGGCCAAAGACACCTAGACCCAGAAGTTCCTGACATCCTTGAAGATAGCTCCCCTTGACATCTTTCATGCAGTCTGACATTAGGACCAAGGAATTGTATGACTCCCTTTGGGACCTTCATACTTTGATGGGTTTATTGTCTGTTTTGGATCTGAGCACACAGAGAAACAGGATGGATGGCAGAGAGGGGAGTCAGTAAAGAAGATAGGCAGGGAAGCCATGGAGGGTTAAACAACTCGTGAATATTCATCGGCTTCCCCTGTTCCTGAATGGTCAGGCTCTTGTCCTTACCCCTGTGGCTTGTGCTATGCTCTTCCTCTGGGTTCTATGAGTCACCTTGGTAGCTGCCACTAAACACACTTTGACTTTCACAAGTAGGAACATTTCTCAGGCTAATGACCCCAAGAGATGAAAGGCTGAATGTGCATGCCCATCCTGTGGAGATTCTAGGGTCCAGTGATCCAAGAATTCTTCCCACCTTCACCTGTCACATCTCTCAAGTCCTTCCATGTCTTACACACCAGGATGGGCCTGGGACACCTAGAATGTTCTTACACACATATGCACCTGTGTACTTCATCTCAATTTCCCCAGGGCCACATATCTATCAGTCGTGAGTCCCATATTAGAGGTTTCACAGTCTCCCCAGACACTATCAAGCTGGAAACCAAGTGTTCAAACACATGAGCATGCAGGGAGAATTTCACATTCAAACTATAACAAAAATGCTACTTAAGGTTCTACTAACTTAACCTCAGATTTAGAGAGGGAGGAAGCACCTGGATTACTATGCCACACATGTCTGGAACCCCATGCTCCTTAGAGTTGCACTTCACTCAGCTGCAGGTTGAACAATCCTTGGTCTGTACAGGCATGGTCAGTGCAGCCAATGAGAAGAACATTACATCTGTGACCTTCCAGCTGAATGAGTGTTGGGACATCTCAAGGGACTGCCAAACAATGGAAGGCCAAGGTTGTAATAAGAAAGCCCATTAGGGAAGACCATGGGGGTGGAGGGATGGTTCAGAGGTTAAGAGCACTTGCTGCTCTTCCAGAGGACCTGAGTTTGGTTCCTAGAATGTCAGGCAGCTCACAACTACCTGTAACTCCAGCTACAGGGGATCTAATGCCCTCTTCCAGTTTCCTGGAGCACCTGAACTCATGTTCACATCCTCATACACAGACATACAATTTAAAAGATAAAATTTTAAAAAGAGGAGGCTATAACTCCAGGCTGAAAAAACAAACCCATGCAAGCTAGTTATTAAGGTCCAACATTCTACACCCTCCTCCATGAGTTCTAGTTCATGACTGGGTCAATAAAGCCATAGTCTGAGCTAAGACCATTTGCAAAGCAAAGGGCTCACATTCACACCCCAGATTTCCACATTTAGGCGCAACATTTCAAGGGTCCTGGTCTTCGATAGCAAAGCTAATATTTTGGCCAGCCAGCCAGGGTCTCCTCTGTTTGAGATCAATTTTTCCACAGCCAATACAAAAGTAGGCGTGTTAATGGAGTTCAACTTTGATTTCATAAAGTGTGTAGGAAGCGGCAGCAGGCAGGACCACTTTTGCAGGGGGCAGCAACTAAGCAGGTGGAGGAGAGACTTGGGTAAAGTGATGGGAATGGACCCTGTGTGAACAGAACCATGGTTCATGTAGAGATTTGAGAAGCAACTAGAGACTAATGGAACACCATTCCTTAAGCACCATGCTGAGTGACTGATAAGAAAAAGCTCTGGGCACCTTGTTAGTATGGCTGGAATCTTCTAGTTCCTAGCAACAAATGTGAACCTGAGCCCAAGGTCTAGAGTTTTCCATGTAATGGAGACTTTTCACTTTCCATTGTCCACATACAGAGTGCATGTATATATATATGTCCCTAGATGCAAGCTCTGTTTCCTCTGTGTCATAGAGGGATGAACCTAGGGATGTGGAATCTCCAAAGAGGGATTCTCCAGACCCAGGTTAAGGGACTACTGCCTTAAAGCAAAGAATGAACTCTCTTCCACTCCCCTCCATCCCATCAGTTAAAGTGCTAAGGAGGCAGAAGCAGGAGGATCAGGAATTGAGACCAGACTGGGTTGCATGAGACCTGTCTCAGAATAGCAAAATTAATTAATTAAAAATATATCAAAAAAGAGGAAATAATTGTAAAGGGCTCACTAAGTGAACTTTCTTTCTCACTTACTTTCTTTTCTTTTTGATTGTTTCTGTTTTTTCCAGACAGGGTTTCTCTGTAAGTCTGGCTGTCCTGGGCTCACTCTGTAGACCAGGCTGGCCTCGAACTCACAGAGATCCCCCTGCCTTGGCCTACCAAGTGCTGGGATTAAAGGTGTGCGCCATCACCGCCCAACTTTGTCAGAGTATTTTATCACAGTATCAGAAAAAGAAACTAAGATAGTTATACATTTCATGAGTTTCTTCAATTCTTGGGATAGAACAAGCCAGAATATTGTAGACTTTTACTTGTTTCAGGATTGTCCACTGGCTTCCAGTAAGCTCTTTTTTTTTTAATAAATATTTTTTTCTTTATTATTATGTGTTTTGAATTTTATACATCAGCCATGGTTCCCCTGTCCTCCCCCCTCCCGCCCCCACCCCCACCTTCCCCCTAGCCCCTCCACTCCATTCCCATGTCCTCCAGGATCAAGGCACCCCTGGGGATTCATTTAAACCTGGTAGATTCAGTACAGGCAGGTCCTGTCACCTCCTTCCAGACTGAGCAAAGTGTCCATGTGTAAGCCCAAGGTTTCAAAAAGCCAGCTCATGCACTAAGGACAGATCCTGGTCCCACAGACTGGATGCCTCCCAAACAGATCAAGCTATTCAATGGTCTCACTTATCCAGAGGGCCTGATCCAGCTGGGGGCTCCACAGCATTTGGTTCATAACTCATGTGCTTCCATTCCTTTGGCTATTTGTCTCTGTGCTCTTTGCAATCTTGGTCTCAACAATTAACGCTCTTGCAGACCCTCCTCTTTCTCAACAGTTGGACACCTGGAGCTCCACCTGGGGCCTGGCTGAGGATCTCTGCGTCCACTTCCATCAGTTATTGGAGGAGAGTTCCAAGACGACTGTTAAGGTGTTTGGCCATCTGATCGCCAGACTAGGTCAGATCAGGCTTTCTCTCGACCTTTGCCAGCAGACTACAGAGGATATATCATTGTGGATTTCTGGGGACCTCTCGAGCACTCTGCCTATTCCTGGTCTCATATCGTCTTCATTTATCATGGTCTGTTATTCCTCATTCTCCCTTTCTGTTCTTGATCCAGCTGGGATCTCCTGATCCCCTAAGCTTTCTTTCCTTCAAATCTTGCCCTTCATTACTCCCACTGTCATCCAGGTTGTTCATGTAGATCTCATCCATTTTTCTGTCATTGGGTGATCCTTGGGTCTTTCCTAGGGTCCCGTTTTCTAGGTAGCCTCCCTGGAGTTGTGTAGCAGTCTAGTCATCTTTGTTTTACATCTAGTATCCTCCTATGAGTGAGTACATACCATGTTTGTCTTTCTGAGTCTGGGTTACCTCACTCAGGATGATTTTTTCTAGATCCATCCATTTGCCTGCAAACCTCATGATGTCATTGTTTTTCTCTGCTGAGTAGTATTCCATTGTGTATATGTACCATATTTTCTTTATCCATTCTTCAGTTGAAGGGCATCTAGGTTGTTTCCAGGTTCTGGCTATTACAAACAAAGCTGACACGAACATAGCTGAGCAAATGCCCTTGTGGTATGATTGAGCATACCTTGGGTATATATGCCCAAGAGTGCTATAGCTGGGTCTTGGGGGACATGGATTCCCAATTTTCTAAGGAAGCACCATATTGATTTCTAAAGTGTCTGTACAAGCTTGCATTCCCACCAGCAGTGGAAGAGAGTTTCCCTTGCTCCATATCCTCTCCAGCATAAGCTGTCTTCTGTGCTTTTGATCTTAGCCATTCTGACAGGTGTAAAGTGGTATCTCAGAGTCATTTTGATTTGCATTTCCCGGATAATTAGGGATGTTGAGCAATTCCTTAAATGTCTTTCAGCCATTTGAACTTCCTTTGTGGAGAATTCTCTGTTTAGTTCTATAGCCCATTTCTTAATTGTACTGTTGGGCATTTTGATGTCTAATTTCTTAAGTTCTTTATATATTCTGGATATCAGCCCTCTGTCAGATGTGGGGTTGGTGAAGACATTTTCCCATTCTGTAGGCTGTCACTTTGTCTTGTTGACTGTGTCCTTTGCTCTACAAAAGCTTCTCAGTTTCAACAGGTCCCATTGATTGATTGTTTCTCTCAGTGTCTGTGCTACTGGTGTTATATTTAGAAAATGATCTCTGGTGCCAATGCGTTCAAGAGTACTTCCTACTTTCTCTACTATCAGGTTCAGAGTAGCTGGATTTATGTTGAGGTCTTTGATCCACTTGGATTTAAGTTTTGTGCACGGTGACAGATATGGATCTATTTGCAGCCTTCTACACATTGACATCCAGTTATGCCAGCACCATTTGTTGAAGATGCTTTCTTTTTTCCATTGTACATTTTTGGCTTCTTTGTCAAAAATTATATGTTCATAGGTGTGCAGGTTAATGTCAGGGTCTTCAATTCGATTCCATTGGTCCACATGTCAGTTTTTATGCCAGTACCAAGCTGTTTTTATTACAGTAGCTCTATAGTAGAGCCTGACATCGGGGATCGTGATGCCTCCAGAGGTTGTTTTATTGTACAGGATTCTTTTGGCTATCCTGGGTTTTTTGTTTTTCCATATGAAGTTGATTATTATTCTTTCCAGATCTGTGAAGAATTGTGTTGGTTATTTGATGGGAATTGCATTGGATGTGTAGATTGCTTTTGGTAAGATCACCATTTTTACTATGTTAATCCTGCCTATCCATGAGCATGGGAGATCTTTCCATTTTCTGACATCTTCTTCAATTTCTTTTTTTAGGGACTTAAAGTTCTTGTCATATAGGTCCTTCACATGCTTAGTTAGAGTAACCCCAAGGTATTTTATAACATTTGTGGCTATTGTAAAGGGTGATGTATCTCTGATTTCCTTCTCAGCCTGTTTGTCTACTGTATATAGAAGGGCTACTGATTTTTTTGAGTTGATCTTGTATCCTGCAATGTTGCTGAAGGTTTTTATTAGCTGTATCAGTTCCTTGGTTGAATTGTTGGGGTCACTCATGTATACTAACATGTCACCTGCAAATAGGGAGAGCTTGACTTCTTCCTTTCCAATTTGTATCCCCTTAATCTCTTTATGTTGTCTTATAGCTCTGGCTAGGACTTCAAGTACTATATTGAATAAGTAGGGGGAGAGGGGACAGCCTTGCCTTGTTCCTGATTTTAGTGGTATTGCTTTGAGTTTCTCTCCATTTAATTTGATGTTGGCTGTTGGCTTGCTGTAGATTGCCTTTATTATGTTTAGGTATGTTCCCTGTATTCCTGATCGCTCCAAGACCTTTATCATCTAGGGGTATTGGATTTTGTCAAATGCCTTTTCTGCATCTAGTGAGATGATCATGTGGTTTTTTTCCTTGAGTTTGTTTATATGGTGTATTACATTGACGGACTTTCCTATGTTGAACCACCCTTGCATCCCTGGGATGAAGCCTACTTGATCATGGTGGATAATTGTTTTGATGTGTTCTTGGAGTCTGTTTGCAAGAATTTTATTGAGTATTTTTGCATCAATGTTCATGAGGGAGATTGTTCTATAGTTCTCTTTCTTTGTTGCATCTTTGTTTGGTTTGGGAATCAGGGTAATTGTAGCCTCATAGAAGGAGTTTGGTAATATGCCTTCTTCTTCTATTGTGTGGAACAATTTAAAGAGTATTGGTATTAAGTCTTCTTTGAAGATCTGGTAGAATTCTGCAGTGAAACCATCAGGTCCAGGTCTTTTTTTGGTTTGGAGACTTTTAATGACTGATTCTATTTCCTTAGCGGTTATTGGACTATTTAAATGGTTTATCTGGTCTTGATTTAACTTAGGTATGTGGTACCTATCCAGAAAATTATCCATTTCTTTTAGATTTTCCAGTTTTGTGTAGTAGAGGCTTTTGAAGTATGACCTGATGATTCTCTGGATTTCCTCATTGTCTGTTGTTATGTCCCCTTTTCATTTCTGATTTTGTTAATTTGGATGCTCTCCCTCTGTCTTTTGGTTAGTTTGGATAAGGGCTTGTCTATCTTGTTGATATTCTCAAAGAACCAACTCTTTGTTTCATTAATCCTTTGTATTGTTCTCTTTATTTCTATTTTATTGATTTCAGCTCTCAATTTGATAATTTCCTGGTGTCTGTTCCTCCTGGGAGACTTTGCTTCTTCCTGTTCAAGGGCTTTCAGTTGTGCTGTCAGGTCACTAGCATGAGATTTCTCCAGCTTCTTTATGTGTGCATTCAGTGCTATGAATTTCCCTCTTAGCACTGCTTTCATAGTGTCCCATAAGTTTGTGTATGTGGTGTATTCCTTTTCATTGATCTCTAGGAAGTCTTTAATTTCTTTCTTTATTTCTTCCTTAACACATTGATGATTCATTTGAGCATTGTTCAGTTTCCATGAGATTGTAGGATTTCTGTAGGTTTTTTTTGTTGTTGTTGTTGAAATCTAACTTTAAACCATGGTGGTCTGATAGAACACAGTGGGTTATTCCAATTGTTTTGTATCTGTTGAGATTTGCTTTGTGGCCAAGTATGTGGTTGATTTTAGAGAAGGTTCCATGGGGTGCTGAGAAGAAGGTATATTCTTTTTTGTTTGGGTGGAATGTTCAGTACATATCGATTAAGTCCATTTGTGCTATAACATCAGTTAAGTCCATTATGTCTCTGTTAAGTTTCAATTTGGCCAATCTGTCCAGAGGTGAAAGTGGGGTGTTGAAGTCTCCTACTATTAATGTGTGGGGTTTTATATGTGATTTAAGATTTAGTAATGTTTCTTTTACATATGTGGTTGCCCTTGTGTTTGGGGCATAAATGTTCAGAATTGAAACTTTATGTTGGTGGATCTTTCCTGCGATGAGTATGTAATGTCCTTCACCATCTTTTTTGATTGATTTTAGTTTGAAGTCTATTTTTCTGGATATTAGGATGGCTACTCCAGCTTGCTTCTTAAAACCATTTGATTGGAAAGTCTTTTCCCAGCCTTATATTCTTAGGAGGTGTCTGTCTTTGAATTTGAGGTGTGTTTCTTGTATGCAGCAGAAAGATGGGTCCTGTTTTCGTATCCATTCTGTTAGTCTGTGTCTTTTCATAGGTGAATTAAGTCCATTGATATTAAGGGATATTAATGACCAGTGATTGTTCATTCCTGTTGTTATTTTTATTTTTGGTGGTAGTGTATGTGTACTTCTCTTCTTTGGGGTTTACTGCTGTGGTGTTATCTATTGCCTGTGTTTTCATGGGTGTATCTGCCTTCCTTAGGTTGGAATTTTCCTTCTAGTGCTTTCTGTAGGGCTGGGTTTGTGGATAAGTATTGTTTAAATCTGGTTTTGTCTTGGAAGGTCTTGTTCACTCCATCTATGATGATTGAAAGTGTTGCTGGGTATATTAGTCTCTTAGTGTCTTCATTATATCTGTCCAGGCTTTCAAAGTCTCCATTGAGAAATCGGGTGTTATTCTGATGGGTTTGCCTTTATAGGTCACTTGGCCTTTTTCCTTTGCTGCCCTTAATATTCTTTCTTTATTCTGTACGTTTAGTTGTTTAATTATTATGTGCCAAGGGGACTTTTTTGGGGGGTCTAGTCTGTTTGGTGTTCTATACGCTTCTTGTATCTTCATAGGCATTTCCTTCTTTAAGTTGGGAAAGTTTTCTTCTATGATCTTGTTAAATATGTTTTCTGTGCCTTTGAGTTGGTATTCTTCTCCTTCTTCTATCCCTATTATTCATAGGTTTGGTCTTTTCATGGTGCCCCAAATTTCTTGGACATTTTGGGTCATGACTTTGTTGGTTTTAGTGTTTTCTTTGACTGATGAATCTATTTCTTCTACTGTATCTTCAACACCAGAGATCCTCTCTTCCATCTCTTGCATTCTGTTGGTTATACTTGCCTCTGAAGTTCCTATTTGTTTACTCAGATTTTCTATTTCCAACATTCCTTCTGCTAGTGTCTTCTTCATTTTTTCTATTTCCCTCTTCAGGTCTTGGATTGTCTCCCTTGCTTTTTCATGATTTTCATTCAAGGATTTATTGTTTTCTTCTGCTTTAATTGTCCTTTCCTCTAGTTTTTTATAGCGTTCTTCCCATTTTTTGTTTGTCTGTTCCTCTACTTTATTTTTGATTTCTTCTATATAAGGCTCTAGCCTCTTCATTATGTTACTTATAAGGTTGTTTTCTTCTTCTTCTTCTTCTTCTTCTTCTTCTTCTTCTTCTTCTTCTTCTTCTTCTTCTTCTTCCATTCCATGATGTTCAGGTCTAGCTGTTGGAGAAGGGCTAGGTTCTGGTGATGCTGTATTGCTCTTTATTTTGTTGTATGTACTTCTGCCTTGACGTCTGCCCATCTCCACTTGGGTTTGTTCTTGGTCTTATCAGTGTACTTGGTCCAGAGAGAGTTGACAGATTTAGGGAGCCTTTCTCTGGTCCAGATGGAAGGTCTGGGCCAGATGGGAGCACTGGTCCAGATGAGAGTGCTGGCCGGATAGGAGCTGGGGGGCTGGACTTTGAGTCTCGGGAAGTCCCTGATGTCTCCTTATTTTGCCCAGATGGGAGCTCCTCTTGTCCAGATGGGAGTTCCTTTGGCCTCTGGTCCAGATGGGAGTTCCAGGGCAGGATGAGAGCTGGGTGCTGGTCTCTAAGTCTCAGGAAGTGGCTGGGGTCTCCAGCAGATGGGTGTGGGGGCAGGGTGTGGATACTGCAGTGTCTGCCTGCAGGCTTGGAAAGGGGGAGCCTTCCTGCAGGGCCCGCCGATTGGCAGGCAACTGGGGCCAAGTTGGTCAGGTCCTCCTGGAGTGGCCTGTGTCCAGTGGTGGGACCTAGGCACAGTTGCCTCTCTGACTATAACCCAGGCACTCACCTCTGGTCCAGATAAGGTAAGCTCTTTTAAGAACACAGACTATGTCTTTAGTCAAAGATTCCCTCTTTCTTTTCTGGTCTAGTCTGCGTGCCAGTGACCAGGCAGCGGCATCTTCCCTGAGGTCTTCACCCTGAACAGGGCTCTGTTCTGTTCGCAGGAAACCTTCCCAGGTCTTCTCAGTGCCATTCAAGCCCTTCAACAAGAAGCCATTTTTATTTCTGGAAGTCACTGTAGCTAGTTTTTCTTGTCACTATGTACTCCCACATGAAATAGGTAAAGGAAATTTCTTAGAGTGTAGTCTGCTAGGGAAGGGGACCCAGGCCTCAGGCTGTCACCTGGCAACAGTGCTTCCATTACTTTCATCCCTGACAGCCTGTTCCTGTAAGCCACAAGGTAGTGACATGTGTCCAGAGACTTGAGACACCTTTTATGGGGTATGAAGCTTGTCCTAAGGACACATTTACTGTATGGATAGCCACATGGTCACACTGCACCTGTTCTTTCTCAACTCCAACTGATGCTCCCTCCAGAGGCATTTCAGAGCTTTGTGGTGCACTGAGACTGCATGGCCACGCAAGCATCCACTTTCCCCTCTCTATCTGGAACATTTACTTACTCACCTGGAACAGTCTGAATCTGTGTCTCCTGAAATGCCATTCCTAAGACCCTAGAGGAGGTTCTTGTACGGCTTCTGAGTTGGAGTAGAGTTGGAATGGACAAAAGAAAGACTCCCTCTTTGTCCTTGGCTAGCTGTTGCTCTGGTCCAAGGTGGTCTTCCTTTCCCCACATTCTCTTCTTCCCGGAAAACAGTTCAGAGAATCAAAATGGAGGAAAATGTACAATATCATTGTTACTGTTCTAAATTTGGTGTAAATTCGTCACTACTCTGCCCAGTGTCTAAAGCTCTTTGGGATCTGTTGGATGTAACAATGGCCTGCATTTAAGCCAAGAACAGCAGTGTTATTCTTTGTTTGGTGTTCTATAATAATTCACTAATTAGAGGAGACTGTTTTAACATTTAGAAGGGAAACCTTTCCCTGCTGATAATAGTCACAGTCTGACTTTCAACAGCCTACTGTTCACAGGTCTAATTGTCCCCTCAAAAGAAATTAGATGGTGAGAACCTACTTTTCAAGGGAATTCAATAGTTCTCATTATAAAATAAATAGTGTGGTCAAATGCTATTAACAAAGTGCTATTTATCTGTAAAAGCAAACTAGATCCAAACTGTACTAAGAGAACTGTGCTTTTCCTACAGGGCGGCCATAATGCAGGGGCTCTTGTAGGGTGGGCTGGGACTTGCAAAGGCAAGGTCTGAATTCAGTCAGCAACAATGGGCAAGGATTCATGCCAGGGTTGGCAAGCATTGGGTAAAGAGCCAGAGAGTACGTCCATTGGGCTTTCTGCATTCTGAGACCTCTTTTGCAGACTGATCAACCCCACTTTATAGCAAAAACTGTATTCCCCAGCAATCTAGGGGGACACAGTATGGCCATGAGCCAAGAAGACTATTTAGAGAACGTAAAAGTTAAATTCTATAGAATTTTCAGGCACTGTGAACAATTGTTCTTCCCTGTTTTTTTCTTCGACCCTTAAAAATGTTCATGGGCCATTTAAGAGTGAGTGGCAGGCTGGACTTGGCCTGGGGCCGTGGATGCTGACTGATGCTATGGACCTTGAGAAAGAGTGTTACACATTAGCAGTTTCCAGAAAGAAAATCTAAGGGATTGTTGGGGTTGCTCCAACTTCCCTCTGTTGCTGTGCTGAAATATCCTGACCAAAAGCAACTCAGGGAAGAAAGGATTTATTTGGCTGACAGTTGGTTACAATCCATTAATGGGGGAGGGGAGGGGGGCGGAGTCAAGGCAGGAACTTAACCCGTATCCACAGCAGAGAAAGACAAATGTGCCCATGTTACCTGCTTCTTTGTTGCTTACACTCAGCCAGCTTTCTTCACTGTTACACAGTTCAGGGGTCTGACCCATCAAATAATGTCACCCAACTTCAGGGTGGGTCTTTCCACCTGAATTAACAATCAAGGCAATCCCCCACAGGCATGTCTGTAGGCCAACCTATATCTCTTCAATCCTCCATTGGGGTTCTTCCTAAGTGAGTTTAGGTTGGGGGCGGAAAGTGAATATTTAAAACTAACTATTTCAGGGATTAACTCTGTAACAACTATCTTACATAGGTATTGGTCACAGAAAAATCTATTGGGATAGTAGTCCCCGTGCCCCAAACCTGACAAGAAACACTTTATAGATATAAAAAGAAGAGATAGAATTGAGGTGTGTATGTGTTTGCAAGCATGATACATCATATGAAGTAACACACAGCGGGGGTGGGGTGGGGTCGCTAAGTTGGCAGTGCGCTTACCTAGCTGGCCTTACGTGAAGCCCAACAGTGCATACACCAGATGTTGCAGCGTACAGAACACACCTGTAATCCCAGCACTGGGGAAAGATGGCGAATTAGCTTTCATCGTAGTTTCCTGTTCCTGCAGGTGAGATGTGAGCCCGCGCCTCCCCCAAGCTGTCAGCAGTCGGCTCCCAGCGAGGCTGTAATTGAGTCGGTGAGACTCCAGAGAACAGTCTGATGGACTCCACTATCCTCACCATCTTGTCACTTCCCGGGGGCTCTGTCTGTTCGAAGGAGCTGTTTATCCAGCTCCTTTCAGCCTCTTCCAAGCCAAGTTTGGGCATCATTAGAGTCTCGGGTGACAGTTGTTCACCTCCTTCTGGGATGTGTCGAAGCCCTGCCTGGGACTTGTCAAGAAACACAGGTGATTTTAATTTAAGAGAACGCCTCTGATACTCTTCAAAACCACTTGTCATTTTGTCAGGCTGGTGCTGGGGGCTCCCCGAGTCCATGCTGAGCGTCTGGGTACTCTCATTTAGGACACGGGAGAATTGTGTGCCGTAGCTATAAAGATGTGGTAAAAAGCCACTGAAGAGACTTGGGATACGGATCGCTGGTAAAGTGCCTTGTGTGTAAGCAAGCATGGGAGTCTAGGTTGGGAGCCCTAGAAGCTGTAGAAAAAGGCTGGGTGGGCATTGTGGCACACGCTTGTGATCTCAGCATTGGAAAGGCAGAGACAGGTGGATCCCCAGCGCTCACTGGCCAGCCAGAGGAGCAAAATCAGTGAGCTCCGGGTTCAGTGAGAGAGCCTGTCTCGAAAAATCAGGTAGAGAGTAGTAGAAAAAGACTTGAGAAGTGAGTCTCTGGTCTCCATACATGCATAGGCAAAGTACACACACACACACACACACACACACACACACACACACACACACACACACGGAGAGGAGGAGAGGGAGGGAGGCCTTTGAGTGGTTTTGTGTCAAACAGTGTGGGATAGCGGCGGCAGCGGGATCCTAGAGGCTGCTTTGGCTGACTGTCCAGCCCCTTCACTAGCTGCAGGTGTTGTGTCGTTGGTGAGTCCCTGGATCAAGCCTAGCTTCTCAGTCTCCACACTGCCTGTCTGCTTTGCTCAGGTTCCAGCTCTATTTTAGGAAGATATGTTAGCTGTCTAAGGAGTGTTCATCTAACATTGAGGGGTGTGTGTGTGTGTGTGTGTGTGTGTGTGTGTGTGTGTGTATGTTCTGTATTCCACATACAAAAGGAAAACCAAAACGCAAGTGGTGTTTGTCTTTTCTGAGCTGGGCTTATTTTATTTAATATGACAATCTCCAGTTGCACCCATTTTCTTACAAATGACGTAACTTTGTTATTCTCTTTGGTTGAAGAAAACTCCACTTTATGCACGTCCGGCATTCCCTTTGATGGACATCTGGCTGGTTCCAGGTCTTGGCTATTGTGACCAGTACAGCACGGAAGATGGGTGTGCAGATATTTCTGTGGCATGCTGAATGAGATTCCTTTCTTATCACTGGTGAGGCTCCTCACAGCCATTCGAGCTAATCATGTACCTGACTGTGGCCTGACCACGTCCCTAGCTTTGTTCGCCCTGACCTTTTTCTTTGTCTCCCTTGTAGAACCTTAAAGCTTTGTCAACGCTCTTCAGGGACCATGGTCCTTTGTCCCTTCTTAGTATGACCACACAGAGTCACCACCACTTGTCTCTGGCTAGACCAACCAGAGGGAGAGGCTGAGCCGGCTTTATCAGAACACCAGAGTCAGCTTCTAGCCCAGGAGTCTGGTAAGGACACCCCCTGAGGAGCAGCTGACAACACAGGACCATTTCTTCTCAAGGCTGCATTTCAAACTGCTTCTGCTTCCGCTTCCTCAAGGCTCCATGCCAGACTCGGTTTTCGATTTCTCTCCTAACACAGTGGCCTAGCCACAACAGACAAGAATTCTGAACACATTTTCCATGGGTAGAAAGTAAATAAGCGTGGCACGGGAAAATAACTCAGCTGGTAAAGTGCTTGCCACATAGGCATGACAGAACTCAGGTCCAAAGCGGGTTCCCAAAGTGGCAGTGCGGCTGGCAGTGTCCTGAGTGCTGCCAGTCTGGGCTCAGCTCAGGCTGGATTCTGGGTAAGCAGAAGGCTCGCTATCAGATAAACAAAGGCCTAAACTCAGCATTCCTTGGAAACTTTGTGAATCAGGTTTCTCTTTGTGAGGAAAAGCTGTTACTTCCCTTATCTGTCCCTACAGCCACCTCTGGCAATGGGGCATCTGGTTCCCTGTGAACTCAAACAAGCCCTCAACAAAGTCCCAGGCTGGCCTAGCTCCCATGCTCCTCCTGTTCCTCTAACTTCCAGACTGTTCGGGTTTATAGGCTCCCTCCTACCACAGCCTGCTCTTATAAAACAGGAGAAGTGGGGGCTGGAGAGATGGCTCAGAGGTTAAGAGCACTGGCTGTTCTTCCAGAGGTCTTGAGTTCAATTCCCAGCAACCACATGGTGGCTCACAACCATCTACAATGAGATCTGGTGCCCTCTTCTGGCCTGCAGGCCGAACACTCACTGTATACATAATAAATAAATAAATCTTTAAAAAAAACAAAACACAAAAAAACAGGAGAAGCTCTTTCCATCATTTGCTGTTCTCTCTGTCCCGTCCCCTAACTCCAGACAATCCCAGCAAGTTGAATTTCCCCAAATAAATGTTTCTTTCTACCCACAGAGTGGTCCAGTGTAGTGGTTTCACTGTACCCTCACTTAAAAGTTTAACTAAAAAAAAAAAAAAAAAAAAGTCCCTAGGATCAGGGGAGGGCCCTTGTAATTGCTGTGCTGGGGAAGCATAGACAGGCAGATCGCTGGGGCTCACCTGCAAGTCTGCCTTTCCATCATGGCAAGCTTCAGAGAGATGCTGTCTCAAAAAACAAGGGGAGACATGACACCTGAGGTTGACCCCTAGCTAATCCATGCATGTGCATGCACACCCACACACATATGGACCCAACATACCTGAACACACACATACACACGGAGAGAAAATAGTTTCCATCAAAAACTCCCAAAACTTCATCGTACCCCAAGATTCTGATCTCTCCCCTGCAGCCTGTCCCCTTCGGGAAGCTTCCTGCTCTGACACGGAGGTTCGAAGCCCAGATAGTTCTGCAGCAGGGGATCTTCTGCTGCAGCCACTGCCTCAGCCTTTTGTTCCTAGCAGGTCACCAGCCTTGTATGAGCTGATACCAGAATGAAGAATGATACCACACTTTTCCATGAGGATTTCCTGGCTGGTCTTTTATCAACTTGACACGAACTATAGTGAGTTACCTGAAAGGAGGGAACCTTGATTGAGAAAATGCCTTCCCAACGTCCAGCTATAATTAGTGATTGCGGGTGGTGCCATCCCTGGGCTGGTGGTCCTGGGTTCTATAAGAAAGCAGGCTGAGCAAGCCAGGAGAAGCAAGCCAGTAAGCAGCACACCCCGACACACACACACAATGTACTCTGCATCAGCTCCTGCCTCCAGGATCCTGCCGTTTGAGTTCCTGTCCTGATATGAACAATGCTGTGGATGTAAGCCAAATAAACCCTTTCCTCCCCAAGTTGCTTTTGGTCATGGTGTTTCTTTCTTTCTTTCTTTTTTTTCTTTCTTTCTTTTTTTTTTTTTTTTACTTTTTAAATTTAAAGGAAACTAAACCTCCTGGAAGTGGAGTGTTATGAGCAGTCATGTGAGTGGTGGGAGTTGAACCCAGGTCCTCAGCAGGAGCAGCCAGTACTCTTAACCACTGAGCCATCTCTCCAGCCTCCGGTCATGGTATTTCTTCACAGAAATAGAAACCCTGACTAAGACAACCACTGTCAGAATACAAGAAGAAAACAGATATCTGCCTTGATATAAAACCCTTATCAGGGTCCAGTTAACTCAGAACACAGCCGTCAATTTCTCAGTATTCTGCAGAGATAACTGGACTTCATTTGTACATTTCCAGCAGAAAACTGGAGGACCTTGGGCAGGTTAAGGATCAGCTTACTGTGTGGCTGGACTGCCGGGCAATTCCAGGCCAGCAGACCACTCACCTTGACCCCATTTTCATGTTAACTCAGCATGCCATGTTTGAGGCTTGTCTGGTGTTTGAGGAGAAATATTCCTCATCATGGATGAAGAAGCAAGTCTAGAAAGCTTTAATAGGACATGGTAATCCCACCAAGACAGCCACCATGTTGAGCAGATCAGCTGTGATGTTCCCTCATAGAAGAGCAAGGAGGGTCACTGGACCTTTACGTAAATATCGAGACACTCCTCCCAGCCATCTGTGTCTAATTCGGTCCTAATGGTATGCAGCCTTGGGAACTCAGGGAAGGGCTAGAGTATACAGGCTAGGGGAGAGTAGAGGAAGAGGGCTCCCCTGGTGTGGTTATCCGGAATTCACCATGCTGGACAAAGACTTTATACTGCTGCCTTGGGTCACCTAGGTTCTTGCTGGTAGCCCCTCACTCATGCTCTGTGAGCCTACGAAACTTACTGGTTCCCCAGGGTGAACTTCGGCTCCTGTTTGGACTTTCTGTAAAAGGGTAGATATGTTTCCATTTCCCCAGAGGCCTGTTCTCCCAGCAGAAGTAACACTGACCTAAACCATACAGCTTGCAGGAAAGAGACATGATGCCCAAGTAAAAACAGCTGACCCACAGTTTGCCTTGTGTAATGTTCCCCAAAGGGCTCTCATACTGCCAAGCACCAGATTCTACTAGCACTGGGCAGTGTGGTGCATGCTGCCGGGCTCTCCAAGTCTCCCTGGAAGACTGGAATACCACTTGCTTGCTGAGCTGCTATGGAGAGTTGACGCTTGATGGCTCTAACCCAGGCTGTCTTCTCTCAAAATCAGGGTTCACCCAGTGCTACTTAACAAGGAGGTTAGAGAATCCGTCCCTTAGTCAAAAAGCATGACCACTCTGAATGTCTTTGGCCCCCATGGATGGGCTGAGGCTTTTTCTGTGACTGTGCTAAGTGATTCCCGCCTCTCTGTTCTTGCCCCCCTCTTCTCCACTCCATCCATTCACACTGACATTCCCAGCAAACTTTCCTCCTGGAAGTATCCACGCGGCATCTCTTCCCAGGGAGTCCAAGTTGAATCAAGCAGCTGTGTTCAGACAAATTGGTTCCTTTTCCCATCATTCACTCTCTGTTCACTGAGGTCATCCTCAGGTAGTGCATTAACTTTGGGCAATTACACAATGAATAAATGACGTATTTGGCCCTCAAATTGCTCACAGTCTATTCAGGGAGAAGAATGTGTTTAAAAATAGTACAGAGGATCATCAAGGCTTCTGTAAGAAATGCTGGGCCCACCAGAAACCCTTTAATAAGAGGTCAGGTTCCTTTTTCAAAGCAGCCTGCACTCAATAACTGCTCACACGTGTATATAAAGTTCCACCTGCAGCCCCAGTGCAGGGCTGGCTCAGCTTCAGAAGCCCCACAGCACCTGACAAAGCCAGCTTCTGTGTTTCAAAGTGCCTGAACCTGTTGGCTGTGAAGCTGGCTCGGTCAGCAAGGTGCCCTCCTTGCAAGCATGAGCACAGAGGAATTGATTCCCCAGGACCCAAGTGAAAAGAAGCTGGGTGTGGTAGTGTGCACCTGTAATTTCAGTGCTGGGAAGAGGGAGCAGGAGGAGAAGCAAGAGGATCCAGGATCTGGAGCTCCAGCCCCAGCCAGTCCAGCTAACTCAGTGAGCGCCAGGTTCCGGGAGGGATCCTGCTTCGAAAACTATAATGGAGTGAGATTGAGGAAGACACCCAATGTCAATCTCAATCACACACACACACACACACACACACACACACACACACACACACACACACACACAGAGAGAGAGAGAGAGAGAGAGAGAGAGATACTGAGACCTGAACCTGTCTCTGTCTCTGTCATATCCCAATTCCTTCTCTTTTCCCCATAAGTGTGCTGTTACGACCTTTCCCATCTCCTTTATGCATTGTAGTCCTCTGGCTCAGGTCTGCTCCCTGGACAAACTCGACCTGAAATGCATTCAAATTGTCAGGAAAGTGGGTCACCCTCTGGCCAGCCAGGAGTGAGGACCTCATTGGAGTTGACAGCTATGGCTCCCAATAATTCCCTGACCCAACATAGCATGGAGATTGTTGGAACTTTGTTCAGAGGTTAATACACCACCAGAAAGAACTGCAATGCTTAATGTTTTATGTCTTTAAGAAGAACAGGGAGAAAGTATGGGATGATGTGTTGGGTGGCCGCTGCTTAGGGGAGCTGAAGCTTTGGGGAAGGCGATGAAATCCCCACGGTGCTGAGTCAGTGAAGGGGTAGGGACAGAAGCCTAGAGTCGGCAGTGTGGAAGGAAGGAGTGATTTGGCAAGGAGAGGATGCCAGAAGCTGAGGACCAGACTGCAATCACAGCATTCTAGAGAAGTTTTAGCTCTCCAAGAATGGACAGGCCAATCACACCAAGGCCAGGACCCTCTGGGGAAAGCCTGGATCCCGAGAAATGAGATGGGGACTGGAAAGTCATGAATCCACCCCCCATACCCCCACAGCCATGGGACTCTGAGAAGTTGCCACTCCTCTGAAGCTGGGACAGAGGAGTCTGTCCTGTGGGGCAATGGATGCCCCTCTGGAGATCTTAGCCACCTTCTTTCTGACCACAGATCAATAACTAGGCTAAGTCACCGCACAGTCCACCAGGGCAAGCTGCTCCTGTGGAAAGGAAAAATCCAGATTCCAAAATAGCTCCAGGACACGGCCAAGGGCACCAGCAGGAAGCGGCTCAGGGTGGGGTGAATTTTGTGGTTGATTAGAAAGACTTTATCAAGATGAGAGCAGAGGCCCACACCCTGCCTAGGAACCCTGGGATGATTCCAACACACCATTTGGGTGGCTCCTGGAACTATAGAAAACACAGTGGCTCACACTCTCAGGGAATGCTGGGATTGTTCATGCAGGTGGTAGAAAAGATGATCAAAAGCTTCAAAGTGATCAAAACTCCCAAGGGAGTATTGTCTGCAAGGACTATGGACTGTAGAGGAGCCTCAAGGGAGAGAGATGAGCAACATCAGGGAGAGAGATGAGCAACATCTACCCACGCTTTTGAAGGTCTCTACCACAACCTGAAGCAGAATTGTGCCAGACTTCACCCTGAGGGGCCCATGAGTTAGTTAGCCTTATTTACAGCGCATGTGTGAGGGGTCACTGGCAGGAATGTGATCAACCCAGAGCAGCTACTGTGGAAAGTCATCATCCACCATGAATGATGGCTTCCCCAGAGCCACATAGGTGGAGCTCCCTCAGCGCCTCTCCAAGACCCCGAAACCATGTGCAGTTGAAGCAGAATTGCACACAGATGACAGGGAGGGGCAGCTGGATACTTAAGAGTCCAGTGACAGCCCCCCATGAGGGAATGTTGTCCATCCCACAGGTGAGAAGATAAGACCACCTCCCCCATGAGGGAATGTTGTTCATCCCACAGGTGAGAAGATAAGACCACCTCCCCCATGAGGGAATGTTGTTTATCCCACAGGTGAGAATATAAGACCACCACCCCCAATGAGGAAATGTTGTTCATCTCACAGGCGAGAATATAAGACCACCCCCAAAATGAGGAAATGTTGTTCATCCCACAGGTGAGAATATAAGACCACCACCACAATTCAAAGCCAAACTTAAAGCAAGCTTTAATTAAATACTGGCCAGGTTGATGGACTCTCTGGCCAGGTCTATCTCCAGATTTTGAGAAAATGGCTAGAAGTCACTCACACCTTGCAGAGGCTTAAAAAAGCAACCCCACAAAGTCACTGTATTTCCCATCAGGTCCAATCAGGGGTAAGCATGTATCCTGACATATTTCCGCCCACCTACATGTGATCAAGCACATCTGAGCAGATGGGTCAAACAAACTTGTTTAGCGGAGTGAAAACATAAACAGCCTCTAGCATTTAACTTTGGTTCTCACAATTTCAACAGCCCACAGGGCTGTTCCAGACTGAGGTTTGCAACCAGGCACAGCTGATCCGATGCAGATAGTTGCTGTTTTGTTCAAAGGACACCATTCTACAAGAAAGGGTACATATACCTGCTGAGTTTCATACCCCCAGACAAATAGCTGAGGTGCCTATTTAACATATCAAAGCGGACCTGGCTGCCAGGTTCTCTGAGCATCCCTCAGTCCCTACCTGTTACAAGATAAGGCTGGCATACCTTGCCCTCTATCCTGAACTCTCCAGCCCAGGGGCTGAGCTGCCCTTTCCCCAGAAAGCTCTTTCCTATATAATCCAGACATTTTGGTTACCCGCCACTTTTTGTACCTTTGCCTCCTGGCTGCTGCATTGTCCCCTCTTTATCCTTCTCTCCCTCTCCCCCCACCCCCATGGCTCAGGGTCATGACTGTTGTAGACTATTGTTTTAAGATGTGTTACATTTGTTTATGCTGTGGAACATTTGTTTAATGATGCAAAGATGTGTTGCGTTCTTTTATGTTGCATTTGTTTAACTTGGTGAAGCTGTGTTACTTTGCCTGTCCAAAACACCTGATTGGTCTAATAAAGAGCTGAATGGCCAATAGCAAGGCAGGAGAAAGGATAGGCGGGGCTGGCAGGCAGAGAGAATAAATAGGAGGAGAAATCTGGGGAAGAGGGATCCAGGAGCAGGATAAAAAGGAGTGTGAAAAGAAGGGGCCAGCCACATACCTAGACACAGAACAAGAAGGAAAGAGAAGAAATAAAGAAAGGTAAAAGGCCAGAGGCAAAGGGTAGATGGGATAATTTAAGAAAAGCTGGCAAGAAACAAGCCAAGCTAAAAGGCCGGGCATTCATAAGTAAGAATAAGACTCCTTGTGTGATTTATTTGGGAGCTGGGTGGTGGGCCCTCCAAAAAGCCAAAAGAGTACAAAACAGCCAACAACACATAACCACTCTGGACTCTATCTGTGTTGCACGAATCCTAATTAATAAATTAATTAATAATCTTAATTTTTAAAAAAAACCTGGAGACAGATGTCAGGGTGAAAGCTGAGAGATCAGAGAAGCAGAGCAAGACACAGCTACTACCTCTTACCTCACTAACTCCTCAAAGAGTGCGAGTTCCTGTCTCCTCTCACCTTATATTCATTTCTCTGCCTAGCCATATCACTTCCTGTCTCAGCCTTCCTAGTGCTGGGAATGAAGGTGTGTGGTCCCAAGTGCTGGAATTAAGGTGTGTGTCACCACTGCCTGGCTCTGTTTCTCTTTTAGACTGGATTAATCTCATGTAGCCCAGGGTGGCCTTGAACTCACAGAGATCCATCTGGATCTCTGCCTCTGACTGGAGAGTGCTAGGACTGAAGGTGTGTGCTACCACTGCCTGAACTCTATGGCTAGCTCTGTCCTCTGATCTTCAGGCAAGCTTTATTTCCTAGATTACAAACACTATATCACCACACCTCTGATGTGTCTGCCGCTGGTTATGCTCTCCCACATCTCTTTAATAGACTTTTTCTTCCACCATACCCAGGAGCTGTCATGTTGTTTTCGTTCTTTTTTTCTATTCAACACAAAAACAAGGAGTATGCCGAGGTATTGCTGAGAAGTCCTGAGTTGTTTCTCCTCTGTCTACAAGGATCTGAGGGATGCTCTCAGAGAACCAGGCTTGATGACTCCCATGAGATGGGACCCCTGGCAGTATGGCAGATATCAATACTTTACCACCAGGACTAGGCTCATCATGAGAGCAAGCAACCAGAGTGTGGGCCCACACTGAGTGATGGTGATTGGTAGACCCTCATCCTTCAGTCAGCGAGGCTTCTGATCCACCTCTGTGATCAAAAGAAATAATGAGTGGAAAATTACAAGGCCTAAGGAAGTTTCTACAAGGAGTCCAATCCCTTTCATAGCTTCTGAACCAAAGCAGTTTTCATACCCAGAACCCACACTCATACTCAGAAACAACCTTGCAACATGGTGCTGTATTCAAGTATGCTCAGTATAGACCTTCCTGATGCCTCCCTGAACAACAAACAGGTGGCTATCTTCTTAGTAGACTGTCCATTCAGAAGGGGCAAAGAGCAAATACTTGTGTATCCAAGAGTGTTGGGCACTAGAGTCAAGTAGCACAGTGTGGGGGATCCAGACAAACTTTCCCATCAAGATAGTGGACATGGGGTCAGTGATCAGTGGGTTTGGGACCAGATCATTCTCATAGGAGCTCCACTGGCTCTGTAGACCTACCCTGTGTTGTCTGTCTGCTTCTAACTCAGTCATGGCCAAAGGAATGCTGAAAACATTCCCAGTCCTCACTAGCTGCTGAAGCAATGGGCTATCATGGTCTTGTAGAAGGCTGAGCTGTGTTATCGGGTCATGCCCACCCATGTCTCAGATGGTGAAGTGTATGCATCCGTTCCCTCCTGGGGATAATGGCAGAGATCATCCACATATTAATGACTTGGCATGGAGTGGATGCTGGGGGGCCATTAGCCCCCAGCAGACTCTGGCTGCTTTCTGTGAATAGCCTCTAAGTGGTTACCCTGGAGACCTTCTTAATTAATCTAAATCCTTCCCACACAGCTGCAGTCTTTCACTGGCCCAGAGAAGCTGCCTTTCCTGAAGGTTTGGCCCAAGGCCTTTCTCTATCTAGTGGACTTACCTTTCTATATGGTTTCCTGGTGGTATTGATCAGCATCTGTGTGCCTTCAAGTGTCAGGCAGACTAGTCCTATGAGCCTAATCTCTTCTTGGAGGCTTTCTATTCATCCCAAACCCAATATGACCAAAATCAAATACCCTCTTCCATCACAAGCACGACTAGGTCTATGTGACATTCTTGTTTGATTAGGACCTTGCAAATACTTGGTTGTGCAAGCCAGAAATCTAAGGGTTGCCATGACCCCTGATTCTGCTTCGCTCACCTCCAATCATCCTTGGAGCCTGTTTCATTAAATTATCTCTCTCATCTATCTACACCTTCCTCTGAGCTATGGTTATCTCAGCAGTGCTGGGAGACGGCAAGCAGTGGCCTCCCAGCTGCTCTCTTACATCTACACATGGCCCATCCATCTATCCTCACCACCTCAGCAAGAGCAATCTCTTCAAAAGGCAAATCTGATTACTTCATCCCACTGTAGCTGACGTGACCTCTAGGGATCCTAACTCATGGCAATCACACCCATTGCTGTCACTTCCCACACTTAACTTGAGCTGATATGTGTGACCAGTAGATGGAGTATCACCTCCAAGACTGAGTAACACAAACATCCTGCATCCATCCTGGGTGTGCAGAACTGACAAGGCCCAAGGAGAGGCCCCCAGAGAAGAGACCACAATATCCCTTTGCCCATGAGATTGTAGAAGTGGATCTCAGCCACAGTCACACCTGAGATGGTGACAGGCCTAGCAGACAGCTTCACTGTGGCTTTATGAGGACCCTGAGCCTGAAACAGTCTTCCTCACACCTGGGTTCCGACTTGCTAACCATGGAAGAGGCTGTGCTTATGTGAAGCTACCAAGTGTGAGGGGTTATTTGTACACAGCAATGAATAACCAGCACATCACATTTATAGTTTAAAAGTGAAATGTCGTCAGTCTCATGTTTTTAAACACTTGGTCCTCAGCTGATGGTTCTGTTTGGGAAGGCTATAAAACCTGGAAGATAGCCGGGTGGTGGTGGTGGTGGTGCACGATTTTAATCCCAGTACTCGGGAGGCAGAGCCGGGTGGATCTTTGTGAGTTCGAGTCCAGCCTGGGCTACCAAGTGAGTTCCAGGAAAGGTGCAAAGCTACACAGAGAAACCCTGCCTCAAAGAACAAAACAAACAAGCAAACAAACAACCTGAAGGATGTGGAGCCTGGCTGGAGAAGATGAAACACGAGGTAGGAGAGGGGAGGGGCGACCGAGGGGAGGAGGAAGGGATAGGATGGAGACTAAGAAAGGCTGTCTTAACAATTCATAAGAGAACAAGTGGGAGGTAGTGAAGACAGGAGGCAGGGGTGGTGTCTTAGGTTTCTATTGCTGTGAGGAGACACCATGACCACAGCAACTTGTATAAAGAAAAAACATTTAATTGGGGTGGCTTGCTTACAATTTCAGAGGTTCAGTCCATGATCATAGCAGGGAGCATGGCAGTGTGCAGGCAGACATGGTGCTGGAGAAGTAGCTGAGAGACCTACATCTTGCAGGCAACAGGAAGTTGACTGAGACACTGGGTGGGGGAAACCTCAAAGTCTGTCCCCATGATGATACATTTCCTCCAACAAGGCCACACCTTCTCCAACAATGCCACAGCTCCTAACAGTGCCACTCCTTTTGAGGTTATGGGAGCCAATTACACTCAAACTGCCACAGGTTGCAACTGTTTGGTGTGAGTAGCCTGCCAGTTGTCTTTTGACTCCTCAGCCAACCACCACTGGTTTCTAACTCCTGGAGTCTGCCATTTCTGTCTGTCTGTCCCCACTTGGCCTTTCATTTTAACCCCCCCCCCCTTTTTTTAGTGGCCTCCATTTCCCTTATTTGAATTTTCCTCTAAGCCCAACCCATTTCCTAAAAGCCTGAAATCCTCATGGAGTCATTGGTCTCAAGACCTTGTGGGTGATGGCTCTGCCTCCTCCCTGGGTCTTGGAACAGTCAGGGTTCTGTAGGAACTGGTGGTGTTGAAGGGCTGACATCATGGAGGGGAGGGAGAGTTCCATCCTGGCTCCTCTCCTCCTGCGCTCAGAGCACTTGCTGGCTGGATGGCTGGATGGCTGGAGTGTGCCAGGCTTTGCAAACAACTCAGTCTTCAAGCGAGATGTGAGCTGGAGCAGAATCGGCCTGTCGGGAGGGGTCACAGGGAGCTGCCCTTCTCCTGGAAGCTATGTCACATATGTGCACAGAGGTATGGCTGTTTTTAGATAGGCCAGCAGCAGGAATCTGAGAGGCAAAGTCCCCACTCCCTGGACACAGCAACTTCCGGGCCAACTGAGCTTGGGCCATTTCCCAGGGAGGAAGGTGTGTTGCTCTAATTTTGAATGGTCTTATAGTAAAAACCTGGAGCCAGAGCTTGGGGTTAATGCTGGAAGATCAGAGAGACAAAGGAGCAAGCCACAGCCACGTCTCACCTTGCCAACTCCATGAATCCTCTGACTGAATGTCTGAGTCCTCAGCCTAAAGGGGTCCAGACAAAAAGTGTTTCAGCTGAAAAGGGCTTTAGCTCCTGTCTCCTCACACCTTATATACCTTTCTCAGCCCTTCCTAGTGCTGGGATTAAAGGCCTATGTGCTTCTCAAATACTAGCAGCAGAGGCATGAGATCTCAAGTACTGGGATTAAAGGTGAGTGCCACCACTGTCTGGCTCTGTTTCTTTTCTAGACTGAATCAATCTCATGTAGGTCAGGGTGGCTTTGAACTCACCCAGATGGATCTCTGCCTCCTGAGTGCTAGGACTAAAGGTGTGTGCCACCACTGCCTGGCATCTGTTTAATCTAGTGGCTTGTTCTGTTCTCTAATCTTCAGGCAAATTTTTTTAGGGTACACATATATCACCACAGGGGGGGAGGCTTAGTGGGTGTCTGACTCCAGCAACAGCTTTGAAAGGGAGTGGCTGTGGTTTCCAGATGAAAACTGAAAACTCACCAACACAGATTCTGAGAAGATGGTTCACAGTGGTTCTGCCATGCAAGTCTAATGGCTTGAGTCCAGATCCCCAAAACTCACGGAAAAGCTGGACATGGTAACAGAAGTGTCAGAAACCCCACAGGCCGGTGAAGAGACAGGAGGATTCTACAGCTTAAGGCCAGCTAGCCTTAAAATAAAAATAAAAAACAAAACAAAACAAAAAAGAAAAAAACAAAAACTCCAGCTACCAACATAGTATTCTGGGTGAACCACATTCATATGTTAAAGACAAGGCAGGGAGAAAGTCCAGGCTGCCCCTGGGGCAGGACTGAGCTCCCAGAGAGCTACTCGACTCTTCCTGTGCTGACCTAGCACTTCAAGAAGATTTTTCTTGGTTCTTTAGAACCCTGGCACTCAGTTCATAAAGTGCCTAATGTGCACAAAGCCCTGGCTGTAATCTCCAGCATTACAGACAAGGTGGGGTGGTGCAGGCCTGTAATCACTGCACTTGAAAGGTGGAAACCAAAGGATCAGGAGTTCAAGGTCATCCTCCGCTACACAGTGAGTCTGAGGCTGGGTCTCAAAACAAAACACAAACAAACAAACAAAACTGGTTTGTTGCCCAAAGGCTGCACTGGAGACCCACCCTTCTGATTTTTCTAGGATAGTACTTGTGTTATAAACTTGTTTGTTTGAGGTTTTGCTCCAGGGAATCAGAACCTGACACCACACTCCCTGCCCTTCTTTGTGCTCCCTGCCTGTACAAGAGGAGAGCTGTCCCTCTGTTGGTGCTCCCTGCCTGCACAGGAGGAGAGCTGTCCCTCTGTTGGTGCTCCCTGCCTGCACAGGAGGAGAGCTGTCCCTCTGTTGGTGCTCCCTGCCTGCACAGGAGGAGAGCTGCCCCTCTGTTTGCTCAGCCTACAAGGCAGGAGGGAGATCAAATGAGGATCTAATTGACATGTCCCAGCCTGTTCCCATTTAGATATATCTCCCTCTGATGCTTGAAAGCATCTCAAAAACCTCTTCTGTGGATGATTCTCAAGGACCCTCGCAGGGAGAGATGAGTCCTTAACTGTAATGGGAGTGGGCACCGGTCCAGATTCATAATCATTCTACCTTCTACATTGAATGTTGAATCCAGGCAGGGTTGAGGCTCTGGTTTCTTACACTTAAGATCCTAGGAGCAGAACCAAACCAAGAAGGGTAAGGAAAGGAAGCCCTCGTTCCTCACTGTCCCAACAATTACAGCTGTGGGGCCTTGTGGCACATGCTTATATCCCCAAGACTTGAGAGGCTGAAGCAGGAGGATTGAGAGCTCAAAGCCAGCTAATGCTACAATGGTGAGTTTGAGACCAGCTGGGGGCTATACAATAACACTGTCACAAAACAAACATGTTTGTCCCCTGGAACGTGGTTGGTGTTCAGAAGAGAGCTTCTGGTAGTTGCTGGGCACAGGAATAGAGCATTGAAAATGTCTTCTTTGAGAATCTCAATATTTCATTTTAGCTAATTCTAATTCAGTAATGAATAATTGATTATTTAATTTCATCTTAAGTAGCCACACGTGGCGTAGCTGCATGCAAGGCAGCAGAAGCCATGTGTTTATAAAGGTGATTCGTTAGGAAGAGGAAGGAAATAGAAGAACATAATGTGAGCATGTGGCCAAGATTGGCATCTTTCCTGAGCAACCTTAATGAATTTTCTGGAGAGCGGAGGAGCCGAGTGATAGTCACTCATGAAAGAACACACATGTGGCTATGGCTGGAGAGCCCTCACTAGCGGACTTCTGAAGATCTGTCATCCACACAAAGGATGATGTATTTTATTTCAGTCGATTTACAGCACAGAAATGGGCAATCACCTGTGTGTTTACTCTCCTCCTCACCCTCCTTGTGTCTGTGTATGTCAAGGCTGGTGTGTGTGACTATCAAAGGTTAAGCCTTTGGGATGTATAAATTTAACAGACTCCACAGCTTACACCAACCCAAAAGCTCAGAATGCCATCAGGTAGTACCTGAGACATGTAGCTGAGCTTTCCCTGATTTGCTATAAACAACCTACCTGACATTTTCACTAATGTACTTTCAAAACTGCCTTGGCTTACAACTTCCTTTTGCTCAGTTTTCCTAAAACCCTTCCTACATTACAACATGTTATTTGAGGTGACCAGAATCTCTCTTCTCAGACTATGTTCAATGTGAAGACTATTCTTGCTTGTCAGCTTGACAAACCTAGGAAGAGGGAGCCTCAATTGAGAAATTGCCTCCATCAGATTGGCATGTGGCATGTCTATGAGATATGTTTTGGGTTTTTGTTTTTGTTTTTTTGGGTTTTTTGTTTGTTTGTTTGTTTGTTTTGGTTTTGGTTTTGGTTTTTTGTTTTTTTGGTTTTTTTTTTTTTTTTTTTCCGAGACAGGGTTTCTCTGTGTTGTTTTGCACCGTTCCTGGAACTCAATTTGGAGACCAGGCTGGCCTCGAATTCATAGAGATCCACCTGCCTCTGCCTCCTGAGTGCTGGGATTAAAGGTGTGTGCCACCACCGACGGGTGAGACATGTTCTTGATTGCTAGTCGATGCAGAAAGGTCAAGCCCACCGTGGGTGGTGCCATCCCCAGGATGGTGGTCATGGGTTGTAAACAAAGCAGGCTGAGCATAAGCCAGAGGAAGCAGGCAAGTAAGCAGCATTCCTTCATGGTCTGCTTCACTTCCTGCCTCCAATTTACCTTTGGTTATGGTGTTTGCCACAGCAACAGAAAGCAAGCAGGAAAGTCACCCACATTTGGCTTGACATTAGCCTGTCTCTTACTCTTCCTAAAGAGAGAGCTGCTGGGCGATGGTGGCACATGCCTGTAATCCCAGCACTTGGGAGGCAGAGCCAGGCAGATCTCTGCAAGTTCGAGGCCAGCCTGTGCTACCAAGTGAGTTCCAGGAAAGACACAAAGCTACACAGAAAAACCATGTCTCGGAAAAAAAAAATAAATACAGATGGTTACTGTCACAGTGTTGGTACCATTTCCTGTTACTGGGTTGGGGATTTAGCTCAGTGGTAGAGCTCTTGCCTAGCAGGCGCAAGGCCCTGGGTTCGATCCTTAGCTCAAAAAAAAAAAAGAAAAGAAAAGAAAAGAGAGAGAGAAAGAGAAATAGAGAGAGAGAGAGAGAGAGAGAGAGAGAGAGAGAGAGAGAGAGAGAGCGCGAGAGCTATGTTTTGGATAGATACCTATGAAGTGAGATAATACAAACCAACAAAAACTGAACAAATATATGGTCTTTGTATGCATGGACTCACAAACTTGTGACATTATTCTTATGATGCCAAAGAGAAACACAAGACACTCTGGTCTAGTGAGCAAGCATTGCAGAAATTAGCCTTCTTGCCCCAGGGCCCTGTGATGTGGGACTCTGTATCCGTTACCTCAGTCCCTGAACATACCAATAAACTTTGATGTGAGGAAAACCAGACTCTAGGAAGTTTGGACTGTAATGTTTACATTTGTTTAGTTGCAGCTCACAAGCTCCCCTGGAACTCCCAGACACATTCTGAGGACTGTGGCTTCCAGCATTTCAGAATACCTTCAGACACCCATCTTTCATCCTGGGGAGTCTTTCCTGTAGCTTTTGGAAATTTGTGATTGCTGTTTGCAAAGCACATCTACAGAGTGCAGTGCAGTTAAGATCTCACAAAAAGTGATAGGTAGTGAGGCAGAGCTGAGTCATCTGTGATGGACAGCGTAGGCGTTGCTTCCATTACGTTTAAATACCTTCTTTATATTGGTTTTATTTATGGGTACGTACACCGGCAAAGAACAGCTATTAGGGCTGTAAATTGCAACTGATATGGAGATTGATAGCCTTAAAAATAGTCCTTGAGGGAGTTTGGGGTCTGGTTTAACCATCTTGGAAATGTCTCTCCTCCAACATTCACAGGCGTGCTAAAATTTATAAACCTGTGCTCACACTGCCCACGTGGCTCCCAGAGGCAGGACTGGAAATTGGTCCCAGAGTCCAATGTCTGAGAAGAGCTTCTCTGTGACATTCTGGGTGTCACCATAACACATTGCCTGAGGGTTATGGAAGGTAGACTCAGAGCTGGGTCCTGGGGCTCAAACCATCAAAAACAGTTATCATCTTCAAGAAGGGCCAATAGGGGAGAGGGTCACTTCCTTCATACTGGCAGGAGAGAAGGGAAGGGATGGAGCTTTTTCACACACAGGCTCTGCAGGCCATCAAGACCTTGTTAAATTTCAAGGAACTTTTCAATTCTGTTTTTAATCACAACTGCTATTAATCCAGCTGAACGCATACCTGTGACTCCAGGATTCAGGAGCTAGAAACAGAAGGATCACGAGTTCAAGGCTTGGCTACCTAGCAAGTTAAAAGCCAGCCTGAGCCTCATGAAAGCCCCCATGGTCTTGAAAAGTATATCAACAACCCAATCATGAAGTTACATCACACAAAAATATATTTTAAAAGCAAAGTTAATTCTTGCTGAAACCTCTGATTATGGCACCGTTAATAGGCAGGGCCTAGCTGGTAAAAGCAGGTCACTGAGGACAGACGTTTGAAAGATCTATCCAGCCTCTAGTCCCAGACAATCTCTACCTCCCAGCCCACCATCATGTGAGGAGGCTCAGCCATGTGCTCCCTCTGCCTTGCCTTCCCTGGCTTTGATTGACAGAGACCCTCCACTCTTTTTTTTTTCTTTTTGGTTTTTTGAGACAAGGTTTCTCTGTAGCTTTGGAGCCTGTCCTGGACTAGCTCTGTAGACCAGGCTGGCCTCGAACTCACAGAGATCCACCTGCCTCTGCCTCCCGAGTGCTGGGATTACAGGCGTGAGCCACCACCGCCCGGCACCCCTCCACTCTTAAGTTGTTCCTGTTCAGTGTTTCTGTCACAGTGACACAAAGGTCAGTAACATGGAAGTCAGGCAACTTTATCAACCTGAGCATTCTCTTGCAGAGGTTAGCTGAGCTGAGCATGGCTTTCAAAAGGCTCTGTAAGGCCTTCACACCTGTTTCCCTGGTCTATGGCCTTTAGGTTTTGGATAGAGGGGACAGGGGTCAAGGAAGACTCCACAGTTTGCCTGGAACTGTTTGTGACAGAAAACTACGTCCCATGGCGCTCTTTTTTCCTTTAAACTGTGGTCAGATTCTTATCAAAATGAGTTGTTCAAAAGAGTTCATTCGTAGTGGAAGTTAACAGGCAGATAAGCAATTTCTTCCTTTATTTTCCTGCCCTTCTCTGATATCCCAAAGGTAGAATTCAGACCGATGTAAATCACCGAGCATTACAGACTCCACTGCAAGCTGGAGATTGGAGAGGACATGAGAAAGTGCTTACTATGGCAGGCCCTGTCTTCCCTAGCTGGAGTCACCTAATTAGGTGGCTGCTGGAGTCCATTTGCCAGACCGCCTGTGGTGAGCGTCATGTAACCGAAGCATGGAGCTATATGGTCCATGCAGCAAATTTCCATCCAGTCTTAACAATGAAATAGCCTTGACGCCCACATGGCTCTACCTCTCATGGGTATGAGTGGCTAGGTTTAAATATGAAATATCACTGCCCTGTCTTGTTTTCTGATGACCAGTTGACCTACAGAACTCTCAGCCAACCTTAATCCAAATGAGACCTAAATTAGACCAGCAGCTCCCTTCCTGTTGATCTGATGACCTGGAGTGTCCACTTTCCCCTCAGGCTTAATAACAAATATAAAATATATGAATGGCTACAGTTGCATCAATTAAAGTGAAGATGGCTTGCCCATTTTGACCCAATGTCTTTTTTATGTTTGATATACTTTCTTAATTAAAAAGTACACTATGATCAGAATTGCAGCATTAGGTGGTTTTGTATGTATGAAGGCTGGGGACAACTCTTCACGGTACTTAAGCTTAGTGAGTCAGGCTTTCCTTATTTTCAACACAATAAGCCAGGGATGGAAGGGACACCTTTTGGTGCTAAAGTTGACCTTGGCATCCGACTCCAGGACTTTTGAAGTTGCTGAAGGGAGCCTGGAGATCAAGTCTTCTTTACAAGCAGAGAAGATCTTTCTTCTTCCTGTCTAGCACCCTCCAGAGCATGTCACTGCAGAGAACAAGATCACTCTAAGGCTATGGCCATGGGCCCTGCTCCTGAGAATGGTGTTAGCTGTCAGTCCCTGGGAAACGAAACCACCTCAGAGCCCAATCTCTTGTCTCTAGAAACCATCTTTCTCAGATGTTTAGAGTTGTTGGCTCAGTTACATCATCTCTTAGGAGAGTTTCCTGACTGTCTGTCTCCTCAAACCTCTCCATTGTCACGTCAGCACTCGCCCTCACGACCTCCTTCACCACACACAATGTTGTCAGAGGTCACCTTCCTTATCCATCACTTACTTACTCCAGGTCGATTTCTTATGACTTCAACACAAGCTCACAGATAGTGGGACAATCCCTTGTTATCATCTTGGATCCCAGGGCCTTGAACAGAGGTTCCACTCAGCATGTTTGTGAGAGGTATTTATTGAACTATCAGGAACATCTGTGAATTTCAGTGCAAACATGGGCTCCAACCAGCCTTGCCTGGACCATGCCACAGGGAGAGAAGCAGACTGTAAACATGTTCTGGCGTCCAGTTCTGGGCCTCTCTATGCTTCCCAAGTCCTGCCTCTCTGGGAACCCTATCCCAGCACTCTGAGAACCACAGATTCCATGAAGGTTAGATGAAGACAGAATCTCTTCTGAGGTCCCCTGAAAGAATACAGTGGGGATGGTTCTTTTTTCTCCTTAGTCTTTTATTGTGTGTAGCCACATACTTATGGGTGATTACATGTTTGTGTATGTTCAGGTATGATGTGTATGCATGTGTATGTTCCTGTGCACAGATGATGATGAGTGATGAGTGTATGTGTGTGTGTGTGTGTGTGTGTGTGTGTGTGTGTGTTTGTATGAGTGCATGTGACTGAGTGCCACAGAGTGCATGTGGGGGTCAGAGGACAGCCTTGGGTATCAGTCTTTGCTTTCCATTGTGTGGGGGGCATTACAGATAAGCCTCCCAGTTTGCCATAGGAGTACAGGAAGTACAAGTATGGGCTGCTGAGTCTGAGCATCTGAACTAGAAGTGTTACACTCCGACAGCAAGCACTGTGCCCCCTTGAACTATCTCCCCAGAACAAGATTGCTTCTTAACGTGACTGTAGACAGAAATGGTCCAAACTCAAACCTGAAGTCAAGGCTGTAACCACCATCAGCATGGCACATGCTGAGATTGCTAAATGCCATGGTGACTGGTCAGAGCCTCTCTCCATGTTCCCTAGACTCTGTTTCCCCCCTAACAGTGGCTGGCCAGAAGGGCTCTCAGGAGGTGACATGTTGCTTGCAGGGTTCTGAGACTCAATAGCCAGAAGAATATAGCAGAATTGTGGGGAGTGAATCATGCTTCCTTCTCTAACTGGCCGTGTGACCCTGGGCAAGCTCCTCGCCCTCTCTCAGCCTTAGGTTCTCATTTTTGTGACGTAAACTCTCACTGGCACACAAGCTGCTTAGGGATGTTGTAAACGAATGAACACCAGTCATGCCGTCAGCACAGAGGAGTATGCCAGGTGCCTGTAAGTTCTTCCTTAGCTGGTACGTCCACCCACGGGGAATTTGCTGTCTAGGGGAGGAAAGGATGGTTAGAGTAGCATGGAGCATGTACAGTAAAGGCCTAGTGAACATTAGTGACTGGAACCTGGGACTGAGGGAGGTTTCAGAGAGACTCTCAGCATGAGATTTAGGCTGCCACCTTGTAACACAAACAGCTGTCTTCCCGAGTCTGGGGACCATCGACTGTGTTGAATAAAACCTATAGATCAGTGACTATGTGTCCTGACCAATGTTTATGATAATCTGGCAGCTACAGAAAGGCACCTTGGGGTTCCTTGCCAACACAGAATCCATTCTTCTCAGCACAGTGATGTTGTTGCTGTACGAATTTACATTAGGTTGTTTCACTGGTTGATACATGGAGGCTTTGGCCAGGAGCAGGAAGCTACTGGAAGTCTTACCTTCTTCTCTATATCCTTGCCTTCTTGGGACTGTCCTTGAAGTCTCAAATCCAACCTTAACTCTGTTGGCCCACAAAGGAAGAGGTTAGGTAGAAGGTGAACATAATGCATGTAAACCACTCTCTCCCTGCCTGGGACTGGGGGCTGCACACCAACCTCCCTGCTCTGCTCCCCTTCCCTGGGTGGTGCAGGACTCTGTAGCTCACAGGTGCGGCTGGGGCTGCTTTCCTTCCCGTCAGGGTTCCATGTGTGGCTGCCAGTACATCAGGGTGGGAGAGGTCACATCTCTGGAATTCCTTTCCGTTTTGAGTCAGAGGAGCCTGCAACTGTTGGCTCCCAGGGCTTGGAGCCAGAGTTAAAGAGGAGCTTTGATCAGGCTTTTGTGGTCCCTCCTCCTGGAGAAAACATCTGAGGGCAGCCGGGTTGCTAAGACCATATATCCACCCCATGTATACACATATTTGTTTGTTATGGAACTTTCCTGGGGAGATATGAATGGCATCAGTTCATCTGAGATAGAGGGGACATCAGCAAACCAAAGAGAAATGTTCAAACAAGACTGACCCAGTGAGTTTGTTCACAGGAGCATGGGCTGCTCAAAGACAGCCACGCTGAATGCAGTCCCAGACCAAAGAACTCTTTATTTCATATATAATGGTGACTGGTATCTTGGGGAGAGGAGGGATTGTGTGAGGATATCGGGGAGTCCTGTGTCTTCTAAGCCTGGTGAATTCTTCCTAGTCCTCCATATAGGAACATTAACAGGCCAGATCTCATAAAGGTCTTGTGTAGGTGATCACAATTACTCTACTTCAAGATGGAAAGGGTCCCATCCAGTAGAGAGACCATCTGCATTACAAGGATATAGTGTTATTATAGTGCATATATACACATGTATGCATGCAATATATATTGTTATAATATATGCATTGTATTACACAGTGTGTATTTACATGTGATATATTGCTGTGGGATAACCCTTCTGTACACTGTGAACATATATTACTCTCATTAGTTAACAAAGAAGCTGATGGTCCATAGCAAGGCAGAACAAGGCTAGGCAGGAAAGCCAAACTGGAAATGCTGGGGGAAGAAGGGTGGAGACAGAGAGACACCAGCCAGCCACCAAGCAAGCAGGACATGTAGAAATGAGATAACAAGCCACGAGCCACATGGCATAATGTAGATTAATAGAAATGGGTAAATTTAAATGTAAGAGCTAGTTAGTAATAAGCCTGAGCTATTGGTCAAGCATTTATAAGTAATATAAGCCTCTAAGCAGTTATTTGGAAACTGGCAGCAAGAGAGAAACATCTGTTTACTACACACACACACACACACACACACACACACACACACACACACACACACATCTATTTCACTTATATACACCCTGCTATATAGTCCCCAAAGTTCAAACCTTAGAAACCTGGGCCCCAGAGAGAGGTGGAATCTTCAGGAGGTGATCAAGGCACAATGTCTCCTCCATTCCTCTATTAACAAAACAACAGGTTGTCACAGGACTGGCTTGGTTAGGACCTTTACTTCCTCTGGCTGGCTTGCTGTGTCTGTGTCTTTCCATGTGACATCCTTTGCTGTGCCATAATAGAGCTTGGCTGAGCAGAGTAAACATCGACACTATGCTTTCAGACTTGTTAGTCTCCAGAACCAAGGGCCAAATATTACTCTATCCCATATAAATTAATAAACTGCCCTTCTCAGGTACTCAGCCATAGTCACAGACACACCTAGTCTTGTAAACAAATATGTTATACATCTATGTTCTGGTCCAAATACTGAATGTTCTGGAAAGATGTCAGATGAAAAGATACCTAGGGGAATCATGAACGTCTGTCTGTTTGAAGGACTGTTGCCATGGCAGCTCGGTCCCCTTGGGCAGCCTCCTAATGAAGAGTTATTACTTCTTAGCTAAAACACATTGCAGGGAAGGATTAGTCATCAGCTTGCCGAGAGATACAACCAGTTATTTTTTCTTTTGATTGCTTTTGGATGTAAACACCCTGATCTATGTGTGACAATTCATGCCCACGTCTGACTCACTCACCCCCACTCTTTCGTCACCAAGCTAGCAAAGGAAGAGATGAGCACTCTCTATTGCCCCCAGGGACCCCTCAAACAGAAGCTGTGGGTGGCAACTCAGATGCATCCTGTGGCAAGAGGGTTTCAGGCCAGAAAGTCTCCATAAAGCTGATAGGCCCAGCTGTCTAGCAGTCACTCTGTCTCTGATGGGAATAAACCCTGGGCTCCTCTGAGCTCCGCATCAGAGCTCAGGTGCTGGAACGGTTGTTGTTTGCAAGAGCTTTTGGAGGAGGTGCCTACCTCCCTGCCCCTCAGGTCTGGCCACAGTCCTCTCCTGGTCCTGCTGTAGTTCAGGGCCAGCCAGGAGAGAGAAAAGGGAGGATTGGAGAGGCACTGAACCTTCCAGGCTTCTGAGCTGTGTGGAAGGCTTACATTTCCCTCTTGGGATCTGGAGATGTGTCTGATAGCTGAGACGCTTACACCCCTGTTTTTACTGCTGCTTCTCCGTTCCTGAGATGTCCTTGTCCTCCTCCTGCATCCCAGGCCTCAGGCCAGCCCCCTATGCAGACGAGCATCCCACTGCAACGTCCACAAAGGAAACCCACATAAGCACCCCACATACTTATGTGCTCCTGTGGGGATAAAAAACTTTAACTCCACAAACCCATATGAGTCATCTTTGATTTGTGGGAAAGATGTTCAGGCCATGTATTTGTCAGGCATAAAATATGTAAGGTAATAAACAATAGAAACAACTATAATAAATAATTAAGATGGTTTCTTCTGCTGCTCTGAACCCACAGGGTATGTGGAGAGAGAGTGAGAAACATCTCGGTTGTTTTCTCAGCCACCTTCTTCCAGTTTTCTTTCCATTGTTGTGATAAAACAGTTTGGCCAAGGGAGCTGAAGAGATGGCCCGGCAGCTAAGAGCACTAGTTGCTCTTACAGAGTGCCAGGGTTCGGTTCCCAGCCCCACATGGTAGCTCACAAACATCCAGTTCCAGAGGATCTGATGCTCTCTTCTGGCTTCTACAGGCACCAGGCAAGCACATGGTGCTCAGACATACAAGCAGGCAAATACTCATTCACATAAAATATCTAATATATATAATCTGATATCATTTCTATAGCTATATGCATTTTTACTGGCCAACAGCAACTTGGAATTAAAAGGATTTATTTGCCTTATACTTTCAGGTCACAATTTGTCACTGAGAGAAATCAGTGAAGGAACTCAAGCAGGACCCTGAAACAGAAACCACAGACTAAAACTCTACAGCACAGAGGAACCTGATCGCTGGCCTCACTCTCTGGCTTGCTTACTCTGGTACTCAGCTAGCTTGCTTATACGATCCAGGACTACCTGCCAAGGAATGGTTCATAGTAGGCTGGTCCTGCCTACATCTATTATCAAAGGACACAATCCCCCAAGACATGCCCATCGACCAATCTGATAAAGATAATCACTCAGTTTAGCAACGCAATGCAGCTCCCAACACTCATGTCACGTGACTCACACCTGGTATAACTCCAGCTTCAAGGGATGGGACTCCCTATTCTTGGCCTCTGTAGGCACTTGAACATACATAGGAATACCTACATACAGATCTACACATATCCACATACAAATAATAACTTGTAAGTTATTTTTAAAGATTTCCTTTTCCTGGGCACAGGAAAGGAAAAACTGAACTAGTATATAGAAAGAAAAAGTGTAGAAGCTGAGGCTCTGGCCAGCAAAAGGGACATCATCATGTCACTTAGCGCTAACGGGAAAATTTCATCCTCTTGGAGCTTTGGGGAAAGACTTGCTGGTAAGATCATTTGGAAAAGCCTTACAAGGCACAGAAGCTGCTGCCATTTGTTGGCTGTCTGTTCTCTGCCTATAAACTTTGCCTGATAAGAACTTTCAGGGTAGGGGCCCTAGATACTGTCCCTGCAGGTCTTTGGCTCATGCTCAAACAGCAAATCCTGTGAAACATAAGGAAATCAGTTGGTTCTTTAAAGTTAAAAGAGGGGGGGGATTTAAAATGTCATTTGGTGGATGGGTGAGTTTTCCCACAACCAGACACCTTGAATAAACTATATTATTTAGCAAATGTCCAAGGGGAGACAACCAAACAGATGTTTAGAGAGTGAAGAAAGAGCTGAAGATGTCTGGAACATAAAGACTTCAAGTCTAGGAAGAAAAAAATGGCTCTATGGATGACAGAGATTTAAAGGTTAAAGGACCTGGCTCACACAGAAAAGAAACAGTTTTGAAATTCACAGATTCACAGTGGAAATCACAGGTGAGCCAAGTCCAGGGCAGGTGTGAAGAAGAGTGGAAAGAAGGGGGAAATTCACCCTAGAAAATAAAGTAGAGAGGATTTGTTTTGTTTTATTAATGAATTTTTTAATGACATTGTCCACACCCCACCCCACCCAACCCCTGATAGCACACGAGCACAATGTCTGCTCTCTCAAGACCCATATGTCTTGTCTACCCCAAATAGCTCACACTTCTGATGCACTCTCTCTTGCAAATTACTAAGAGCCATGTTTGGCTCTGAGACTAGGCATCCCAACCCCTCCCAAGAAGTAGAACTGGTCCCTAAGGTCAGATCCAACTGTATAAAGTAGAAACGAATTGCAAGAGCAGCGTTTAAATTGGATTCGTTATTTGCTTGAGCAAATGCCTGGTGCGTTTTTTTGAGCTTCATTTCCGTTTTGTTTATCTCCAGAAGAAAAGATAATGAGACACAAAAGTCTGCAGCAGAGCTGAGGTGGGAGATGCTTGTATCAGAATCCTATCTGTCCACCTGGCCCCTCCGCTACCTCTGCAATATCCAATCCTCTGCAATCTCCACTCCATGGTGGCATTCACTACTTCTGCGAAGGTCAAGGTCAGGGAAAGAGAGTGTGTGCCTAGCCTTCCAGCTTCATGTTGGGCCTGGGGAAAGCATTCCTTTAAAATATTAATGCAGACACAACTCTGTTGGTCATATTCAGGAACATATTCATTGGGGACATGGGGACATTTGGGGGAGCAGCCAGATGCATTTAAACATGACAAGGGAGTGTGTCCCATCCATTCTGTAAAGTGTTGTTATAGGGACTCCAGCCTCATGATTAGAGCCACACAGAAGAGACTTTGTCCCCATTCTGTGCTGTAGGTCTAAGCCAGTGGCATTTCCAGTGACTGAGGAGTGGGCCTTCCCCACACACCAACAAGTCAGACTCTTGGAGCCTCCCTGGGGGCCAGTACACATTTTGCTAAGAGCCCAGAGGTGGAGAGATTGTGTCAGGCCCCGAACTACAGCAGGCTGTGCTGCCATGACAGCCTGGTGTAGGGAGTGGAGGCAGGGGGGTGGACCCTTGCAGTCCCCAGGCCCTAATGCATTGGTGGGACTGGGCTTTGATTTGCAGTGTGTCCATTGGTACTGTCTGTGCTAGCCCTGGTGTCAGGAGCCTCCATTGTTCCCCAGTTCCTATTGGCTTTTCCGGGAGAGACCAGAGAGAAACTGAAGACACACCTGATGGGAATGTCCGGGCTTTCAGGAGGGAGAAGTCCAAAGGAGCTCTGAGCCAGTCCAGCTGAAATCTGCTCCTGGGTTGTTTTCGTTTTTCTTTTTATTGTGTAGACCTGGCTAGCCTAGTCTAGAACTTGCTATGTAGACCAGGCTAGCCTCATAAAAATCTGCTTTCCTTTGCCTCCCAAGTGCTGGGATTAAAGTCATACACCACTAGGCGTGGCTGGCTTTTCTTTAAATTAAATATATCTTCTCCAAGCTCTTTCTTAATTCCTTTCTTCATTTTTACGCTGCTTTGTGGCCCTTCCTTCCTGCTTTGCCCTGTCTCTCTTCCATCCCTCCCTGCCTCTGCTCCTTCCTTCCATCTCTCTCCCTTCTTCCTCCACGGCTCCTCTCCTTTCTTCTCTCCTTCCTGCTCTCAGTCTTCCTTCCCTCATCCCTTCCCGATCCTATGTCCCCTTTCTTTAACCACCCTGGTCACTATACAAACACCCCGTTAAAGACTAGCCCCACAGTCAGTTTCACATGTCTTCCAATAGCTTTCCCAAAAGCAAGGCCGTGTTAATTAATCATATTAGTATGTCACCATCATATTAGTCACTTCTCTCTGTGGGGACTCAACATTCGGCCTTTGGGCATAAAGCACAGACAAGAAAGAGCCATGCCAGCCAGCCTCACAGGTACAGCTGCTATGATGTCATAGTGGGAGTGGCCATCAGGCCTCCTGGGCAGACCCAAAAGGCAGCCTCCACAAAGTATCACAGATCATGGGCCAAGAGCCTGGGCCTGGGTCAGGTGACCGTACTGACTCTCAGATGACCGAGCAGATTGGGCCTGTGGGTCAGAGTTGTGGTTAAAGGCTAGCGCATGCCCATGGAATGGCTACGGTGGAGGTACTGACGTCTGCCACGTCACTGAGATCCTGAACATCACAAGTGATGAGTTGTGGTCCTCTCCAGAGCCTTTGTGAGGGCTCTCTCTCATCATTTGTGAATTTATTTCTCATTCACTAGAGAAGAGTGGGGTTTTGTTTCCTTCCTCTAAAAATTTGCAGGGCATGGGCTATTTTTGATCACTTTATCTTAATCTCCGAAATAATCCGGATGTTCCTTTTTCCCACAGCACAGCCCATTCAATCAAGAGGTGTTTTTCGTTCTTTTGTTTTGTTTTTAAGTATTCTCATTATTCCTGGCTTCCTGTCCCACAAGGCCTCAATCCTTTCCTGGGCCATTTCTTTGTTTTGCATGTGTAGGTGTGTATTGTGTGTGTACCTGTGTGTATGTGTGGGAGCATATATATGTGTGAGTGCATGAACATTAGTGTACCAATGTGTGTGAGGGCCTGAGGATACTGGGACTTAGCCTCCGTTGCTCTCCACCTTGTGCCTTGAGGCAAAGTCTCTCAGTTGATCCCAGAGTTTTCTCGCACAGCAGATCCAACTAGCAGGCTCGCTCTGAGGCTCCCTGGTGTCTGCCATATGGGCACAGCTGGCTTTTCCATGGGTGCTGGGGGTACTCTCTAGTCCTCTGCTTCTGCTTTGTCCACTGAGCTGGGGAGGAGGCTGCTATCCTATGGTGTTGGCTCTGGACATCCTTTCACTCTCCTGCCCATACTAAACATGCCCGAGTTCTGCTGCTGTATCATCTTTTTGCTGGAAATAGCTAGAAAAGTTTCAGTCTCATGCACCTGGACGCTAACCAGCACCAACGTCTCAGGGCTCTGTGTCCGGGGTCTGTCTGTATAAATTCAACCACTTACCTCCCAGTTGTCAAAGCCCTAAGATTCTGTCAGCCCAGCTTCTTGAATCTACTCAGATTCCTAAGACTAGTGACCCACAAAACCCCTCATGCCTTCTGCTGCTGTTGGAAGCTAAAGGCCATCAAAGGTCCATTGTCAAAGGCCTGTTGGGTAGAAACTCTCCCTACTAACCATTTGCAATTCCAATATGGGAGACAGAAGAATGGAAAGTTCCAGTCCAGCCTGTACAACGTAGGGAGTCAGTCTTGTAAACCACACAAGTTCTACCCTAGCCTAGCTAGGCATAGATGACCATCCCTACTTCATCTGTTTATAAGAATTTTGTCTGTTAGAGTGTCATGCTACTTAAGAGTTGAGGGACTTCCTTTTGCCTCAGTCATTTTTAGAGACAGTTTTTCCTTTTTGGTCTTCAAGGCCTCCTAGGCCTTGTGTTTGTGCCTGTCTATGGCTTAGAAGTACTTTTTACATTTAAAACGCTCAGTGTGTATGTGGGGGCGATTAGGAGGGAGGAGACAGCGGGAGCTCCCTTCCACACCGGAGACCCAGTTCTTCTCAGAACCCTTTCAAGATTGATGCGTACTTTGGGACAGTGACAGGTTAGTTTGTCCCTTGCAGGTCCTGAACCCTGGTGGGATTAGGATAGGGATGGGTCCTTGGAGAGCAACTAGAGAGGGGCAATGAAAAGCAGGGCCAGCTGTAGAGCAGCAGTAAGAGGGAGGTCAGCAGGGCTATGGGCCCTGAGGTAGAGCCTTCCCTTGTTCAGATTCTAGTGAGGTTTGCAAGTGCCTACCAGTAACCACTTCCTCAGGGTCGCTATATGCTGTAACATATGTGTGGAACATGACATCCACAGAACACAGGACTGTTTCCAGTTTGGTTGATAACATGGTTAGTATTTCATCGCCTGTCTACATCACAACATCAAATACAAACAGAATTACTGAGGGCTTGGGGGCGGGGCAGGGGGGTGCGACTGTCTTCTGTTCCCAGCAACAGTTGGAACCTCAACTACAGAATGTGAGCCTGATCCTGAGGTTAACAACCTTGTCTCAGGGTTGCTGAGTCACACAGATTTTTCTCTTAACCAGAGTGCAAGTGTTTGGAGCTCATCATTCAAAGCAAAGTTAATCCCCGAGGAGAGGAGCTTGGCTGAAAGCCCAGAGCCTGTTGACTGGAGCTCCGGAATGCTGGGTAGGAGGGCCAGTCTTGAGGGAGGAGCTGCATGCTCAGTGTGGTCTACACACTTCTGGATCTGGTTTTGGCATCTCCAGCAGAAGGACCTGAGAAGACAGATGCTGAGGAGGAGCAGGACTCCCAAAGGTGTGTCCACCTAGGACCTCAGGGGGCCACTTCACTTGGAAATGGCTTCTTTACAGATACCATTATTCACCACCAAGTCATGGTGAGTTAAGCTGGACCTAAGCCAGAGGTCAGTGTCCTTATAAAGAGAGAGTGCTTGGAGACAGAAGACAGGGAGCAGGGGGACGGAAGTCTGGTGACCATGGAGACAGCAATTACCCAGGAACAGCACAGGGCTGCTGGCCATTGCCAGGAGCGAAGAGCCACCAGTGAGGAAGGGACGTGACCGTGCTGGCGCTCCCACGTGTGGCTGCTTCTCCTCTGTAGAGAAATTCTTTCTGATTTGTACTGTCCCTTCGCTTCCAGCAAAGTTTCCTTGCTACTTTGCAATCTGCACAAGCTTTCATTTTCTTCTTGAATAAGTGGCCAAGAACCTAGACACGCCCAGCACCTTCAGACCAGGTCTCCTTTGAAAAAGAAGAAGAAGGAAAAAAAAAAACAAACTAACTATCAATATTCCAAGTTGAAGCACAATTTGTCTGTGATAACAGAAACGCACAAACCTTAAGCATCCAGGATGATGAAGTTTTAGTTGTTTTCTTCCTTCCTTCCTTCCTTCCTTCCTTCCTTCCTTCCTTTCTTTCTTTCTTTCTTTTTTTTTTTTCAGTTCTGGGGCTAGAACCCAGTGTCTCATACATCCTGAGCAAATATTCCACCACCAAGCTATATCCTTAGCAAACATTCTACCACTGAGCTACTTGCTCAGGCTCCTTTTCACTGTTGATTTTCAGATAGGGTTCACTAACTCAGCCAGGTTTGTCTTGAGTGCACTCTGTGGTGGCTCTGAAGTAATACCTCGCTATAATCCCTAAGGCTCCCCAACTCTCCAGCAACTCACTTCCTCTGGTGAGTCTCCACCGCTTAAGGGTTTTGCAACCTTCCAAAAATACTATCATCAGCTAGGGACCCAGTGTTCAAACACAAGCCTGTGGGGAACACTTTACATTCAAAACATAGCACCTGTGTATTTCTGTTCAAATAAGAGCCTGTGTCTACCAAGGTCTACATCAGAGGACAGGACACCTGCCCACAGAAGGCTCACACTCAGTGTGGAAGCTGCAGGATGACAAGGAAGTGTGTCCTCTGTGACCAATGTCACCTTTGCAGTGGAAGGAGGCTAGAATTGAAAAAAACTGGCAGAGCACTTGTGTTCAGATTGACTCTGTACCACCCCGATGCCCAGCCTCATCCTGCAGTCTGGGGACAGCTGAGGTTGAGAATGGCAGGACTGATGTGTCTAGCACACTGCCCTGCTCACAGAGTCTGCAGACAGAAAGGAGTTGGGAAGGCTCTATCACAGTATTCCGCTGAGGCTTCTGGGAGAGTCTGGGCCTGGGTCTTCTTCTGCATCTGTGTCTTTATGAAAACAATTTTCGCTTCATCTCAGCACCAGCCAGGAGGTTTTGATTCTGCCTGTCATTTGTGCTGTGAAGTGGGATGATGTCACCTACTAGAGCCCAGTACACAGCTGCCATGGTGCTCTGTGGTTAAGGCCGGGGGACGGGGGGGGGGGGGGGGGGGGGGGGGGCAGGGGCGGGGGAGGGGGGGGACGACGACGACGGACGACAATGTGAGAAAGTATGGGATGAGCTTAAAATCCATGGATGATAAGGCAGTTTCCATCACTCCATCATTTGGGTGGGGAGTCCGGCTGCTGATGCCATCTGGGATTGCGGACAAGCACAGTAGGAAAGAGCTTGGGACAAAGTCTATGTCCTCCTGGCTTGGACAAAGTTGAATCAGCAACTACTCACAAAGCCAAACATCTGTGCCTTTTCTTGGCTGTGGGGTACACAGTGGCTTGTATCTGGCAAAGCCCCCCTGGTGGCTTCTCGTGGTTGTCTGCTCTGCTTGGCAGAGGCAACAGAGTAGTGTCCTGTGGATGGACTCTGGAAGAAAGATAGGACACAAAGATCAATCACAAAGGGCCATGGCAGCGGCTGACTTACTGTACCGACTAAAGTTAGAAATGAAATCAACACAGATACAGGAAGAGACATGGAGAAAAACAGAGACAAGACAGACAACAAGAAAGACAGAGAGACAGGCAGAGAGATCAACAGACACACACACACACACACACACACACACACACACACACACACACACACACGAGGTCGGTGGCAGGGGCAGGGAGGGTAGAATATCTTCACAGCAGAAAACAACCGTTACAGAAGGAGGCAAGGGTGGCAGAGCTTAACCTAGCCATGATTGGGTCCGGTCTGTTGTGTTTCAGATAAGGAAACTGAGGCTGGTGGCTGGTGAACCTGATCTGTTTGTAGCTGGTGTCAAAGCTAATGAGGACCGTGCCTGGCTTTGGAATCCAGTTCTGAATCTCAGAGGCAAAATCATGTCAGCTTGTAAAATGTTTTTAAAATTAACTCACAAGTGTTTGCTGTTTGTTGGAATCAGAGAATTCACAGACTATATTTGTTTTTACAGTGTGTGTTTTATTGTGGGATGGCATCTATTGATCTGTGACCACGTGACTAAAGACCCCAGGGCGAAGAGGATGAATGTCCAAACTCCAGCTGAGAGAGAGATTGGAAAGAGAGAAAAGGAAACCAGAATCCACAGAACAACCAGCCGCACGCACACAAGCACCACGGAGGCCTTAGAAATTAGCCCTGTGAAACACTTCCCAAAGCACGGAGAAGAAAGACATTCTAGTCAGGGCCAGAGCAAAGCCCCTGGAAGGAAAATAATGAGAACAGAGAAAAAGCAAAGCCAAGCCAGACAAAAAAAGAAAGCTCTGAGGCTCAGACAGTGAAACTCAGGACCCTGCAGGAAGGTGACTTGGAGAGAGCTGACAAAGTGGGTACAGCTACCAAGTGGACACCTGCAGGGGAGCTTCCCCAGCACAGAGGGTGGTCTCTGACAGTGTATGCAAATGAGAGCAGGTATGGCATGCTTTAGCTGGGCAGCCACTATTCCTGGCTGGCCTAAGCCTCGCTAACCTTAGAGGCCCATGTGTGAGGCAAGAAGAGTGGGTCAGGCATGAGGGACTACAAGAATAACAAAGTTAACTCCATGGGACTGGAGGGATGATTCAGGAGTTAAAAGCACAGGCTGCTCTTCTAGAGGACTCAGGTTCAATTCCCATGGTGACTTACAACCATTTCTGACTCTAGGTCCAGCCAATCTAACACCCTCTTCTGGCTTCTGCAGGTGCTGGACACATGTGGTACACATGTATGTTTATGCATGTGGACCAAAAGCCCACACACAAAAGCAAACATTTTTTAAAAGAAAGGTAAATTCCAGGACCCAGCAACCAAGAAGTCCCTCACGTGGACTGTCCTGTGTGAATCCCCTTGGCAAGAAAATCTATCTCCTGCAGTCAAAAAGTAGCTGTGCTCCCAAACTGCTCCCTCTCCCTCCCCTGCTGGTAAGAAAGGCCCCTGGACCTGGGAGGGGTTGGGGGTAGGGGCTCTTGAGCTTCGTGCTTGCTCGGAACATCACATCATAGACCTTTACAAACCCCCCTCCAGCCATGAGGCTTAATAAAATGCAGCCTCCTGGGCTGATATCAGTCTGGATTCCAGTACAGTCTGCCCACAGTATGATGGGAAAGTTGTATTTGTAGTGCTTTTAAGAGTGACAGTTCCCTCGCAGTTTAATAACCGCTTAGAGAGTCACTCAGGCAGCGTGATTTGCTTCATGCTGGCTGGGCCCGTCTGAATGTGACCAGTGTGGTCAGTCGTTCATGCTGTACGTGCTTATCAGGAATTTCTGCACTCGAGACAGTAGTATAAAAGCTGAAGGCAGAAACGCAATCGAAACTGGCAAGACTCCTGGGTTCTGAAGTTCCTTGTCCTTCTCGCTGAGATACTTAGCCTATAGGGCTTTTGTTGTGGCATCTCCAGAGCATGTTTGTTAGATGGGTGGAAATGGGAGATTTCTAACAGAGGCACTGTTCAGGGGATGGAACTGATTTCTGTAATGCATCACCCCAGAGTCTTGGGTAGAAAGAAGGGCTTGAGGCCATCAGAGGAGCAGGTCACCCTAGGCAAGGAAGGCTGAGGTGTGAACCCATAGATCAAAATCTCCTCTTAGACCAGAACCTCATGGTTCAATTTGCCAATGACCTGTAGTCTACTGAAGAAGCATGGTCAGTTCCACGTCAAACATAAGCCTGCCATGTCATGTCACAGCACGGTACATACTACTAGCATTATGGCCATATAGATTCTGCAAGGACTTGCCTGGTGTGAACTGAAGTTCCCAGAAAGTACAAAATGAAAAAGGAAGCAAACAAGCAAAGAGAAAGAAAGAGAAAAAGCATCCCCATATTAGAGATTCTACAAGGCCAAATAACTGAACTTCAAGATTATGAAGGGTTAAAACGTTGTAGACAGCCTCGTTATCTCGGGCTATTTTTAGTCCCTTTGAGAACTGTCTATTGCCTATCCCTGTGTCTGACCTAACAACCGTAAGTCTATAGCGAAACCTTACGGTGTATTCTCAGCAGATCTTCTTGCTAGTTTTCAGGTGTCAACTGGACGCAGCCCAGAGTTATCTGAGGGAGTCCCAGCTGAGGGACTACCTGATCAGACTGGCCTGTGGTCATGTCTGTGGGGCATTGTCTTCATGGGTAATTGATGTAGAAGGCCCAGTCCACTCAGGTGGTACCATTCCTGGACAGGGGGTCCTGGCCTGGGCTGTTTAAGAATGCTACCTGAGCAGAGATGAGGGAGCAAGCCAGGAAGCAGTGTTCCTCTGCAGGTTTCTGCCACAGCCCCTGCTTGAGCTCCTGTCCCAGTTTTTTCCAGTCATGGACTGGGATTTGGAAGTGTAGGCAAATAGACTCTCTCCTCCCCATGTTGCTTTTGGTAGTGGTGTTTATCACAGCAGAAGAAAGCAAACTGGAGCAGTGGATCACCGGTTTTCACCAGTGCAAAAGCTAGAAATGTCATCAGAGGCTGTCTGAAATCTGTAGCCCAATACTCCCCACTTCCCTGTGCCCCACCTCAGCACTTGGTGAGTGCTTTGATTTATGACTTTCTTTGTTCTGTAACTGATAAAATCGTGAAACCACAAGCCACTCCCACTGAGGGGACACTGGCCTGGGCACAGTGGGTCCAGTGTGAAGAGAAGCTGTGCAGATTGGCAGGAAGCCCAATTTGGACCCAAGGATGTGTCACTTTCAAGATAAACACAAGGCTGAGGTGACTCCGGAATGCCTGGAAGGGGGCGTATTTCATTTGAGGATACACAGGGACTTTGCTGAAGGCTTCCCTGTGGCTCCAGATGTGTTTCACTGCCCCATGGGGAATCACAAGCCTTCATCCAGGGGTTGCTGGGCAGAGTCTGCACCTTGAAAATAAACTTGGGGCAGGACTCAAGCAGCATTTCCAGACTTCAGTCATGGTCACCTTATCACTCTCCTGAGGTTCAAGTTGGTTTTTCCTCTCCATCAAGTTTGTTTTAATTTAATTAAGCTGAGCCCTGTGTGAGGCATGTGACGACCTTCTTAGACAGTCCTGGAGCCGGTAATTATACATCCGTGCCCCGGGCCAGATGCGGAGGTCTCAAAGGCCCTGAGGATTTATAAAGTTGCCGCAAGTCTGCACCTGGCTTCTCATCCAGCTGCACATCTCTACCGTAGCATCTCAGGCCAAGAAGGCCCAGCTGTCCTCCAGCTAGTAAGGATGCTATATGGCTTCCTTTGCAGCTGGGCCATGGATCCAGCCATGGTGGTGACTACTGACATGGACCTTGGCGCTATGCTCAGCATCCTGGGCACAAAGGATATCCTGCCTTTGTCATTACCCCATCTTAGTGCTTGGAGCCACACAATGGACACATGACCACTTGAGGTACATGGAATATATCTGGTTGTGGTACTGGGGTTTGGTGGGTACCTCCAGAGAGGTGATAAGTTCTTGTGTTCTAGGTCAAGGAATTAGACAGACATACAAAACAAACAAAGTGAGCAAACAAAGTGAAAATTGTTAAGACTACATAAACTCAAAGGAGGGAGCAGAGCAGAGAAGAAAATTAGAAAAACTCAGCAGCAAGCATGCTACAAAAGTTGGGGGCGTTTATGTCACATTCTCTGGGGCTTTGGGAATCATTTACAAAGCATGGGCTTTCGTGTGCATGTTCTGTTACACGGAGTTCTCCATACAGCCTCACGCATCCTGTGTCTCATTAGCATATTAAGTCTCCACCCAGGGTTCTCATTTTAATATTATAATGAGCCACAGCTCATCTTCAATGCCTCTGCACTGCACTAGTTGCTCCAGGCTTGGAGAGCGTTAGGGGTGGGTTCTCATATGCTAATTTAGTCTTTATGGACCTGGCCCTCTGGCCTACTTTCCTGCCTCAACTGGACCTTTTTCACTTCTCCTGGAGAACTTTCCAGAACCTCAATACAGAACAGAAGCCACACCTCCCATTACTTTTATGCCCCCTGACTCCACTACCTTGGCTCTAGATTTTAAAGTCCTGAGCCCTCATCCAGAACACAGCTGGCTTTTATATGTGCACTGTGAAGCAAGGCATGGCTGAGGGGCCCCAACAGCCTGCTCTGAGCACAATGCAGATGGTAGGGATGTGCAGTCCTTGTTTCTAGTTCCCTTCTGAGACTCTGGTTCTGTAGCTCCTCACTCAGGGCTAGCACACACTCAGGGCTTGCACACATCCTACTGTAGGCCTCCTCTAGGCCTTGGCCTCATAGACTGCAGCTCAAAACTCCTCTCCTTCATCTTGGGCTGAAGAGCCATGGTCTTCTCTGAAGATGTCAGAGAATGGTGCTATTGTTAGTAGCTTTTACTGCCATGTCACAGTTCAGCCCCCCATCTCCTGTCACAAGTGGGGAGGAGGTTTGATCTCATTGGCTGATGGCGGGAAACTTGTTCCCAGACTAGCTTTTCAGTGTTGTGTAGGCAGCATCCAGAACTCACAGGCAGGAGAGAGCTCCACTCTGCTCTCCTGGTCCTTAGGTGTATTTCACCTCCAAGCCCTGCAACAGCATCACCGTGCTGCCAATGGGGCCCAGATGCTACTCCAACCACACTCCTGCTTATGCAGCTAGTACCTGCTGCACAGGGCCACTGAGTGGCAAGCTGGCAACATGACAGGGGGACTGGGGCTGGGCAGATGGCTCCATTGATGAAGTGTTTACCCGGCACAAAGACTGCAGTTCAATTCCCAGAACTCACATTTAAAAAGACAGGCATGGTGGTACAATCTTATAGCCCCAGAGCTGGGGCTGTAGAGACACATAGATAGATCCCTAGGACTCAGTGGCCTACTTGTAGCCTACTTGGTGAGTTCCAGACCAATAAGAGACCCTGTCTATAACTAACTAAATAACTAAATAGATAGATAGATAGATAGATAGATAGATAGATAGATAAATGGGAGACAGTGCCTGAGAAATGAAACTGGTTATTCTGGACTCCACAATATATATATATACACACACGTTTGCACATACATCTACACATCCACACATCCACCTGCACACACACGATACACATACATAACATATATGTATAAAGTGACAAAGGTTATACCAGAGGAGACATATTTGCTATAGCTAGTGTAGAAGTCAGAGGACAATCCTGGACATCAGTCCTTACCTTCTACTATGTATGTGTGAGGGTCTCTCATGTTCACTGTTGTATATACTAGGTAAACTGACCTGTGAGCTCCATCAATTCCTGTCTCCGTCTTCCATCTCTCATCACCCAGTAGGGGTATGCTGGGATTACAGATGCATGTGCTGCTCTACCCACCAGCTTCTGTGTGGGTTCTGGGGACCTGAGCTCCATTTGTCAGACTTGCATAGCAAAAGTTTTAACCATTGAGTCATTCATCTGCCTAGCCTAGTGGAGAGGATTTTTGAAAAGTCTATAATGAAAGTATGTGTAATCAAATATTCAAATTACAAAGGACATAGAAAGTAAAAAGTCAAGTGTAGAAGAAAGAGTAACACATGAGGCCATGTAGAGAGCAACATAGGGAGCAGATGAAGAACAATGCATGGGGCCAGGTAAAGGGCAATGCATAGGGCCAGGTGTAGCTGGAGTTTTCCTGGTCCTGCCTGGCCCACAGTCAGGACAAATCTCTCTCACCTGCCAGTCTCACAGCTGCTCAGACACAACCGAGTAAACACATAGAGACTTATATTGCTTACAAACTGTATGTCCGTGGCAGGCTTCTTGTTATCTAGTTCTTATATCTCAAATTAACCCATTTTTATTAGTCTATACTTTGCCATGTGGCTTGTGGCTTACCCGGTACCTTACATCTCCCTTGTCATGGCAGCGGCTGGCAGTGTCTCCCTGCCTCAGCTTTCCACTTCCCAGAATTCTCTTCTCTGCTTGTCCCGCCTATACTTCCTGCCTGGCTACTGGCCAATCAGTATTTTATTTATTAACCAATCAGAGCAACACATTTGACATACAGAACATCCCACAGCAGCCAAGTAAAGGGCAATGCACAGGGCCATGTAAAGGGCAATGGATGGGGCCAGGTAAGGAGCAATGCATAGGACCAGGTAAAGGGCAATACATAAGGCCAGGTAAAGGATAATACATAGGGCCAGGTAAGGAGCAATGGATAGGGGCTAGGTTAAGTAGGTTGTGAATGAGAACAGAAAAAATATGCAATGGGTCCAGATGAAGGGATTGAGCAAATCTTGAATTAAGTGTGTCTTTTTGTTTTGTTTTGGTTTTGTTTTTGTTTTTGTTTTTGTTTTTTATTTGCCTGCCTCTGTTTCCTGGGTTAAAGGTGTATACCACTATGCCTGGTTAAGTGTGTGTCTTGATAAGTGGGATAGGAATCTACATGGGAGAGGGGCTTTGGTGGACAGTTTGTAGGCTAGAAGGGAGCCAGCGTCTCCAATCTATGCACCTCTTGCTCACACATCTTCAGGGCACTGCCTCAATGCTCACACTGTGTTTGCGTTGCATACACCTACTAGTGTGTCCTCCGGGGTGCCAGATGGTGAGAGTGCCTTGGTCTCCCTGATGGGCTGAGTCTTTGCCAGGTCTGCTGCAGAAAGTGTCTTCTACTGCCCTGTCACTCACACTAAACTGTGTCTTGCTCTTCTCTCTTGAACTCTGCTGTCAAAAGCGAGTGATAAGTGCCACCTCAGCTCACCCCTCAGTGTGCCAGATTTAGCACAGCATAGTCAAGAACTCTGGTGTCATTCTGTATCAGCACAGATGGCAGCCTGCGGTAGAAGCAAGAGCAGTAGGTTGGCCATCCAGTTTCAAGGTCAGGATCAAGATCTGCCTGCAACCATCTGCGAGACCTTGAGTTTAAGTTGTGGGTTCTCCAGCTCATCCAGCTGTCATAGCCTATGAATGTATGCCCAGTGTAACATCGTGTTTAATTTCCCTTTATCTTCATACACAGCAAACTTGCATATAGCCTTCAATTAGCCAATTAAATGATGGTCTTAAGAGTTAGACTGTTGTGAGGCTGGGGTAATAAGGCACTTACCTAGAATATACAAGGCTTTAGGGTTCAAGCCCCCACACTGGAAAACAATAACAACAACGAGCCAAGTTAGACTGTGAAAAGAAAAGGAAAGCTGGTTCATGAGATGAGAGAGACAGCAACGGACGGGTGGGGAAACTGGGCCCCAGAGCGTAAACTGCCATGGAGAAATAAGAAGGAACGTTCCTATAGTCCTGTGCATGTCTGCTCAACCCTCCTCAGGTAGACCCCTATGTTTAACTGGAGACAGAGACAATAGGTGGCAAGTTCTAAAGACAGGCTGAGATAAGTAGTCCTTCAGGAGAGAGCATCATTAGGGGGATTACCAGACCGTAGACAGGCAGACAGCACCGAACAACGGGATCCACAGGCAAGAGAGATCTTGGTTCTGCCAGGCAGTGAAGTGGCCATTAGGAAAGGTTACCAAGGACAAGGGAGATCCCATACCTAGAGGTAGCAGGCTTAGCTGGGAGATGGAGCCAATGTGACTTAGGCTTACAGGCTAAAAGCCAGGGGGCTGGTTGTTTCCACCCTGCAGTACCTGTATCTCCTTAGGGTCTGGTTACCTTGGTTACCTGGAAGTCCTGGCTTTTCTAACAAGGAGGACATTTGGGATATCATAGCGGCCCTCTCCTCTGTGCCGCTGGGGTCTCTTGTTTGTGATATGCTGGCTTCTATGCATTGCAAAATGTGGCAAAGAAGAATTAGACATCTCCACAGCTGCTCTTCTGCAGCTCTGTCCTCTAAGGAATCCAAGCACTTTGTGGAAGACAAATTCTTCTCTCTCTCTCTCTCTCTCTCTCTTTCTCTCTCATATATATATATATATATATCCTTTATTTCATCTTTGGTCATTTCATTCATGTAAACAATGTGTCCTGGGCATACACACCACTTCAAGTCCCCATTCCCCACCCCCCAGGTCCTCCCAATACTTCCCCTTCCCACCTTTGTGTTCTATTTTTTTTTTTTTTTCTGAGTCTGAAATGTTGGCTCATCTTGTTGTCTTGATCCTGTGAAAGTGACCATGGAGCCTTGGAGGCGGTGTGTGTGTGGAATGTGGGGTGGGGCATGGTAGAGATGTCCTAGTGGAGGCTGAGCAGTCAATAGTCACTTATGCTCAGTGCTTGGACCAGTTCCGAGTGTGCATTAACTGTTGACCGCTGCAGAGTTCTCTGGCCAAGGTCGAGGCCAGCACTAATCTACAGCTACAAGAATAACTATTTGGAAGGCAGTTTGACAGCGTGCCATTTAGCAACACAATAGTAGCAGGTTCCTCCTTAGAGCATGACCTCCCAGGCCATGGGCTTTGGGCCAGGTTGACAGCCCTAGGCTTGAAAGGATAGTTTCTTAAACTAATGTTTCTTCTTCCTGGGGGACAGTCTGAGGGTTGGGGGTGGAATTTAAATCCTGCTTATGGGTCCAGAACTAAAGATTGAAGGACTGACTATAGATACCAATCCAGCTGACCTGTCAGGCCAGGGTAACCACTGAACCTCAGACTGACTCTCCACAAGCCCTGACAGTGTTTCACTGGAAATGGGGCTTTGTAAACTAAGTGTGCCCTGTGAGGGGTTCTTGACTAAGCCAGGACAGGGATTATGTATTCAAGTTTTAAGAATAAGAGTAAGGAAGGGAAAATTAATGCAATCCAATAAATTAATTAATGCAATTCATGTCTGCTCTCAAGATACTCCATGTTTACTTAATGGCTGGCCACGATACGGAGAAGATAGTTGGCAGCTTCAAGTCAGCTTTCACTTGGAAAATGCTTGTGTAACCATGTTAGTCAGCATCTCTGTTGGGTGAATGGTCGAGCCCACAGCCTCCTGACCATGTAATCATTTCAAGGCCTTGGTCTGTGGTATCATGCTGGGCCAGCATGGTGAGAAAGGTACACAGCAGGGCACATAAATGGAGCAGCTTGCACTGGGGAGACAGGGTCTTTTAACATAGGTGGGCCAGCATATGCATAGAAGACATTCACCCTGCCCCAGCTCCATCTGGTCTATCCCTAGGAACATACCCATCGGAAAAAGATCAAGGCCAGTTTTCCCACTCTTGTGGTTGTCCCCTCTACCTATTTAATAGAAAATAACTGTACAAAAAGAAGGCACCTGGATGCTTCTAGACCTTTCTGAAGTATTGTCAGGTTTAGCACTAATGTTTCTCCTTAGAAACAGCAACAGTTCTTTACATTAAGACTACTATCTCCAGAATTTTCCAGTAGCCACTTAAAAAGTAGGACACCCATGGCCAATGTCAAGCTAGATATAGCCAGTCTGGGAACACCACCAGCAAAGATGTCACTGTTCACAAGGAATCATTGTTCCTACATTGCCAATGTCAGCTGTGGGCTTGCTGGAGGTTACAGAGCACTGAGAGGAAGTTGGATGAAGAGGTCATGCTAGCTGGATACTTGGGCAGGAGTGATATTCCCTCAAGAAGCCTGGGGCCTGCAAACCTGAAGCTCACATTTCAGCTGAGGACTGTAGGTGACTCTAGAAATGGATACCGGCCCCTTGCACCCAGAGCTTGTTGAGTTACTTTTCCTATGGAAATTTAAAGAAATGTCTGTTCTCCCCAGATGGGGCATTGGGGGAGTGAGGAAAGAACTCCATTCAAGTTCAGCTCTGTCAACCAAGGAGTTTACTCAAGGAGCATCTGTGACTCAAAGGCGGCTGGACCATCAAGAAGTCCCACCCCAGCAGGTGTGACTGCACACTGGAGCTGCACTGCTGGCGTCCTACCTTTGGCCAGTCTTCCATGTCCAATATATTCTAGCACCTTCCCCAAGAGCACATGCAGTTGGGGCAAGAGAAAGTGGGAGACTCTCATTTGAGTTTCAGGAAGGGATGTTAACAGCCTCATTGCCATTGCCACAGGCCTGGGATTGATTGGCTTCTTCGTTGACCTAACTACTAAGGCTTTATGGCAGCCACCAGTTCTTAGTGGTGGTGGTCATGTTAAAGCCAGAAACAACAGCTTTGCCACAGGGGCTCTCCTTTATTCCACATTTGAAGTCCCCTGGGCTGAACCTCAGGATGATGGGTATAAGGATATCTAACTTTGATTCAGGCAACCAAGTAGAACAGTAATGGGCTCTTGGGTTAAAATGAAACCATAGCTCTGTTCACTGCTGTTAGTGCCTAAGCACTTTGCATCCTGGCCCTTTGCAGCCCTGACCTCTGTAGTGTTTTGTTTTGTTTTGTTTTTTTTTCCAACTCTTTGGAGGCCTGCTACCCAGCTCCCAAATAAATACACGGAGACTTATTTTTACTTGTGAATGCCCAGCCTTAGCTTGTTAGCTTGGCTTGTTTCTAGCCAGCTTTTCTAACTTAAATTATTCTGTTTCTCTTTAACTACATTTTGCCTCTGGGATTTTTACCTTTCTTTGTTCTTCCTTCCTTCTTTCCTTCCTTCCTTTCTCTCTCTTTCTTTCTTTCTTTCTTTCTTTCTTTCTTTCTTTCTTTCTTTCTTTCTTTCTTACTCTGTTGCTGGCTGTATGCTAGGTAGCTGGCCAATAGGTATCCTCTCCTTCTCCTTTTCTCACTCCTTGCTCTCTTCCTGAGATTTCTCCTCCTATTTTTTTTCTGCATCCACCAGTCCTGCTTATTTCTCACTCCTACCCAGCTATTGGCCCATTCAGCTCTTTATTATACACCATTAGGTGTTTTAGACAGGCAAAGTAACACAGCTTCACAGAGTCAAACAGATGCCACATAAAGGAATGCAACACATCTTTGCATCTTTAAACAAATATTCCACAGCATAAACAAACATAACACATTTTAAACTAATATTCCACAACAACCTTCAAATTGAGTGCAGTTTTGTTGGAGGGAAGCCAAGGAAGTACAGGATGGGCTCAAGTCTTTATAAGATTCCTTACATTGTTGCCCCAACAGCTCAGTTCACCTACCACCTCTAAAAATGCTATAGATTCCATGGACCCAAGTACTACAGTCCAAACGTACAGAGGTCAATCTTATGTCATAGGTCATGTACCAAAATGTTTTTACTTAAAAAAGAGAGTTGGGGTCGGGGAGGTAGGTGGGTAGATTAAAGTAAAAACACCTACTGTGCTTTCCCTCAGGACTCTTTAAAAAAAAAATCTTAAACACATTTGCACCTGAGTATTTCTGCCCTCAGGAACATCCTCACTCTGAGATCTCCTGGGAGACTTGCAGCCTCTCTGTGTGCCAAACACAGACACTGGCCAGAGGAGAAAGTCAGTGATACCACAGCTACCCAGGCAGGGCTCATCCCTTCAGAGCACAAAGCAGGAGTCATCTCCTCTGACTGAAGAAGCTGGGATGGATCCTAGGCAAACACCTAGGGCAAAATGACCTGAGGCTCTACCTTCCAAAGTCCCGCTAAACTCTTCCTTGTTTAATAAACCTTCCTAGACCCTGTCACTGGCATAGGCCTCGATCAGAGTCCTGAGGACCCTGTTAGAATTTCCAGGTTTTTGTTTGGGAACAAAGAATTGGTCCAGGGACACATGGGGAGCAGTAGAAATAGTTTGAAAGAGAAAGGCATTCCTGAAAATGCATGTGGCCAGAGAGCTGGGGAAAATCCTAGACTTAGGGGCCCTGGGCAAGAAGAGGCTTTGTTTGTTTGTTTGTTTGTGGGGTAATTTACATAGTTCTGCCTTCTGTTAACTTGAATCCTGTTAGGGACTTCCAGTCTTCCTCTGCCATTGGTTTCTTTCACATGCCAATCTTGAGGCCTGTGGATCCTCACTCTCCATCCTGTCCTCCTTCATAATCCAACTACTATGAGCTATACTTTTAATAGCGGAATTGAGACTGCACCATTCAAACTATCACAGGAATCTGGCCCTGGTGCTTGTTCCTTGAGGGTGAGAATTGTGTACAATGGGATTCAGCCTCAGTTGCAGAGAAGTGGCTAGAAGCAGAGCCAAGCACAAGCTGAAGGTCCATCCAACTCACATCAGCTCCTGCCTTCCTGGTAGCTCTGTTTCAGTCTCCCAAGAGGAGAGGAAACAAAAGATGGCTGCAGTGCAGGGTGCTGCCAGCACAAAGCAACTTCCTCATGACCTTCAGGAAGGCACACAAGCCTATTCAGAAACTGCCTTCAGCTCTCTGTCAGGCCACCAGCTGTGGGCTGTGGCTCCCTGAAAAACAGCCTGATGAAGGACATGGTGTTTATTAGGAAAATGAAGGTAGACACTGAGCCAACAGTGTGGATAACTCAGCCAGCTCCTCCCACACCCCACACCCACTGCTTTGGCTTTGCTCTCCCAAAGCAAAAATGGCCCTGGAAAGCCTTGGATGGATGTAAGGCAGAATTATTTGCAGGGCGGGGTGGGGTGGGGTGGGGTGGGGGGTGGGGGTGAGACAGGAACCTACCTGTTGAAAAATCTTGATTTGAAAGGTAACACTTTTTGGTTGATTGATTTTTATTTTTCCTTCAGAATCATGCAATCAGTTGGCCAATTTCTTCACATAAACCACCTTCCCCTACACCTATGACAACTTAAGACAATTCCACTGTCTATCTTACGACACCTCATTGCTTCCACAGGCTATTTTCCTGCTTGCCTCTCCCATTATCCTTGTGTGAGCAACCCCATATTTAAATGTCCTCCCCATCCCCCTTTTTTAAATTCAGGACACCACTTTCCCATTTAATATTCAGCTTTAAGAACTTTCTATAGTAAGTATCTGTGGGCAAAACACTATCTACTCTTGTCTGTTTCTTAGAGGAACAAAACCAATACAATGAATATGTATCATAACAGGATTTTTTTTAGAATGGCTTACATGATACTGGCTGGGTAACCCAGTAGTGTTGTCTGCACACTTGAGAGGCTGAGGACACTGTAACTAACTGCTCACTCCATAGGGCCAGATGCCTAGGCAGCTCCAGTCTGTCAATGATGGTCTTTAGTTCAAGTTGGAAGGTCAACAAAGTGGTGTTTTGACAGCTGCTGCAACGATGGGGTAGATGCGTACATCAGCAAGAGTACAGGCTGGCCAGCAGCTTCCTTTCTTCCTAGGACCACATCTGGGCTTCCTGAGGAAGGTGACACTTATTTGGTGGAAGGGCATCCCCTCTCAGTTAATCCTTCTTGGAAATGCATCACAGATCTGGCCAGGGGTGTGTCTCTTCCTTAATTCTAGATGCATCAAGTTGATACTAATGATTGACCATCACAGCCAGAGTGCAAAGCATGGATGGCACTCCAAGCTGCTGAGCTGTCTGTAGCTTAGATGTTGTGGTGGCTACTGGGAACAGTGTCTTCCCTGGTGGCTGGGGAAAACTTTTGGTGACAGAACCAAGTTTAAGCCATGTTTCTCTGGAGTGACATCCTGTTTCCTCATCGCTGAGACAGCCAGGCACATTATCCTTTCACTACAGAGACAAAAATGCCAGTATGGTGTGTGTGTTGGGGGTATCCCTCACCCCTGCATTTCCCCAGAGTACTCATGAGTAGAAGCAGCAGGAAATACTAGTTAGAAGAATAGAGGGGAGCGAAAAAGATAGAAAAAACAGGATCCTAAAAAATACAGGGTCTGGATCCTAATCCACCTGGCCCGACTGTCTCTGCCCTAGAGTATTTAAAGGAATGCCAAGGGATAGAGCAAAAGACCTCTCCCTACCCCCAGCACAGCCAAGTGCAGACCATCTCAGACACCTGTACTCAGAATGGTGGTCCAATCATCCTCTTTATGCAGACTTGCTGGGTAAAGCCACTAGGAAAAATGGTCTCCAACAGTATGGGTCATTGATTAACTCTGCAGTGGATCTTGATTATGTTACCCCACAGAGGCACAGGAAGGCTGGAGAGCCACCCAAGATCTCCCTCAAAACCAATGAGTGATGATACATGAGTACTGCAGATGCTCAGGACACCCTGCCACCCTTGAGATCTGCTTCGGTGGCAGAACATTGGAGAACTGGACAGAGCCAGGGTCCTGTGGCCTCTCTCCTGGGAAGAGCGAGCAGGAGATACTTCTGCCAAGAGCAGCTGCATGTGGTGGGCATGGAGGAGAGATGTATCCATGGAGCATAGCATCTGTCCAGATTACCTTGGTCCTCTGCTCGCAGGAAAGCCTGGTTCTGTCACTCAGAGAGGAGCAAAGGAGAGGTGCTGGAAGCCAAGGATTTTAAGTAGCTAAATCACAGGTCACCTATAGTAGTGAGGATGGGAGCCTGCGTCTTTCTGTCTTCCCTGGCCAAGGGTGTTCTGTAGCAGGGTGTCCACACCCTCATCCTACCTTTCCCACCCACACTTGTTTGAGAAGTTCAGTGTCAGACACAACAGGAGCTTTATGGACACCGTGTCACCTGCCCTTCCTGATACGGGTTCTGGGCCTGACTATTTCCATAGTCTGTGACAGTTCCAAGTATTTGTGCCAGAAAGCGAAATAAACAGGAACACCCTACCTAGAACAGATTGGCCAACATGTGGGAGAAAGAGTGTGGGGGAGGCAGGGGAGGAAAGAAGAAAAACAGGGGCCAAGCCACAGATGGAATCAATTAGTTTATCATTATTCGGTTTGACTAAGAGTAGATACATCAAAGGCACCCCAAATGTCCACACAGAGTTCATAGGGCATTAAAAGGTTCTTGCCTTCAAAGGGACATGGGGCTTGAACTCCAACCTGCAGATCTCATCAAGACCCTGATCTTGGAGACAGTGAGATGGCTCAGTGGCTCAGAGTACCTGCTGCTCTTGCACAAGACTGGAGTTTGGTTCCCAGCACCCATATCAGACAGAGCATATGGGATTGGATGCCCTCTGTTAGCATCTGAGACACACACACACACACACACACACACACACACACACACACACACACACACACACCACAGTTCTAAAAAATAATAATAAATAAATCTTGATCATTTTTTTTGAGACAGGGTCTCATGTGTCTTGAGCTGGCCTTGAACTGACTGCGGAGTTAAAAATGACCCCGAACTTCTGAGTCTTCAGCTTCCTAAGTGCTAGTATAAGAGGCAAAGCACCATCAGGCCTGGTTTATGCGGGGTTGAAAATTGAACCCAAGGCTTTTATACCTTAGAAAAGCACTCTAGCAGCTGAGCTCCATGCCCAACCAGAGCCCTGGCTGTCTGAAGTTCTCACCCACCCACTGTTGGGGCCTTCAACCTCACAGAGCCCCCACTGTGTGCTGGGAGTGACAGTGTGAGCCCGTGGATGAGAGGCAGCATTATTATCTTCATAGGCCTATCTCTCACACTTTCCACTGACTTCACCAGGCCTTCATGCTAATCTGTGAAGGACTCAGCAGGGTTATCTTATCTTCAGGGTGTGCATGTTTGAGCAACACCACCACTGTGGCTCCTTTCTTCCCAGCTGGGGCCTTTTCTGCTCATCTTTCCTTGTGGGTGACTTTAGAGCAGATGCCTCATCAGCGGGTCCCTAGACATGGCTTCAGGCAATTGGTTCACAGTGGGAAAATAGAATTCAGACCGCTCGTGGCCACCTGAAGTGACCTTCAGCAACAGTCTCATGGTTGGGAGCTTGGCAGCATCCTGGATCCCTTATTGCCTTGACTTTCAGAATGGGGACCCTGGGAGGGTGATGTGAGATACCAGGAAGCCCTGATCCTAAAGAAGAGCTCTGTACATGGCAGTGTCCATCTTTACTCAAGGCTCCTTCCCTTGGCACTTGGGTTTCTAGAACTGAAATCTTCTTGTTCACCAAAAGTTGTTCTTTATATTGAATCTAGAGGGGACAGATTTTGACTTGAGAGCAAATGGCTAAAGGTTGCTTAATTTTTTTTAATATGTATTTTTATTTGTTGTTTGAAATTTTTATGTTCCAGTTTGCTTTTCTGTTGTTGTGATAAATATTATGACCAAATTAGGGGAGGGAAGGATTTATTTCAGGTTATACTTCCTGGTCATAGTTGATCACTGAGGGAGGTCAGGGCAGGAGCTGAAGCAGGAGCCTGAAGCAGGAGCCACAGACGAATGCTGCTTGCTGGCACACTCCCTGGCCTGTGCCACTGGCTTTCTTAGCCCAGGCCCACCTGCCTAGAGATGATCCTGCTGGGCCCTCCTAGATTGATTAACAATCAAGATGCCTCACAGACATGCCCACTGGCCAATCTGAGCAAGGCAATTCTTAGATGGAGGTTTCCTCTTCTCAGGCAACTCCAGTCATGTCAAATTGATAATTAAAACTAACCAGGAAGACAGGAATACAAAATGCTTAGATCCACTACACTCTCCACTTCCTCCCCTCCAACTCTTCCCATAGCCCCACCCACTTTACCCTCCCAATTTCATGTGCTGCTTTTTTTTTAACCCACTGATTTCACTTAGGTTGGCAGTATACGCCTGGGTATAGGGCCATCCACCGGAGCATGGGCAATCTACTGGGGAGCCACATCTCAGAAGAAAACTGACTCTTCCCAATAGCATTAACTGACAATAATTCCTCTCCTACCCATGCTGGAATTTTGGCTGGCTTAATTTCATGCAGGCCTTGTATAGTTATCCAGCTGTCTTTAGATTAGAGCATGGCATAGCTTCCAGCCATACTGTGCATCCCTGGAAAAGTAGCACACCCCTCCAGCATCTATTCACCCAGATGTGGAACAGGGGCCTACAATGTCGTCTCCATTCTGCATCTGTGAGAAGATGTGATTTATACCTGCAAAGGCTAAGCCCAGTGCAAATCTTGGCAGGTGTCCTTGGCTAATGCCATACTCATTGGCTTTCAAGGCTGAGACTATAGGCAAATACAAGGCTTGCTCAGCTTATGCAAGGTCCTTCCTCAGACTTGTTCCAGGCAGTGGCACCCTTGGCCTCTAAAGATCTGTTCATCTCTTCTATTGTCTGCCCTCCTCAGACCGTGCGAGCCATAGGGCAGAATCATGTTCCCCCTGGCCCGTCATCCCTCCGTGTCTTCAGCATTCATCTGATAAATGCTTGAGGAGACAAGGATGGAGCCATCTTTCCTCCTGTCCAGAAGCTGAGGAATGAGGAGGCTTTGTCTTCTGAGCCACCGCTTTCCAGGGTGTTTAGGAATGCAGGCAATGTCAGGCAGGGTGAAGCTGTAAGTCCTGGGCGTCCTGTGTTAAAGCCTCAGCAGGGCCAGGTGTGTTAATGACTTAGGTTGCTGTGAAAAAATACCTGAGAAAGAACGTATGAGAAGAGAGGGTTACTTGGCTCCTGGTCTCATGGCAGGGAAGCCATGGTGGCTGACATGTGATCTGCGGCAGTAGGACCTTACAACACGCTTCTCACAGATGGCAAATCAGGAAGCAGAGCCCTCATGTAGAAGAGAAAGGTGAATATCCACCCTGCCCCACCTCCTAAAGGTCCTACAAAGTCCCAAAACAGGACTACCAGCTGGGGTCCAAATGTTCTAACATGAGTCTGTTGGGGGACATCTCAAGACCAGGCAAGCCCCTGCCTTTTCTCCGTTACTTTTGAACACTTTTTTGACCTTCAGTTCCAGCATTTGTCTGGAAAGGTCATTCCTGGGGGGACTCTATTTCCAGCCCTGAGCTGGCTGCCAAGGACGCTTTATTTACGGCCTGTATTTTGATAGTGTTGGGGGTTTGCTGCCCCCGGGCATTTGGGTAGGGCTGGCCTGGGGCAAGCCAAGACTGGCTTCCCTCAGGTCCTCCCAGGAGCCAAGCTTGAACTTGGCTGAGGTCTGATAAGCCTCCAGGGCTGCCTTTTCTCCTTTCAGGAGTGGGTAAGAGGCCAGGGCTCCAGACCAGTTCACTTCCTGCTGGGCTGGGAGCTGGGGCCTCCCTCCAACGATCACTACATGCCAGAGAGAAGGCCTTTCTCCAACTTCCCCCATGCCTGGCTGTGCATTTCAGAGCTAGGCTCTGAGGATAAAACTCACATCCTGTGCTTGTTCCTGCTTGGCAGCCAGGCCAGTCTGTGAGGCCGCTTGGCGTCAGTTGGAGGAAGTCAGTCTCCAGGTATCTGTGAGAAAGTCAGAGACCCAGCTACCTGCTGCTGTCCCAGCCCCGGGGAGTAGAGGTACCCTCCTAAGCAGAGATGAGAAGTGGGAGGAGCCACAGCTGTGGCTCTCAGTGGAGCAAGGATGTCATAGGGTTTCTACTGCTGTGCTAAAACACCAACACTGAAGGAAACCTGAGGAGGAAAGGGTTCATTTCAGCTTACACTTGCAGGTAACAGTCTATCACTGAGGGAAGTCGGCAGGAACTAAAGACAGGAACCTGATGACAGAAACTAAGGCAGAGGCCATGGAGGAGTGCTGCTTATTGGCTTGATCCCATGGCTTGCTCAGCCTGTTTTTCTTATATTATCCAGGACTACTGGTCCAGGGTAGCCCTGTCCCCTGTGGGGTGGGCCTACCCACATCACTCATTAATGGAGAAAATGCTACACAGACCAAGCTGGTGGGGGCATTTTCTCACTTAAGGTCCCCCCTTCCCAAAAGATTCCAGCCTGTGTCAAGTTGTCATAAAACCTAGTCAGGTCCTTGGGGCTGCCAGCAGATCAAGGAGAAATCCCCAGGACTTGAAAAGTTTCCTAGCCTGTGGGAAAGCACTACACAGCCAGTGTTTGCTCCAAGTCTTTCTACGGAGGACCAACAAGGGGGTGGTGCAAGGCTGCACGGCTGGGTCATTTTCTTCCTCACAGGTGCTTGAGGCGTCATTTGGAAGGGACCAGTGTGGAGTGAGGTGGCAGGCATTACCAAGACTCAGGCACGTATGGACTGACAAGTCTTGGAGGTTTAGAGTGGATGGCTTAGTTCTCAATTGTTCCTTACCCACTAGAAATAAGAAAAAAACAAAACAAAACAAAACAAACTTATTCCCAGCCCTCCAGTGGCAGGGAAGGCAAGCTGCCAGGCCTTTCTCCTTTTGCTAAACAAAGGAACTTGCACATGAGGGCTCCCAGGAGCCTGACTTAATCCACGCCAAGTCAGGGAGGGTGTGACCTTGAGAATCACAGGCCTTCTGGAGCTAGCTGACAGGCTGGGGTGTGCAGCTGAGTCACTGGAAGACCCCCACCCCTGCATGCCCCCACCTCTGTCCCAGCTAGAAGGCACCTCATCCCACACTTGAGTCCCCTCCTATCCCTCAGACACCCCCTGTCACTGAGTCTCCTATGCAAGGATCAATGGACTGCAGAACCAGCAGAAAGAGCCCTCCCTGCCGGCCAACAACCGGAGCAGTTTATTTGGTTTGGAAGTCTCGCGGAAGTGAGGAAAATAAACACCCTATCAATAATAAATGGAATAGAAACTAGAAGCAAACACATCCTGGAGGCAGAGTGGGGGGAGACAAGCCAACCAACCAATCTTCCTTCAATTGCCCTCATGCCCTTTGACGGCAGAGGACGGCAATTCCAGACTGTTCCTCATCTGCTAGAAGCCCAGGAAGACGACAGTCTGAAAACCTCTTGTGGGGAAATGCAGAGCTGCCTGGGTTTATAAACTTCAGCTGAGGCAAACTGAGCTGGAAAGGGAACAATTAGAAAGGAAAGCTAGCTGCTAGTCATGGCAGCCTTTTCAAGTCCCCCAATTCTGGGACAGGGCTGCAGTTTTACAAACTGTCTCCATGGCACAAGTTGGGGAAGAACTGTTTTTCTTTTGTTTTTTTTGTTTTTTGGAAGTGTTGGGGATGAATTCAGGCAATATGCGTTGCCCAAATTCCACGTTGCAACATGTTAACCTTTACATGACGTTTTTATGGTAACCAAACGAAGTCATACATCAAGACACTTTTCAAATACATTGGTTGGTGGAAACATCAGAGGTGGTTACAGCAGGGTGGGGGAAGCTCTTCTATAGGCTGCAGATGCTGTCGGACAACATTCCTAGCTTTTGGGTTGGCAGAGCTAGAGGTCTGTTTGTACATTCCAGAGGATTTACCTAATGGTCACTGTGCTGGGTAGCTTTATATCAGCTTGACACAGCTGAAGTCATCTGAGAGGAGGGGACCTCAATTAAGAAAATGCCTCCATAAGATCTTTCTGTAAGACATTTCCTTAATTAGTGATTGAAGAGGGAGGGCCCTCATTGTGGATGGGGCCTTTCCTGGGCTGGTGGTCCTGGGTTCTATAAGAAAGCAGGCTGAGCAAACCAGAGGGAACAAGCCAGTAAGCAGCTCCCCTTCATGACCTCTGCATCAGCTCCTGTCTTCAGGTTCCTGCCCTATTTGAGTTCCTGTCCCAACTTCCTTCAGTGATGGACTATGATGTGGAAGTGTTAACCAAATAAACCCTTTTCTCCCCAACTTGCTTTTGGTCATGGTATTTCTTCACAGCAATAGTAACCCTGATTAGGACAGTCACAAGAGATGTTAGATCACATACAGAGGAGGGCTTTAAGTGGCTTTAAGAAGGGGCTAATGATTGCACAAGATAATTTGGCTGTGGAACTGCAATGCTCCAACCCCTCTGTATCCCTGAAGTTCTAATCAGCCAACCAGCCTTTGTGGGTGTGGGTTCTTCCTTTCCCTCACACCAGAAAGACCATTATGGAGGAAAACACTAAAAGGGCAAGAGTGGAGAGTTATCAGGGTGACCACTGTGCCCATCTTCATGCTTGGGAAGGCTTTATATTATTTGCTAAAGTCTCTGGACAGATAGTCTGCCCTGTAGAAGGAATGTTATGCTATCACATGTCAGGGGTGGGCACTAGGTATTGGCTTCCACTTATGCCCTCCCCTTTATTACCATGTTGGTTATTGACAGCACACACTGGATGTGCACAATGAGACTGAACATCAGAACGACATCACCCATGTACTCAATCATCTATGCACTGAAAAAACAATCCAGTGGGTACCTTCCATGTGTCAGAAATTATTCTAGACGCAAACTTATATCTTGGAGAATTTTGGCTTTTCAAAAATTCATATGCACATACCTTGAAATTATTCAAGATGCACCCCCAAACTGAAATTTGTGGAATCTGACTTTCATATCCACTAGGGAGGCACACAGGCTACAAGTATTGCTTAACTAGGTTGATTCAAGGAACCTGATTACCAGGAAATGCTTTTTACAATAAAACCACTCCAAAGGTGAGTGAACTGTAGAAATAATGTTTTGTTGGGTTTGGGGATAAATCTATATTACAAAAAGGAAAATGAAATACGACCTAGATGCATGTACTTCTCTGAGTCTTTATGTAGTCAGCATCTGCTCTCTGAAGGAAAACAATACAGGGATGTGCTATGACTTTCATCCGAGAGTGTGGACCAGGACAGAATGGGAAGAGCACAGAAACGGAATGTCGCAGAGGAGAATCAAATTTCCATAATCCTTCTTGAAGATGTTTGGTCTCTTCTCACCAGTCCCTCCAGTTGTCTGGACCACCAATGGCTCACCCACACTCCTGAAGATAATGCACCTGTACCACCGTGCTTGGGCTCTCTCATGCTGAGTGGACTCTGAGGCCTCCATTCTTTCCCAAGACACCTCCCCTGTAGGCATAGCTTACCTTAGCTCCAAACTTCAGACTGACAGGGAGAACACAGTGACCATGGCATTTCAGACATCAACCCATGGGGTAATAGTCAAGGGTCATCAGGACGCACCCCTCAAACAATATCACATTTGCTTGTAAGAGTTTTCTCCATTCCACCACCACAGCTCATGACCAAACACACATCAACAAACTTTCCTAAGAGCGAGGGTAAGGTGTGGACTGTAGCAGTTCTGTCATACCTGTCTGTTTCCTGTAGGCAAGTTCAGACCAGTTCCTTTCACTTGCTAGTTGATTTGACACCTGAAGTTGTGTTTCATCCTTAAGCTAACGTTGGAAATCAGGTTTTCGTTCTTGGTCCGGATAGAAACTGGAACAGCCACTGTGGAAACTGGTGTGGAAGCTCTTAAGGAATCTAAAATGAATCTACTATATGACCCAGCTATACCACTCTAAGTCAACACACCATAGAGATCTTGTATATCTGTGTGTAATTGCTGCACTAGTCATGATAACTAAGAAATGGGAGGAGCCTGTAGGCTGGGAGATGACTCATCAGTTGAGTGCTTGCTGCATACATGTAAGAATTGGAGTTTGGAGCCCCAGAACCCATGTAAGTGTTGGGTGGGTGAGGCACCCTGCCTGTAATTTCAACCTCAGAAGACAGAGATAGGGGATCACGAGACCTAGAAAACGGGATAGCAAGATTAACCATATTGGTGAGCTCTGAGTTTGATTGAGAGACCCTGCGTCAATAAATAAGGTAGAAGAATGATTGAGGATATTCTCTCTCTCTCTCTCTCTCTCTCTCTCTCTCTCTCTCTCTCTCTCTCACTCACACACACACACACACACACACACAATGGGAAAACAAACTAGAGTCTAGAAAGTAAAAAGACAGAAAAGTAGAATGCAGATTATTAGGAGAAATCAGGGGGTCAGGAAGAGGGGAATAAGAGAAAAAGCCACAGGGGAGTGACTTTAACCAATGTTCATTACATACATGTTTTAAAATGTCACAATGAATCTGACTATCTTAGATAATTTCTATATGTTAATAAAATGTATAAAATAGCATTTTGGTAAAGGATGCATTTGAATAAGATTTAACCTTTCCATGCTGTTTGAACATCTTATTGCATCAGCATTCATTAATCCATCAAGGATTTTTAAAGCTTTACTATTATTTAAATTATATGTCTGTGTATCTCTGCATGTGTGTGCATGTGCCCTTGGAGGCCAGAAGAAGGTGTCCGATCCCCTGGAGCTGGAGTCAAAGATGGTTGTGAGCTGTCTGACATGGGTGCTGAGAATCCAACCCAGGTCCTCTGTAAGAGCAGCAAGCACTGGTAACTGCTGAGACGTCTCTTCAGATCCTCAAGTACACACACAGACACAGACACAGACACACACAGACACACAGACACACACACACACACACACACACACACACACACACACATTTATATATACCTACTGGGCACTCAGGGAAACAAAAAGATGAACATAAGGTCTAAACCTATTGGGAGAGTTTGTCACATGTGTGGCTCTTGTTTGTCGCTATTGGCTGTGAAGGGATCATGACAAGGTCAGGAACTCTAAGTTCTGTAGGGGTGTCCAACTTTGAACATTATGATGCTGTAATCAACAAATGCACCCAAAACTAATCCAGTCAGATTAACCACTTGAAGCATCCCAGTCCTGATGGCTTAAAGTGATTATCCAAATAATTTAGGCAAACTAAGAGGAAATAACCAAATTTAGGCAAGCTCAATGTGTGAAAGCCAAAGTCTCTTTTTCCAGAATTTGATGGGTTTTAGCTGTGCCTCTGGAGAGTGGCACAGTCCACCCATTATTTGGACCCGGACATGGAAAGAGGCTGGCAGCAAAATGCCAACAACAGTATCAATGATAACAGTGTTAGGCTTAGAGGGACAAGAAGGTTTGAAAAGGAAAAGGTTAGAGGGATGGCTCAGTGAGTAGAGCACTTGCTATGCAATCATGAGGACCTGAGTTCAGATCCCCAGCCCCTCATAAAGCCAGGTGCCATAATGCATGGGTAATTCCAGCACTCCTAGTGGGAGATGGGTACTGGAGACAAGCAAATCCCCCTGAACACTTGCAGGCTAGCTGCCCTGGGACACTTAGCAATGAAAAACCGTCACAAACAAGGAGGATGGTGAAGACCAACAGCTGAGGTTTTCCACCGACCTCCACAGGCTCTCTGGCACAAGTACACACACACACATACACACACACACACACACACACACACACACACACACACACACACACACACACACACACACAAATTTTTTTCTTAAAGGGGAAAAAGAATGAGAAATCAAGACCTGTTTTCTCTACTAATCCTCAGGAATGTATTAACTGTGGTTGGAGTCACTTAGTAAATATAAAACTGACAGAGCAAGGCAGGAACGGGCTGGGGGAGGGGAAGAATAATAATGACTACAAAAGTAGGGGGAGCATCAGAGGAGGATTAGTGGAGAAAAAGAAGCCTACGGGGAGGGGACTGGTGGGCAGAAAGCAAAGATCAGACTAAGCTTCCCAGCAACACAGCCCCAGGAAATCCTATTAGACTTCAAACATGAGATTATTGTACTTTCGGTTCTCCACAATATGCAAATGACTCCATTTAGCTGCTAAACATGCTGTTATTGAATTCTGAGAAATCCCCTTCATAAGATGTAATATTTTTGTGACAATATTGTCAGCGATGCCAGATTGCTTTTCTATTTCGGTTAAGCTTTTATCCGAGTCTGGTCTATGTCATCCACTCCCAGATCCAAAGTGATGGCTTTTATGTAATTTTTTGTGTAAGCAAGAAATAATAACAGGCTTGGAAATGTGAGAAATGTATTAACCTTCCCATTATTTTTCAATGCCCAAGAGAATGAGAGGGTGGGCCACCATAGAGGATGTAATTATTTCTCATGATGAGTTTTTATTTATGTTAATAAACCTGAGGGCCGACAGTGACTGTTACCAGCCTGGTGGGTGAGTCTGGTACCATACATCATACCCTCTACTTCCAGCAGCCTTCTGCATATGGACACTTTAAAACCCTGACACATCGACCCCTCCAGGGTCGCTCACTCCAATTCTTCTGTTATTTTGCAAAGATGCTGGTCTTATGACGCTGTCACATTAAAGGGGACCTGCAATGCTCAAGATGACCCTCAACTTTATAGATTCAGACAACGTTTCTGGTATAGAGAACTCCCACCCACACAGGGTGAACCCATGGAAATAAGGGGTCAGGGAGCAAGGAATGCTCTAAGGGTATATGGGTGAAAATAAAACACACCTGCCTAGTCATAGCTACTGGAGAGGTAAATGACCAGCCACTTGAGCCTAGACAGTAGCTACATGGTCAGGATCAATAGTGATTCCTGATGGATTACCTATTGATCAAGAGTAGATCAATAGGTAGCTGTTGGGCTGACTGGGGGCTCCCTTGAGGATCATCAAAGAATGCCTGCCAGAAAGTACCAGATGTCCATGGGAGTCAGTCAAAACCTCAGGGATACAAGCTTCTCCCCATATGCAGAGCATACTGGTGTTTGTCCCACAAGGGCAGAAAGGGTTGCCCTTGGCAGGTGCTGTCTGACCCTCTGTTAACATCAGTCTCTTTTCAGCAACTCCAGTCACGTTGACCCAACTGAGGACTGGAAAGATTCATGCCACATCTTGGCAGGGGTTGCAGCAAGAGGCATTTGGATCAAGACTGGAGGTTTGTGGTTTGTGGTCTGTGGTCTGTGGCACAGCTCTACCTATCCCAGAAGACAGCAAGTGGTGAAAAGCTGGTCAGCTGTGCAAACCTTCCCTTTGAGAAAAGCATTAAAAGAAACAACAGAAACTGAATGGAAATTGTAGTGGTCAGAAGAGCCCAATAAGAGTTTTATTGTTTCTGTGGTTAGAGAGATGGTTCAGCAGTTAGTTCAGTGTTTATTGTTCTATCAGAGGACCTGAGTTCAGATCCTAACACCCACGTCAGGACGCTCACAAACACCTGTAATTTCAGCTCCAAGGGATTTGACACCCCCTTCTAACCATTGTGGGTACTGCATACACCCCTCTCTCTTTCAAATATAAAATTTTAAAAAGGATTTATTGCTTTTATTTGGGTTGAAAGGAAAGCTGAGGCACTGACTGCTCTTACAGAGGACCCAGGTTCGATTCCCAGCACCCACATGGCAGGTAGCAACCATCTATAGCTCCAGCTCCAGGGGGTCTGATACCCTCTTCTGGCCTCCACAAGTACTGCATGTATGTGGTGCACAGACATATGCATAAAACAGAAAAACACAAATGTTAAAGGAAAACTGAAAAAGAGCCAGGGTGTGAAAGACCCGGGGATTTTAGCAAGGACTTGGATCGCTGCAGAAGAAGGTTCGTCAGGTGGAAACATCTTGACTCTCGGATCTCGCCCGGCTGCTCTGTGGGAGGTGAGTGTGTGGACCTGTCACAAGGCTTGAGTGGTCGGAATGAGGCTCCTGACCTCAATCTTTCTCGTTCTGCGGCTGACTCAGAAAGAAAAGGTGGGGTGTACACAGAACTTCCCAAAGCCGCCGAGTTCCCTGTCAGCCATTGCTTGCTTAAGAATGGTTTCTGCCCGTCTAAGGGGATTTGGGATTTTTCAAGTTCGAGACATTCTAGGTCCACTTATATCAATCCTTGGTTTTCGGCAGCTACTGTGACTGTCTCTGCTGCATTTGTAAGACTTGCTGGCTGGGGGCGGAGTGAAGCGATTGTCTCCCCTGCAGAGTGCTGGGAGGCGGTCTCAGAAAGCTTCCTTTGGAAAAGTCTAAAATTGGAAACTAGAATCTGCCCTTTAGGAGCCCCCCAGGAGGCCTGCAGGTGGGTGGTAACAGAATACTGCATTAGCTGAGTTTTCAGCTGTAGTGAGATTTCCCGGGGAGTCCTGCTTATATACCTGTGTGTGGAGGCATTGAGAGACCAAATGCAGCTTGGTGAACCAGTGAGTTTATTGGGTTACTTATGGGAGCATGAGAGTGCAGGTGAAGGATTAGGGTATGGCCTGAGTTCTTCCCAGGAGCTTGTGGGAGGGAAACTCAGCCCCAGTGTGACCATATGAGAAGTCATAGGCTCCTTAAGGGGTAGCACCCAGTAGGAGGTCACCGAAGGAGCTGCCTGTAGTTGGAAAGTATTGATGGAATTCTTCTGGGGCCCCATTGTCCTGAGACAGCGGTGATAAAAAAAAAAAAAAAAAAAAAAAAAAAAAAAAAAGGCTTGCCTGGCCCTACCCTCTCTCTCCTAGGAGCTCAGTCCCTGTCTGAGGCTTCTCTGCCACTGTGATCTCATTCTCCCTCCATGTGTCCTTCACTAGAGCCCAGCAGAGTCTGATTGCACACCTCTGTTGACAGAGCAGGTAGGTGGGAGGTGGGTTAGGCAAAGCGCAGAGGGAGCCAGGGTTTGTTTACCTGCACTTGTGTTTGAGGAGCAGGGTCAGCTCGCCACCGCTTGACTGGGTTTCTGTAAACACAGGCACTGGCCATGACTTTCCAGGTCCCTCCTCAGCAAACGCTGCTGAGAGCCTGCTCCTCCGGTGGGAGGTTAACACCGAGTGTCACCCTGAGGCTTTCAGTGGCCCCTGCCTTTGGAAGGACACTTGAACTTGCTGGAAGATGCTTTGGGCTTGTGTGCTGGCTACTTTTCTGTCAACTTCACACAAGCTAGAGCCATTTTGGAAGAGGGAAACTCATTTGAGAATATGCCCCACCAGATTGGCACATGGGGCATTTTCTTGATTGATGATTGATGTGGGAAGGCCCAGCTCACTGTGGGCAGTGCCATCCCTGGGCTGGTAATCCTGGGTGCTATAAGAAAGCAGGCTGCTGGGCGGTGGTGGCACACGCCTGTAATCCCAGCACTTGGGAGGCAGAGTCAGGTGGATCTCTGTGAGTTCGAGGCCAGCCTGGTCTACAGAGCTAGTCCAGGACAGGCTCCAAAGCTACAGAGAAACCCTGTCTTGAAAAACCAAAAAAAGAAAAGAAAGTGGGCTGAGCAAGCCAAGAGGAGCAAGCCCATAAGTAGCACTCCTCCAATAGCCTCTGCATCTGCTCCTGCCTCTGGGTTCCTGCCCTATTTGAGTTCCTGTCCTGACTTGCCCAGGGATGGACAATTACGTACAAGTAAAAGCTGAAATAGCCTGTTCCTCCTCAAGTTGCTTTTGGCTGGGGTGTTTTATCACAGCAATAGAAACCTCAACTAAGACAGCTCTGTGTCTGCTGAAGGAGAGAGAGCGCAGCGTACAGAAGGCAATTTCATCTTCCACCCCATGACAAGACCCATGACCCTCAGGTGGCAACACCTGAACCATTGAGGTAGAGACAGAGAGAAGGTAGAGTGTCCCACCCCATGCAGAAGCTGGTATCATGGCAGACACTTCCCAAATCTTTTCAGTTCAGCTCTCCGCAAACCAAACCTTGGCCTTGGCTGGTTTAAAGCTATAAAATTAGCCCTGGGAGGCTGAAGCAGGAGTATCATCACATTCAAGGCTGGCTTGGTGTACAAAGTGAGTTCTGGGCCATCCTGGGCTACTTGGTAAGACTTTGTCTCAAACAAAACAAAACAAAACAAAAACCGGAAGTGTAGCTCAAGGTAGACTGTTTACCCAGTGTGTACAAGGCCTTGGGTCCAATCTTCCTTCCCTGACATTGTTAAAGACAGGGACTTGGGCTGAAAAGCTGGAAGATCCCATCCCCACGTCTCAGGGTCATGTAGAAAATGCACCTCTTTGGCTAGGTCAGTACCTGGACAGCACTTAAATTTGAAAAGTACCAGTGGATGCACAGAGCACCTTTGGGTTAGCGCAGCAAGAAGCTCAGAACGGGCCTTGGTGACACCAGCTCTCAAGGGAACCCAGGAGGGGTCGGGCTGCACTAACACTCACATGGGTACTATGCTGAGTTTTGGTCTGTACCAGGAGACCACTTGAGGTGAGTCCTGCTCTGGGCAGTGGGTTTTATAAAGTATCTTGCAAAGTGTCCTTCCTTAATGTCCTGTGTGTATACACACTGCTCTGGCTGTTGAATGCACACACACACACACCCAAATCCTCGAAGGAGGATTGATGAACATTCCAGAAATGATTTGCTTGGAGGAGACCTGAGGGTGGGGGAGCTGCGTTCTAACCCTTGAAGAGAGGTCAACACAAGCTGGGGCTTTCACATTCTCATGTCTCCAGAGAACAAAGTCGGGGAAGATTGGGTTTCCAGGAAAACAAACCTTCTAAACAACAAGAGACTAAACCATAGTGGCCAGCGAGCTAAACACTGAATACAGCACAGAACCAAGAAAGTCTCTGGGACACACTGGTCCTCAAGGGTAGACCAGGAAACTGTGCACAGAAGGTGTTGCCAGGGTCCAAGTCTCATCAGCGGTAGACCTAAAGTTTCTGCCACCCCCACATTCAAGACTCTGTGCCTGGCAGAGGGAAGACAGAGAGGAAGAGAGGAGAAGGGAGAGGAGGACAGAGAGGAGGAACGGGGGAGTGGGGGTGGCATGGGTAGGGAGAGGCCACTCCCAACTTCAGCACCATCCTCTCTCCGGTTCGAGACTTCAGCTGATCTGCCAAGTGGTTGAGGTACCCAGCCGATCAGAGACCAGATGAGACCTTCACCTGCATGTTTCCAGACAAAACCAAAACCAGGCAGCTCAAGCACTTCCCTCCTGCCCCCCGGGATGACCTTTGGTTTTGTCCACATCCCGTTATCTATTTTTACTCTGTTCACCAGACTTGAAAGTATAACCTGGAAATTATAGCACTCTTACAAGATAATGCCTCTGGAATTGGCCCAGCAGGTGGCATTTGGGGAAAGTGAAGTCCCTGAGCTTTGCAGAGTCTCAAAGACTCCTTCTTCATGGGAAATAGCCTTCACTACTCGGAGAGTCGGCATCTAAAAAGGTTACGTTCAGTGAAAGAAGTCAGACTTAGAAAGATAACTACTATGTTTTATTTGTGGAGTGTGTGTGTATGTGTGTACACATGCATGTGTTCGTCATGCATGCCTATGTGTGCATGTGAGTGTGTGTGCACATGCGTGTGTGAGTGTGTACATGCATGCATTAGTGTGTATTGTATGTGTGTGTGTGTGTATGTGTGTGTGTGTGAGGAGGAGGAGGAAAGAGCAGAGATAAAAGAGTGTAAGGGGCATCAATATGAGCAAAATACAATGATAATCATGTTTGAAAATATCATAGAGAACCTCACTGTTATGTATTCTTACTAATTTTTTTAAATTCTGAAATCCTAAATAAAGGTTAAATTGTCAAATATAATGTTTTATATATAAAACATTGTTTGCATACATATGTAATAATTATATGTAATAATCAATTGTCTAGAACAATAGCAAAATTGTCCCAGAAGTCTCCACAGAGTGGCTCTCCATGATTTGGGATTGGTACCATAGATCTTTATTATTATTTTTTAAACTAACACATGCACTCACAAGAACAGGTCTCGACACTTTTTCAGCATGCTATGGTGAGCACTCCTGGGCATCATGACTCATGCAGTAAAAACCAGGGTTTGCTCTAGTGAGGCAAGACCGTGGTATGAACAACCAAGCTCCCTTGCGGGAGGGAGGGTGAGGCCCACAGATCAGAGCAAGCCTGATTCTCTAGTTCTACGTTGCAATTCTTCTCCAAGAAGCCAAAGACGCAGACAGGACTGTGTGCTGGACATGAGGTGATGTGTGGGAAACCACAGCCGGGTTTGCATGAGAAGGGATGCCCCACACTGAGAAAGTGCCTCGTGTGCAAGAATGCATCACTAATCACAGAACTGCAGGAACAGTTGCAGCCACAGCACAGAAATTCTTCCTGCTCAGTCTTCAGACTCTCTGGAGTAGTGGAATTGGCCTGGCCACAGGAAGCCACACCCTGTCCATTCAGGCTCTCTCTCTCTCTCTGTGTGTGTGTGTGTGTGTGTGTGTGTGTGTGTGTGTGTGTGTGTGTGGTCTGCCTATGTGTGGACAGAGAGGGTCAGGTGTCCTGCTGTCACTCTCCTCCTCATTCCTCTGAGACAAGGTCTCTCATTGCATCAGGAGCTAAGCTGGCATACAGCAAGTCCCAGTGATGCTCCTGTCTCTGCCTCCAACAGCTCTGGGGTGTCCACACACAGGCATACACACAAAATAAATAAATGGGATAGTTTTCTTTTTAAAGGGAGAGAATAGAAATACAAATGACCTGTGTTTTCCCACACATGTGATTCTGCCTCATGGTCATTGAGTACCTGCTCAGGACACAGCATCCATGCTGACTTTAACTGATGCTGCTCCAGGAACCCCTGGGTGAAGACTTCAGACAGTATGCACACTGAACATAGAAAACCGTGAGTGGCTACTCCTGTCTTACAGGTTTTGGAGTCTGTGCACACTAAAAGGAAAAAAAGAGAAGAGATGACCTGTGTTGGGATTTCTGTTGCAAGGCCTTGAGCTCCTGAAGAATCTTTCCGCTGGCCCCCAAAGCTCTGCGAGGTTAGCCTCCTTGTCTCCTCCCAGCTGCCCCAGGTGACATGGTTCTTTCTAGAGCTGTGCAAACCTCAGCAGGCACACATGCAAATATGTCAGGCTTCCCCCATCATTTGCATTTCAATGTTCCAAACCAACAATCATCCACCCTTGTGTGAAAAAAATAAGAATTTACAGAAATCTGGGCTAATTCTAAGCCCTGATGAATTACACCAAACTATAGAAGCTTCCTGATGAGCCTTTAGAGAAAATGTGCTGGAATCCATTTACCTCTGAGAAGGTGCAGATGGGAACTGCACCAAATACTGACGTTTTCTTTAGCCGTAGTTTAGAAATGACAAGCATCTCCCTCACAAATAGCCCCTTGTCTCCACTCTGGTTTAGGTAGATTTTATCTTTGCTGTGTTCACCCACCCTCTGAGTACCCACTGTGTGGGATGTGGGCTTGGAATGTTCTAGAGAATCTGATGAATACCAGGTCCCGTCCTGATCTATTCCGCTCTTGAAGACACTACATGTCACTCCAAGTCATCCAGAGGTAAGCCTCTGCCCTGAGACTTACAGCTCCACCAAGATCTGGGTGGTCACTGGATCCCTAACCTCAGATGGCTTAGCTCCTGCCAGCTGGAAGTGGGCCCTGTAAACTGCCATGACATCCCCCAGGCTCTCAGCACCCACTGCAGCTATGGGAGAGTTTGAAGAACAGTGGGGCAGTGTGATGAGACACTGGGTGGTGTAATGGGACTGTGGGGCAGTGTGATGGAAGTGGGGCAGTGTGATGGACAGTGGGGCAGTGTGATGGAAGTGGGGCAGTGTGATGGACAGTGGGGCAGTGTGATGGAAGTGGGGCAGTGTGATGGAAGTGGGGCAGTGTGATGGAAGTGGGGCAGTGTGATGGACAGGTGGGGCAGTGTGATTGGCAGTGGGGCAGTGTGATGGAAATTGGGGCAGTGTGATGGAAGTGGGGCAGTGTGATGGGCAGTGGGGCAGTGTGATGGGCAGTGGGGCAGTGTGATGGGCAGTGGGGCAGTGTGATGGGCAGTGGGGCAGTGTGATGGAAGTGGGGCAGTGTGATGGGCAGTGGGGCAGTGTGATGGGCAGTGGGGCAGTGTGATGGACAGTGGGGCAGTGTGATGGGCAGTGGGGCAGTGTGATGGGCAGTGGGGCAGTGTGATGGGCAGTGGGGCAGTGTGATGGGCAGTGCGACAGTGTGATGGGCAGTAGGGCAGTGTGATGGGCAGTGGGGCAGTGTGATGGGATGTGGGGCAGTGTGATGGACAATGGGGCAGTGTGATGGGCCAGTGGGGCCAGGTGTATGGACAGTGGGGCAGCTCGCTGATGGGCAGTGGCAGCAGTGTGATGGAAGTGGGGCAGTGTGATGGACAGTGGGGCAGTGTGGATGGACAGTGGGGGGCAGTGTGATGGGCAGTGGGGCAATGTAGAAGGACAGTGGAGCAGTGTGATGGACAGTGGGCAGTGTGATGGACAGTGGCAAGATGTGCATGACAGTGGGTGCATTGGGATGGCAGTGGCGACAGTGTGCATGGGCAGTAGGGGCGGTGTGTGGGGCCAGTGTCGGCAGCTGCTGATGGGGGGCGAGTGGACATGTGGTGATGGGCAGTGGGGCAGTGTGATGGACAGTGGGGCAGTGTGATGGGCAGTGGGCAGTGTGATGGGCAGTGGGGCAGTGTGATGGGCAGTGGGGCAGTGTGATGGGCAGTGGGACACTAAACTGACCACATACATACTATAATGACAGGATATATTCAAAGGTATTTAAACAAAGGACACGTTTAACAGAAAACAACTCAGGAAAATTGTATGATATTTGAGACGTCTTTTAACCCCAAGAACTAATGAGCATCATCCCAAGGTTGGCCAGGGTCTCTGTCTACAGTACAGCCCCCACACAGGCTCTGTAGACACCTACTCTCCTGCACTGTACAGGAACTCTCCTCAGGACCACCTGGCTTTTCCTTACTTCTTTTGTTCATTTCTATGGTGGACATAAGTGTTAACCTTTTGATTTTGATAATTTTTACATGATGAAGAGATTTGACAACTTTTTTGATGAAGATATTTCTCTGAAAATATTGTCCTTCAATGATGAGACAGACTCTACCTGTTGTTGGTTGGTCCCATATTAGAAAACATTATTGGCCAGGCGGTGGTGGCACACGCCTTTAATCCCAGCACTCGGGAGGCAGAGGCAGGCAGATCTTTGTGAGTTCGAGGCCAGCCTGGTCTCCAAAGTGAGTTCCAGGACAGGCGCAAAGCTACACAGAGAAAACCCTGTCTCGAAACACCCCCCCCCAAAAAAAAAGAAAGAAAGGAAGGAAGGAAAGAAGGAAGAAAGAAAGAAAGAAAGGAAGGAAGGAAGGAAGGAAGGAAGGAAGGAAGGAAGGAAGGAAGGAAGAAGAAAGAAAGAAAAAGAAAACATGATTGGCAGGTAGGAGTCAGTATCCCTGTCCCTCCTCTGTGCCCCAGAGATGACCTCCATATAGTAGCCCCAGAGATGGACTACCCTAGAAGATGTCAGAGCTGCTATC